>NC_091183.1:8925339-9234506 GCF_040958095.1 Procambarus clarkii | reverse complement strand
CACAAGGCCAGGGGGAGGAGCCCCCACTCCACAAGGCCAGGTGGAGGAGCCCCCACTCCACAAGGCCAGGTGGAGGAGCCCCCTACTCCACAAGGCCAGGTGGAGGTGCCCCCCACTCCACAAGGCCAGGTGGAGGAGCCCCCCACTACACAAGGCCAGGGGGAGGAGCCCCCACTCCACAAGGCCAGGGGGAGGAGCCCCCACTCCACAAGGGCAGGGGGGAGGAGCACCCACTCCACAAGGCCAGGGGGAGGAGCTCCCACTCCACAAGGCCAGGGGGAGGAGCTCCCACTCCACAAGGCCAGGGGGAGGAGCTCCCACTCCACAAGGCCAGGTGGAGGAGCCCCCCACTCCACAAGGCCAAGGGGAGGAGCCCCCACTCCACAAGGCCAGGTGGAGGAGCTCCCACTCCACAAGGCTAGGTGGAGGAGCCCCCCACTCCACAAGGCCAGGGGGAGGAGCTCCCACTCCACAAGGCCAGGGGGAGGAGCTCCCACTCCACAAGGCCAGGTGGAGGAGCCCCCCACTCCACAAGGCCAAGGGGAGGAGCCCCCACTCCACAAGGCCAGGTGGAGGAGCCCCCACTCCACAAGGCCAGGGGGAGGAGCCCCCCACTCCACAAGGCCAGGTGGAGGAGCCCCCCACTCCACAAGGCCAGGTGGTGGAGCCCCCTACTCCACAAGGCCAGGGGGAGGAGCCCCCACTCCACAAGGCCAGGTGGAGGAGCCCCCACTCAACAAGGCTAGGTGGAGGAGCCCCCCACTCCACAAGGCCAGGGGGAGGAGCCCCCACTCCACAAGGCCAGGTGGAGGAGCCCCCACTCCACAAGGCCAGGTGGAGGAGCCCCCTACTCCACAAGGCCAGGTGGAGGTGCCCCCCACTCCACAAGGCCAGGTGGAGGAGCCCCCCACTACACAAGGCCAGGGGGAGGAGCCCCCACTCCACAAGGCCAGGTGGAGGAGCTCCCACTCCACAAGGCCAGGGAGAGGAGCTCCCACTCCACAAGGCCAGGTGGAGGAGCCCCCACTCCATAAGGCCAGGGGGAGGAGCCCCCACTCCACAAGGCCAGGTGGAGGAGCTCCCACTCCACAAGGCCAGGGGGAGGAGCCCCCACTCCACAAGGCAAGGGGGAGGAGCCCCCACTCCACAAAGCCAGGTGGAGGAGCCCCCACTCCACAAGGCCAGGTGGAGGACCTCCCACTCCACAAGGCCAGGGGGAGGAGCCCCCACTCCACAAGGCAAGGGGGAGGAGCTCCCACTCCACAAGGCCAGGTGGAGGAGCCCCAACTCCACAAGGCCAGGTGGAGGAGCTCCCACTCCACAAGGCCAGGGGGAGGAGCCCCCACTCCACAAGGCAAGGGGGAGGAGCTCCCACTCCACAAGGCAAGGTGGAGGAGCTCCCACTCCACAAGGCCAGGGGGAGGAGCCTCCACTCCACAAGGCCAGGGGGAGCAGCCCCCACTCTACAAGGCCAGGGGAAGGAGCCCCCACTCCACAAGGCCAGGTGGAGGATCCACTGATCTATTATCCTGAAGCAGTCATCCTCATCCTTCATCTCCAGATTGCCAACAGCCCATCCTCCCCCCCCCCTCCTCCCCACCACACCCTTATCTAACCATTTGCTCATTAAAACCAACAAACTAAAACCATCCATGTTTTCACCTTTCTATCCATTTATCTATCCATAATTCTAACACGAATTTTCTCAATATTTCTTATATTTCTTTTCACTGTTGATGGTAATTGAAAAATCAGTTCTCCAAAATTCATTTTTATTTCTAGTCTGACGCGACACTTGAACGCGTTTCGTAATAACTTATTACATTTTCAAAGACTTTAATTTACACACACACACAACTATAACTTGCAATCACTAAACAGAGTTTAAACAGCTTTGATTTTATACTTGCATTTGGGTGGTATAAAATGTTATCTTATCCCTATGTTACAACAGTTTTGGATGAGGTGAAAACAAACTTTCAACACAAGACAGAACAGGAAACAATAGGTATAATATTTTGTAAGTTAAAGGGAAGAATAGAAGTAACTGCAAAGGGCCTATTGGCCCATATTTCTTGATGCTTCTATATTGGTGCGGAGTCTTGAAGTGGGTAGAATATATTTGTGCATTAATTGGCTGTTGATTGCTGGTGTTGACTTCTTAATGTGTAGTGCCTCGCAGATATCAAGCCACCTGCTATCGCTGTATCTATCGATGATTTCCGTGTTTTGTGTTAAGACTTCTCTTGTGATGGTCTGGTTGTGGGAAGAGATTATATGTTCCTTAATGGAGCCTTGTTGCTTATGCATCGTTAATCGCCTGGAAAAAGATGTTGTTGTCTTGCCTATATATTGAATTCTTTGAGGCTTACAGTCTCCAAGTGGGCATTTGAAGGCATAGACGACATTGGTCTCTTTTAAAGCGTTCTGCTTTGTGTCTGGAGAGTTTCTCATGAGTAGGTTGGCCGTTTTCTTGGTTTTATAGTAAATCGTCAATTGTATCTTCTGATTTTTGTCTGTAGGGATAACGTTTTTATTAACAATATCTTTCAGGACCCTTTCCTCCGTTTAATGAGCTGGGGAAAAGAAGTTCCTGTAAAATAGTCTAATAGGGGGTACAGGTGTTGTGTTAGTTGTCTCTTCAGAGGTTGCATGGCATTTCACCTTCCTTCTTATGATGTCTTCAACGAAACCATTGGAGAAGCCGTTGTTGACTAGGACCTGCCTAACCCTACAGAGTTCTTCATCGACTTGCTAACATCCTTAGCTGTGGCTGAGAGCACGGTCAACATAAGCGTTAACGACACTCCTCTTGTACCTTTCTGGGCAGTCACTGTTGGCATTGAGGCACATTCCTATGTTTGTTTCCTTAGTGTAGACTGCAGTGTGGAAACCTCCGCTCCTTTCCATGACTGTTACATCTAGAAAGGGCAGCTTCCCATCCTTCTCCATCTCGTAAGTGAAACGCAACACAGAATTCGGCTCAAATGCCTCCTTCAGTTCCTGCAGATGTCTGACATCAGGTACCTGTGTAAAAATGTCGTCAACATACCTGCAGTATATGGCCGGTTTCAAGTTCATGTCGACTAAGACCTTTTGTTCGATGGTACCCATGTAGAAGTTCGCAAACAGGACACCTAGGGGAGAATCCATGGCGACCCCATCTACTTGCTTATACATGTGCCCATCTGGGCTCAAGAAGGGTGTCTCTTTAGTACAAGCTTGGAGTAGTTTCCTTAGAATGTTTTCTGGTATGTCAAGAGGAGTACAGGCCGGATCACGATACACTCTGTCCGCTATCATCCCGATTGTTTCATCCACAGGTACGTTGGTAAACAGTGTTTCTACGTCCAATGAGGCTCTTATCCCTATGGCAATTCCGCGACCAAGAGACGGCTTCCTGAACCTTGCAGGAATCAATCTCACTGAGGACCAAGTCACTCTCCTAAGTCTGGTTATATACTGTCCCGTTACGTCCAGACTTACCACCCCCCTTTTTTTATGGTGTATACTTTATTATGCAAGGTTATACAGTTAAATATCTGATTTTATACAAAAAAATTAACATTAAGAGGACACAAAAAAAAGTTTGCTTCCTAGAGGCTGTAGATTTCCTCGAACTCCTCCGACGCCGGGCAGGAACCGAGGATTCAGCGAGCATTCCCCCTCTGGATCGCGACACTGAGGCGCTGAAAGAGAAAACTTGCCGCTAGGGTCTCTTGTGGTGTCAATGAGCTTGGAACCAAGATCCTTAAGAAACCTTCTTGCACTCTCTCCCCATGGGCCTAGGGTCTCAGACCATATTGGAACGAAGTTGTACCGTTGATCTAATTGCCTGTACTTGGCTGACTTGTCTCTTTCTCTGCGTGTCGCCGCGGCTCCTGCTGTGCCGTCAGAG
Organism: Procambarus clarkii; assembly: GCF_040958095.1. NCBI lineage: Eukaryota > Metazoa > Arthropoda > Malacostraca > Decapoda > Cambaridae > Procambarus > Procambarus clarkii. Next base: position 9,230,608 of record NC_091183.1, on the reverse strand, counting down.
AGGTTGATGTATGTGGTTGCCAGGGTGGATACACAAGTATAGTCCCATGCACACTGTCTGCCACCCTTCCACGGACGCAGTGTGATTCCGTCTGGTCGGCCGGCAAAGCTAACAGAGTCACGGTTCAGTAGGTTGCGGGGCTCTCTCTCCGCTGGACACTGAGCAGAGGCAAGGCTTCTTTTAATGATGTCATTGACTTCGTCGTGTCTAGTGTGCCAACCACCAGATTTTCCACAGTGCAGGCCATGCAATCCATATTTGTCAGCATCTGCCTCGCCGCAAATACACCTATGAACAGTGTGGATAGGGGCAGCAAGATGGAGAGTGACTGCAATACGGAGCTTCTGCGGATCAAGACGTGTGCCTGTCGCAGACATAGGGACTGCCAAAACGAAGTCCCCCTCCACAGCTGTGAGGCGTGCACGATCACTGGGGGGTTGTTGCTGCCTCCAGCAAAGCTGTGGCTTCTTTGTCTACAAAATGGGGCTGTCCCAACTGGATTGTTTCTTGGCTTTCGGCATGGCTGGTCTGAGTGCTGGGTCTGCCATGGCAACCCATTTTGTGTCGCATTCCGTGTAGTGGGGGTCCTGTATTCCCGCTACATCACTCAGGGTGTCAGGTAGAATTTCCTTAACCAGGTCATGTGATGCTGAGGAGGTAGACAGGAAGGCTGGGACAGCAATTTGGGTGGCGGTGCAGACACCCAAGCCACCGAGCCTAACAGGAAGAGTGGCTTGTTTTCACTGGCATTCGTTGAGGGAGAGGTTAACAACTTTTTCCAGCATGGTCTTCAGTAAGAGGTCATACTCTTCAAGCTTTCGGCTGTCGTAAGATGGGGCGCACCTCAGAAAGTAGGTTAGCCTCGGAAGGGATAGGCATTTGGTGAGGAGATAAAAAGCATCGTGGGCATCGATGTCACCTATTCTGTCTTCCATCCTCCTAAGGTCTGCGATTTTCTTGTAAAGGATCTCCTCAATGGCATTAGACCCGAGGGGGGCTCCAAGGAAGGTGCTGTTTTCGGCCCTAATGACATGGGCTCCAGGCAAGGCAGACCTTATTCTAGCTACGATGTCTGGGTTGGAGGAGACTACTTCACACTTCTAAGGGTTCCCGAATAGACCCATGCTTACTTCTTGCTCCCTTATTTTCCTGATATCTCCCAAGAGATGGTCTACGGTGCCAGCTATAGTGCCATCATCCAAAAACCAGATGTTGACCTCGCTGGACAAGCTTTCGGTGATTTCTTTTAAGACTAAGCAGAAAAGAAGGGGATCAAGAGGATCGCCTTGCTGAACACCTTCACATGATCTGATTTCATGTTCACCAAAGAGCAGTTTTGACTCACCACTGTAGCACGATAGTATGAACGGGTAGAGAGGCCGGAAATGGCGATGTACGGCACAAAGTACTGCATCTCTTCTGACCATGTTGAAGGCATTCTTAAAGTCCAGTTTGAGCAGGGCCTTTTCATCAGAAATGTTGGTGATGTATGCTCGTGTTGCATGGGCAGCCGCTTCACAGCCTTGGGGGATTCCAAATCCTAGCTGGATTGGTTTCAGCAATTCAGCCACTTGCTGGCTGACAACCCTCGTAGCAGCCTTGGCAATCAGGCGTCGGAGAGTGTTGTCAACAGTGATTGGCCTGATTCCTTCGTCCTTCTTTTTGAGACCACAGAGGGAGGCACCAAAAAAGAGAGGCCTGATGACCTCAGGTATATCACCAGCCAGGCACATGTTGACGAACCTTGTGAGTTCCATAAGAAGATCTTGTGCAGCATCACCAACCGCAGGATTTAACATCTGCTTGATGTGTTGATGTGTGGGAGGTAGTCTGTAAAGCCGCCTGCTGACCCAGGTGAAAAAGAAAGGGCTGCTTTGTAGACCTCAGATTCACCAACGGTTAGTGGCTCTGAAATGGTGTCGGCTGATGGCGGAACGATGTTGTCGCCTTGAGGGACTCTGGGTGGGTGCTTGCTTTGCAGGGCCCGTGCTGTGGCTGAGTTTCGAGGAGCAATTTTCTCGTCACTGGTGAGGACTCTAATAGCACTTGCGGTATTTCCCTCTTCAATTTTCTTGGTGATTTGTACTCTGATTTTGTACGTTTCCGGTATGTTGTTGTTACCATTTCTGCGATGGATGTGTTTTGCTCGGAGAGGCAGGCTAACTAGGTTGTCCCCCCTTGGGTATTCATTTATCGCCCTCAGGACCGAGGAAGCAAGTGATTTGTCCCTCCTTGGAGGGACGGTGAGGCATACATTGCCAAACAGAAGGACATTATGCCACGCTTGAATGTTTTCCGTGGCATCATTGACCCTTTTCAGAAGATTACAGAGTTTGGCTGCTGCATTTGGGCGGGCTGCTTTTGGGATGTGTGGTAATGTTCTATCTATAATGGTAATGTAATCATGTGTCACTATGATCGCTTGGGTGAGGTTTTCAGATGAGATTAGGTTAATGGGAGTCTCTTCCCTAACTGTCAATGGCAGCTGGCCATTGCTTCCCTTTGGAAGCTGGTGGGAACCACTGCATCTTACCTCGTTGACGGTGTGAAAGCGGATAACACCACCGTTGGAGTTTATGGCGGTGTTTTTGTTGCATACTCGGCAAAAACCTCTTTTAGGAGCAGTTGTTGGCACCTCAAGGCTTGTTGAGTCCTGCCCGACCGCTGGGACCCCTTCCATTTCAACTCGGTTGGGAGAGTTAAACTGTGCATTGTTCTATAGAGGGGGGGGGGGCAAACACACTAGGTCATGGCCAAGCAACTACCAGCAACTGGGTGTGGAGCCAGCAACTGGGTGTGGAGCCAGCAACTGGGTGCAGCGGCATCAACTGGGTGTGGAGCCAGCAACTGGGTGCAGCGGCATCAACTGGGTGTGGAGCCAGCAACTGGGTGCAGCGGCATCAACTGGGTGTGGAGGCCGCGACTGGGTGTGGAGGCATCAACTGGGTGTGGAGGCCGCGGCTGGGTGTGAAGGCATCAGCTGGGTGTGGAGGCATCAACTGGGTGTGGAGGCCGCGGCTGGGTGTGAAGGCATCAGCTGGGTGTGGAGGCATCAACTGGGTGTGGAGGCATCAGCTGGGTGTGGAAGCATCAGCTGGGTGTGGAGGCATCAGCTGGGTGTGGAGGCATCAACTGGGTGTGGAAGCATCAGCTGGGTGTGAAGGCATCAGCTGGGTGTGGAGGCATCAACTGGGTGTGGAAGCATCAGATGGGTGTGGAGGCATCAACTGGATGTGGAAGCATCAGCTGGGTGTGGAGGCATCAATTGGGTGTGAAGGCATCAGCTGGGTGTGGAGGCATCAACTGGGTGTGGAAGCATCAGCTGGGTGTGGAGGCATCAATTGGGTGTGAAGGCATCAGCTGGGTGTGGAGGCATCAACTGGGTGTGAAGGCATCAGCTGGGTGTGGAGGCATCAATTGGGTGTGGAGGCATCAGCTGGGTGTGGAGGCATCAACTGGGTGTGGAGGCATCAGCTGGGTGTGGAGGCATCAATTGGGTGTGAAGGCATCAGCTGGGTGTGGAGGCATCAACTGGGTGTGGAAGCATCAGCTGGGTGTGGAGGCATCAATTGGGTGTGGAGGCATCAGCTGGGTGTGGAGGCATCAGCTGGGTGTGGAGGCATCAACTGGGTGTGGAGGCATCAGCTGGGTGTGGAGGCATCAATTGGGTGTGGAGGCATCAGCTGGGTGTGGAGGCATCAACTGGGTGTGGAGGCATCAGCTGGGTGTGGAGGCATCAACTGGGTGTGGAGGCATCAGCTGGGTGTGGAGGCATCAACTGGGTGTGGAAGCATCAGCTGGGTGTGGAGGCCGCGGCTGGGTGTGGAGGCCGCGGCTGGGTGTGGAGGCCGCGGCTGGGTGTGGAGGCCGCGGCTGGGTGTGGAGGCCGCGGCTGGGTGTGGAGGACGGTGGGGCGAGGGTCAGCTCAGGTATGGGGGGTGATGGGGTAGGATTGGTGGGGAGGCGTAGTATCGAGTGGGCTATACACATGACACACAATATACATTCATAAATATGTACACCAGGGTATGTAAGACACTGAGAATATGGGTTGGCACTTTGTTATATGTATGACACTATAAACTGGGGTTGACACTTTGTGGTGTGTATGGCACTGAGTATCGGAGTTGGCACTTTGAGATGTATATTTCACTATGGCACTATAGATTCATGGTATTCACTTTGTATATCGGGGCCGCACATATATATATATATATATATATATATATATATATATATATATATATATATATATATATATATATATATATATATATATATATATATATATATATGTATATATATATACATATATATATATATATATATATATGTATATATATATATATATATATATATATATATATATATATATATATATATATATATATATATATATATATATATATATATATATGTCGTACCTAATAGCCAGAACGCACTTCTCAGCCTATTATGCAAGGCCCGATTTGCCTAATAAGCCAAGTTTTCCTGAATTAATATATTTTCTCTAATTTTTTTCTTATGAAATGATAAAGCTACCCATTTCATTATGTATGAGGTCAATTTTTTTTATTAGAGTTAAAATTAACGTAGATATATGACCAAACCTAACCATCCCTACCTAACCTAACCTAACCTATCTTTATAGGTTAGGTTCGGTTAGGTAGCAGAAAAAGTTAGGTTAGGTCAGGTTAGGTAGGTTAGGTAGTCGAAAAACAAATAATTCATGAAAACTTGGCTTATTAGGCAAATCGGGCCTTGCAAAGTAGGCAGAGCAGTGCGTTCTGGCTACTAGGTACGACATATATATATATATATATATATATATATATATATATATATATATATATATATATATATATATATATATATATATATATATATATATATATGTCGTAGCTAGTAGCCAGAACGCACTTCTCAGCCTACTATGCAAGGCCCGATTTGCCTAATAAGCCAAGTTTTCCTGAAATAATATATTTTCTCTAATTTTTTTCTTATAAAATGATAAAGCTACCAATTTCATTAGGTATGAGGTCAATTGTTTTTATTGGAGTTAAAATTAAAGTAGATATATGACCGAACCTAACCAACCCTACCTAACCTAACCTAACCAATCTCTATAGGTTAGGTTAGGTTAGGTAGCCGAAAAAGTTAGGTTAGGTTAGGTAGGTTAGGTTGTCTAAAAAACATTAATTCATGAAAACTAGGCTTATTAGGCAAATCGGGCCATGCATAGTAGGCTGAGAAGTGAGTTCTGGCTACTAGGTACGACATATATATATATATATATATATATATATATATATATATATATATATATATATATATATATATATATATATATATATATTATATGCTAAAACAAACAAACAAACGCATCGGTAAAGAGCTAAACAAACACATCGATAAGGCATCTACTACCATGTCCAGACTGACAAAGAGAGTGTGGGCCAATAATAAGCTAACTGAGTATACTAAGATTCAGGTTTACAGAGCCTGTGTTCTGAGCACTCTCCTTTATGGCAGTGAGTCTTGGACACTCCGCGCTAGTCAGGAAAGACAGCTGAATGCCTACCACATGCGCTGCCTTCGTCACATCTTGGACATCACCTGGCAGGACAAGGTGACAAACAACAACGTCTTGGGGAGAGCAAGAATCACCAGCATGTACACAATGCTGAAACAGAGACGAATGCGCTGGCTCGGGCACGTTGTGCGAATGGGCGACGGCAGGATCCCCAAGGATCTCCTGTATGGAGAGCTGATGCAGGGAAAGCGTCCAACAGGCAAGCCCCAGCTACGGTACAAAGACGTATGCAAGAGGGACCTGAAAGCCATGGACGTCGATCTTGCTATATAGGAGAAACTGGCTGCAGACCGTTCAGCCTGGAGGCAGTCTGTTCAAAGAGGTCTCTCCAAGTTCGAGGAGTCACTTGCCAAAGAATCGGAGGCAAAGAGACAGAGAAGGAAAGCCGGTAGCCAGGAAGACAGACCAGAATCGGACTTCGTTTGTGCTCGGTGTGGGATGGACTGCCACTCTCGGATTGGCCCCATCAGTCACACCAGACGCTGCACCAGGATTGACAACTAGGGCGCAACTCCATAGTCTTCCGAGACTGAATATATATATATATATATATATATATATATATATATATATATATATATATATATATATATATATATATATATATATATATATATATATATATATACATTCTATTGCTGATAGTGTAATATTGTCTTATGAGACTTTACCTATTTGGTGAGGTTGGTGGTATAAGTGATGAGATAGCAGTTAGGCTAGCACTTGATTGGCAGATTACAGAGTCCTGATGGTATTACAATGCAACGGAACTACAATAGTATAGAGTGTTGGATTTATATTATTATACGTGTGTATGTATTGTGCATGTGCCTTGTCCAGTATATGTATTCAAATTTGCTGGTGTTTACCCTTGTCCTAGTTAGGCTTCCCAGAAAGTAGAAAAGAGAGAGAACCACAGCTGTGGACAGGGTAGAACAAAATAATAATAAGAGAAAGGGGATTGAGGAGGTCATACCAAATAAGGAGAGAGTGGGGAGTCACGGCGGCTCGAGTGGCTGTGTGCACATGACAACAAAATTAGTATTGGAGCCGCATCCCTAAACGTGTGACGCTGAGCCCCCTCTCCAAGTGCCAGAAACACCCAAGGGTGATCTCCTGGTCAAAATAAGCACTCTACGGAATTTTGGGTTGGTTGTCCGAAAGGAAGGACGGATAACTGACCGACATCATCAAACATCATAATACTGCACATAACCTAACGAGAGTGTGGCACAAGTATATTATACTATATAACAAGTATATTAAATTTGCTACAGGCATATTGGCTCCTTTGAGTTTATAATAGGCCTTTCTGCAGATTTCAAACAGTTTGATATCACTGTTAGCTATCCCTTTAAAATTATCCTCATATAGATTTTTTTTTAATTAAATCTTGTAGAGACTGGTTGAGTTCTTTAAATGTGTGCTTAATGTTGCTTATAACAAGAATGAACTCGACGTTGCTCTCACAAATTCATTTGAAATCGATAAGTCACCATTCGACTTTTATCGTCTTGATTTTGAACCTCAATAGTTTTTGAAGTCACGATGTCTTTCTTGTGACCCTACGCTTAGGGAGCCTTTACCTATGTCTGCTGTATACGCAAACTTGTTCATCCTAAACTTCAGCAGTATGGCAAACAATTTCCGTATTAAACTTAAATCTGTTTGCAAACAGTCATTGAGATTTATCTAGGTCCCACAGTTTATGGACGGACTCCAGTCCATCATGAATCATATGACAGATATGTAGTCAGACGTGTTCTTGACCTAGGCATGCTTTTATTGCAGTTTCTGAATGTTCCTGCTCCAAAAATAATGTTCCTAGATAAGCGTGTTATATTAGAGGCATTATGTCTTGTCATGTGGCTTGTCAGCTGACTAGTGGTTGATGCTGTGCTGTGTGTGTGAGCCCATCTATCCAGCTTAGTGGTTCATTATGATGCACAAAATTGTAGATAGTTATATATATAGTGTGTATGCAGTGCAGTAACAAGAAAACTGTTTTCTTCCCATAAGAATATAATAGTCTTGTCATTAGCATTTTACCTGAATGTACCATATTTTGCAATATAGCAATGTTCCGCACATTTTATTATATAAATGTATCAAATTACACATTATTGTTATCAAAATGCTGATACTAATAGCAACATTGTGCCTAGAATGAGTGATGTGCATAGTATATCGTGACACATTTTGCGTCATCTGTTGGCAGTGTGTGGTTCTATGATGACCTTGAATTTCATAACCACGCCCTTCAGAACTGCTTCGTGGTTCATAATCATGCAAGTAAATGTACACAGTTATATATATAAAGTGTGTATTGTAAGGTGGAGGAGACCTCTCTTTGAGACCGGTCAAAGCCACCAAATGTGAGGTATTTACTCTCCGTCCCAGACGGACCCCCAAATGGAATGCAGAGGTTGTCCTACTCTCAGACAGAACCTCCAAATGTAACTTCGATGAGGCTTCCTAACAGGGACAGAAAGAAAACCTGTGGGCGGGAGGCAGCTACCTTTCTCTGTAGGATACTCCTGGGGGAACACGCAAAAATGAGGGTGTGGGAGATCTCCGCCGACCTCGTGTAGTCTAGTACACAGTCTCTCGACCCGGCCCTCATGTTTCTATGGTTCCCTGTGGTTTATTAAAGCCTCCACTCATCAGATCACTCCCACGATAATTTTGTAATCAGACTAGTCAGAAGGCCAGACCCAATCTGGTAAACTAATCTCCACTCAAGGTTGCCAAAGTAGGGAGCAATAATAGTTAATCTGGTTTTATACAATTTACTGGAAAATATATCGATAGTACAACACACAACTCTCAACTATAAATGTACTCAACAGATTTTTACCAGATAGCCTAACGCTCTGGAGTTAATCAAAATTGTTCTCGTTACCCTCTCACTGTAAACTATTCGTAATATAATTATTAAATTAAATCAAGACCTCTCTACAGTCAACAAATTTGTCTCATCCTAATCACATAGTCATATCAACACTATACGAGTACTCCAAATAATAATATCACTGAGGGTACATGAATGCATTTTAAAAACATATAAAGTGTTAACATTATAACCTCAATAATAATATAAATATTTCTGAGTCAGGCCTTCACATTCTAATAAGACTTGCTGAAGAGCATCGACAAAAAAACACAGCACAAATATAAAAATATACATATACATTAAATAATTCAGAAATAAATATAGTAATTATTTATAGACATCAATGTCAAATTTATATCCTAATCCCTATTCCAAATCTTACCCTGTATATATATAAAGAAATGATTTCCTTCTCATGCTCTTGTACTGTCATTTACTGCGTCATTCAGTCTTTTAATCAAATCTGTATTGAAATAATTAAATTCATATTAATGAGATAATATTTAAAGAAATCAAATTCCCCTCTTATGGCATCTTCGGTAGTCTGGGACTATCTGCTACATGCTATTCTGGTAATTAATCACCTGAATGTGGCTTGTGGGATATCTGCGGATTCGTCTTATCAGGATCTTACCAAATATATTCTTTATATCCCGCCCAGACACAAGGGTGGGATAATTCACTCAAAAATTTACTTTTAACTGGAACTAATACTTCAACATTTGTGGTGGCTGGTGACATCTGACAACTTCCAAGTCTCCAGTTCAGTTGCACATATTCTCTTGTGCCGTCGACCCCGTTATCTTGCACCTCTGCTGACCAGTCATGTACCTCTTACTGACTACCTGTACATTCCTGTTAATCTCCATCATACACCCTAGTACTTAGCTCAGGGCCCCACCTCACTCGTGGACCCTGGTGTTCTCTGGTAACCTCACAGTTCAGTTTTCTCACGGCTCAGGCCAACCTTCCCTCCATTCCTCGAGCTCTAACTGTGGGGAAATTTACTCTATAATATAATAACATCGAAAATTTCGAAGGACCAAAAAATTATTAAAGAATCAGAGAACTATTGATCTATGGATCTCATAAAATAAATTCAACAATATAATCAAAATAATTTTAGAGAAATGAACTGTAATATTTCTATTAAATTTAAGAGTTAATCCCTGACACTTTCTTTTGGGGGGTAAATTTATGATGTTAGTATACACATATTATTGAATTAACAGATTCATAAAATATTAAATCGGTGAAAGGGGGTTAATTTGTTAACTACAATATGGAGACTGAAACGGCTTAGCTGCCAAAGATGAATGTAGATTTCGTCCAGAGCTATGACACGTTTGATCTAGTCCGAGTTGGCTATCCCTAAAGACACGTGACTGTACTGGTGGAATTGTGTTTCTCTTGAAGTTAACTCCATGCTGAAAGATGAATCTTATGTAATTTCCACTCCTAGTCATATGTTCATACATTAAATCATGAAATCTAAATGGAATTAGGAAGGCCACTCACGTGGGTTATGGGGATGTTAAGCTGGATAACGACAAGACACCAACATGATTATATAAAAATGGCCAAAATTAATGAATCAGTGATACTTTGTCCTACCGAACGTGGTGTCCGTAAACTGTGGAAGCTGTGGATTGGATCTGAAGCTCGTTGATAGATGGATGCTCCTTTGTTCGATCGATGATAAACCCAACTCCAGAACACCTGATGCTAATGGCGGCTATCCCTGCCCAAGTCACTTGCTCGACTCCTCGACTGGTGGCGCATGCGCACTAGCCCCCAATGTTGGAATTAAATCGTAATAATTTATTCAACGTTCTGAATAGATGGAGACGTTGTTGACAACATATTACTTCATAATAACATGCTTTATAACAACATTTATATAACAGCAAATTGTTTCTTGCTGTGCAAGTAATTTAAATTGAATGATGTTAATTGAGCGAGAAATATTTTGAGTGGAAATTCAGTTCATCGCTGTTTACAGGAACAGCTGATCTTAACTGAATAAAATATTTCCAATAAACGGCAATATAATTGCTAGAAATGAATCTATTACGAGTCGATATTCCTTAATAAATAATGCAAGGTTAGATTGAATTTAAAAAAAAAAATCAATACGTGAATATGTGGAAATTATTCTCACGAGTTGATCGGCTGATGCAATATGCGCCATGGATACTGGAAAAGATCTGGCATAACTATGTCGCAGAATAATAAGAATTAATATTGTTACACTACTGGTTAATTGTATTAGTAAATTATTAAGTCTAGCACAAGAATTACCTCTTATCGTACTAGAGGTTAATATTGGGATGTTGGAAATTTCCAGCACTAACCTCTGGTCCCCCAAACTTACACGGAGATTGACTGATCCTCACTGAACTCCCGGGGCTCTAACTCTTGGCCCCCACTCTCTTGTAGTCTTACAGTAACTCGGTTAGTGCTGGTTCTTCTCATCTACCCTGAGGTATCCACCTCATCCATTATTTCAGCAAAACCTCGCACCACCGTTCATTCAACGGTCGACATCTGGTTGCTAAGGAATACAGCTCCGGTCCTTCACTGTTCATTTAATAATGCCTTAAAGACACTACAGGTCTTTACCTTCGGCGCCTGTAGATCATACCGTTAGTGCGCGTAGGTCCAGCTCCTGTCCACTGACCAATGGTAGCGCGCACTTGACGATAACCGAGCCTCTTCACCCAGAGATTGCTTCACTGTGGATTCCTACCACAGTGACACCTCGTGCACCAGCCCCAGCCTCTTCTTAGATGTTGCTCTTGAAGCAACGTCGTCCTCTTGACGAGAAACGACCGCCTCAATGGGGTCAAGCTCATGGTCGCCGCGATGTGTCACGCCCTCAGCACTTCCTTACCCCTTCCCGGCGAATCTGTCTGCACACGCAGGAGGACAGCTCCTTTGCCTTGGTCCTTCTGGGGGCCTCAGCCGTGACTATTCTTGGGTTCGGCCTTCTCACCAGCTTCTATTTTGTTAAGACTAAACCTGCGAAGGTCAAACACAGAGACAGGACGTCCGCCGCCTCTCATTGTCGGAAGTGAATTGACGAGCTCTCTGCCCGTCAGCGTCTTCTCGGTGTAACTTCACTATCTTGCGAGACGCTGATTGGTCCATACAGACTTCGCAAACACATTCTCAGTTCGCAAGCACTCTGCATTTCCTAGGTTCTCCCATCTCGTTCGAGAGGAGGTACATTTATGTCTGACTCCTTTCTCACAATATTTACTCCTTAACTCCATGGAATCTCATTAATCCCTCTATCTTACCTTCCTACTTTCATCTATTAACCTACATAAATATGAACAGATATCAAATAAGCAGGGCAATACCTGGACACAACTCAGACCTGAAGGCAGGCTAGGCTAGGCCTACTCATAATCATGACAGTATACATTACAAGAGCACCAAAAATAGAATGTTTATTGTTCTTTAGCAAATAATATAGTACATATGTTAGTGACACGAATATATATGTGCGTACCTATGATTTACAAGTTCTGTAATACACATAGCATTATTGACAGTCCATTGTATCATTGTACTTGAAAAACGATGTTATATCCTTAGAAATACAAATAAAATAAAATATATTCAATGCTTGCTGTTACATTTCATGCAAACCATGTTGAGACAGGCTGAACTCTTCGCCGCATGTTATGAGGTTATCACACCCATCACAACAACTTAGTAGTTCATAATCATGCTTGCAAATGCACATATTTATATTTGAAGTGTGTATACAGTATAATAACTCCAAAAATATTGTTTTTTGAGAATTCCAATGTTCCATAAATTTTATTGTATAAATTTATATAAAAAATATGGCATTGAATAACATTACTGGAAAAAATAACAAAAAACTAATAAAAAATATTGATATAAATAAGTACAAAAAATATTCGCAGCAACACCCGCCTGACGGCTTGCTCGGAGCGCAACCTGTCCTCTTAAAAAGAACGTCGCTTTTGGCCGTTTGCCCGTATGGCCGAATTTGGACGTAATTTGAAATTGAAAAAAAATATGAAAATAAATTTGGGATTTTTTTTTTCAACAACAGTAAGTTAAGGGTCCTCTGATAGGTTAGGTGGGCAGGAAATTCTCATAAAGTTTCAAAACGTTATGAAAAACGTTAATTTAAAGTGTCCTCTTATAACCTCTGCGCGTACGCCGGACGACTCAAATAGAAAACGGAACAGAACGTCACTTTTGTGAGTGGATTTCATTTCAAATTACGTCCAAATTTGGCCATAGTGCGCATACCAGCCAAAAGTGACGTTCTTTTTAAGAGGACGGGTTGCGGAGCGACCACCCGCGGCGCAACCCGTTCTCGCACTTGCTTATAGTCAATATTGTCTTATTTAATAAGTGCATATGTGACATACTAATTGATTGTGAATATTTTAGTTTACCTTGAAAAGCTTCATAGAAAACACCGTCCTCACCTAACCTTCTTAGTATGTAGAGATAAGCATCTTATTGCTTCTTATTTACAATTATTACTTAACCTATCAACGTTATAGGTTAAGTAATAATTGTAATTAAGAAGCAATAAGATGCTTATCTTAACATACTAAGAAGGTTAGGTGAGGTCTGTGTTTTCTATGAAGCTTTTCAAGGTAAACTAAAATATTCACAATCAATTAGTATGTCACATATACACATATTAAATAAGCCAATATTGACTATAAGCAAGTGCGAGAACGGGTTGCGCGGTGTTGCCTTGATGAGCGCACCTGACATGTGACGCCATTCCCAGACTCTCAGCTTTCACCACGGCCATTCCCAGACTCTCAGCTTTCACCACGGCCATTCCCAGACTCTCAGCTTTCACCACGGCCATTCCCAGACTCTCAGCCTTCACCACGGCCATTCCCAGACTCTCAGCCTTCACCACGGCCATTCCCAGACTCTCAGCCTTCACCACGGCCATTCCCAGACTCTCAGCCTTCACCACGGCCATTCCCAGACTCTCAGCCTTCACCACGGCCATTCTCAGACTCTCAGCCTTCACCACGGCCATTCCCAGACTCTCAGCCTTCACCACGGCCATTCTCAGACTCTCAGCCTTCACCACGGCCATTCCCAGACTCTCAGCCTTCACCACGGCCATTCTCAGACTCTCAGCCTTCACCACGGCCATTCTCAGACTCTCAGCCTTCACCACGGCCATTCCCAGACTCTCAGCCTTCACCACGGCCATTCCCAGACTCTCAGCCTTCACCACGGCCATTCTCAGACTCTTAGCCTTCACCACGGCCATTCCCAGACTCTCAGCCTTCAACACGGCCATTCTCAGACTCTCAGCCTTCACCACGGCCATTCCCAGACTCTCAGCCTTCACCACGGCCATTCTCAGACTCTCAGCCTTCACCACGGCCATTCTCAGACTCTCAGCCTTCACCACGGCCATTCCCAGACTCTCAGCCTTCACCACGGCCATTCTCAGACTCTCAGCCTTCACCACGGCCATTCTCAGACTCTCAGCCTTCACCACGGCCATTCCCAGACTCTCAGCCTTCACCACGGCCATTCTCAGACTCTCAGCCTTCACCACGGCCATTCTCAGACTCTCAGCCTTCACCGCGGCCATTCTCAGACTCTCAGCCTTCACCAAGGCCATTCTCAGACTCTCAGCCTTCACCAAGGCCATTCTCAGACTCTCAGCCTTCACCAAGGCCATTCTCAGACTCTCAGCCTTCACCACGGCCATTCTCAGACTCTCAGCCTTCACCGCGGCCATTCTCAGACTCTCAGCCTTCAGCAAGGCCATTCTCAGACTCTCAGCCTTCACCAAGGCCATTCTCAGACTCTCAGCCTTCACCAAGGCCATTCTCAGACTCTCAGCCTTCACCAAGGCCAAAGTAAGTCACACACAATTTTTGTATTAGTTTTCCCATGATCAGGAAATGCATTTTAAAAATATTACAAGGAATTTTTTTATGCGCACCTTGTGGGAAATATTTACTGAAGGAATTTATTTTATTATATTATTTAATTTTAATTTAATTGTAATTGTGGACTGTAACTCAGCAAATAAGCTTGATATTTTTTGTTAATTTTCCTTGCTAATATCTCCACAAACTATTGGGGGGGGGGGTTATAGTGTTAGTAGGTTAGGCTAGAGGAAGTAATTTATTTAATTTGGATGATTTTATTATTAATGTTATTTGAAATATTTTTGATAAGACCTGCTCTATTTTTGGGTTAGTATGTACAAAGGCAGCTTAGCTGTTCAGTAGAAATTATCGTCATGGCTTGGGCTTCTTCAAATAACGACGCGGTAACATGAGCCTACACAATGGAAACACGCAATAATTGTTCCCATACCGAAGTCCAATAACTTTGGTAATTACAGACCAATCAGTCTCGTGTCATGCACTTGCAAGATGCTTGAAAGGATCATCCTAAACCGACTGTTGCACAAAATAGGCAGGTTAGGGGAGGGGGTTAATGGATTTGTTAAAGGATGGAGCACAGCAAATTGTATAGTTAATTACTTGGATAATGACACGGCTAGGTACTCTGTATTTGTTGACATCAAAGGAGCCTTCGACAAAGCACAGGAGATTGCGATCCTGGACGAGCTTGCATGCATGGGTGTCAAGGGGAGACTCATGAAATGGGTTGAAGACTACCTCACAGGGAGGAAGGTCAAGGTCTGCTTCAATGGAGCAGTCTCAAGAACAATGAATATAGAACTCGGGACCCCTCAAGGCGGAGTCTTAAGCCCTACACTATTCAATATACTTATGAACGCCACTGCAAATATTGATTTCCGGAAGGAACACAACAAGTAAGATATGCAGATGATGTTCTAATACAAGCTCCCACCTTGGGAAAAATTGAACAGTCCATTGAACTCCTTGGAAGGAAATGTATTGAGCTCGGTTTCACTCTCTCCACAACCAAGACGAAGGCATACTCCCATCACAAGCGGAGAGCAAATGAAGAACTTCAAATTAATGGTGTAACACTTGAATGGGCTGACCACTATCGGTACCTTGGCGTCACTGTCGGCTCTAACAAGGGGAAGAAAGAGGAACTCAATCAACTCATAGGAACATGCAAAAGTCGACTCAGGGCACTTATAGCTATGACCTAGAATGGACATGGAGCTTCTATTGCCGTGCTTAAAATGATGTACACAGCTTATGTGCGCTCCGTCATAGACTATGTCGCACCAGTTCTGTGCACCTACTTCCAAAGTGATATGAAAAGGCTTGAAAGCATTCAAAATGAAGCCATGACAAATATTCTTGGAGATCGAACTGCCAAAACGTCTAATCTACGAGAAGAGTTGTCCTTCCCCAGTGTTAAAAGCAGAATTAAGGAGCTCAATGCTAAGCTTGCAATTAGGATAGCCAGAGATCCCCATTACAATGATATTGCTTAGAAAAAAAACTGAGTTCTGTGCTACTTTCAGAGGGAAACAGGAGAAGCAAAAAATGGCATCACAGATCAGTCTGCTACCTCGAAGAGCTTCACCTGCTTGAGCAAGCCCGTGAGCTCCTGCCTGTAGAGAGGTTACCTCCCTTGGAGGATGACTCATGTAAAATTATCATCAATGAAATGGCAATGAAAAAAATCCCACATGTTACCACAAGGAATGAGGCACAAGTATCTCGAGGAAATTTGTAAAGAAGCCGGAGATGAACTAGATCAAATCTACACTGACGGGTCATCTAATACTGTCAATGGAAGGGCTGGTGCAGCATACACGGTAATCAAGGATAATACTTTCCAACGCAGAAATGAAGAAAAAGCGCGTATTGAGAACTATGCCTCTTCAACGCAAGTAGAGCTAACTGCGATTATTATGGCGTTAAGATTTCTTGAACGTAACACTAATGGTGCAGTGATTTGCACCAATTCAAAAGCAGCACTGCAAAGCCTAAGCAAAAATCGGGCAGCAAATCTTGCAATAGTCGCTGAAATTGAGAGAGCTGTGAGAGTACTTACCAATCAGGGAGGAGTCATCAAGTTTCTGTGGATCCCCTCCCATGTTGGAATATGTGGGAATGAACGAGCAGATGTGCTGGCTGCTGAAGGCGCTGAAGGAGACCATATTGAATACTTCATACCCAAGTCTCTACTACAAATTAGAGGTAATGTCAGGCAACATCACTGTGACAAGGCAACTGAGGAAAGAAGGATAGAAGCACAAACCAGTGAATCTGTACGATGGTACAACATGGTTATAGCTGGCAATCCCACTCATTATGGCCGAAGAGGAGGAGGACGAGGGAGAGAATCAATAATAGCGAGAATCCGTCTTGGGTTCAAATATCCATGGAGATATGGAATGGAAACAACAGTTGATCAGCGAAGCTGTAGAATTTGTGGTGAGAGTGGACACCGCCTTGACCACTATCTACGTGAATATGAACACCTGAGAGACATCAGAAGTATGTGTAGAATAATGCACCCCACATTGTTTGAGTTAGGAAAACACTATTTGTCAAATATTGATACTGTTCTTAAAAGATTCCCCCATTTTGCACCCGCAAGATAACGTAAGCTATCATGGGTTGATAGATGTTAATCTTCTAAGTTTGAGGAGCTGTTCACTTGAGACAGTTAAGCAAACCCCAGGCGTGTCTGGGTACAAGTGACAGGATGAACAACCCAGCGGGTTTTCTTCCTATTGGGGAGTGTTGTATATGCTGCTATGGCAGTATGTCCACTCACAAGATGAGTGGCGCTGCCCAATAAACTCGCCACTCGGGGCAAAATTTAAAATTAATCAACACCAAGAGCACTAGAGCAAGTGAGGGGTCATTTTTACGTTCCGAAATTACCATCTTTTTTAAGGGTCTGAGCGGTGGTGCAGTGGGCTTACCTGTTATGCCAGTTACTGGAAGGCTTCTGTGCTGGCTAGGGTTCGAGTCTCCTGGTGGGAAAGTGTTCTAAAGTTGTATAACTTCACTCTCGTGTTTAGGAGAGTTGTGCATCAAGCATAGACACAGTGTTCTCCCATATTAACAGGGACTTGATGAAAAACGTAAAAAGGACCCCTCACTTGCTCTAGTGCTCTTGGGAGATGGAGGTCTTTGGTGTGTATAAATACTCCGAAATTACCATCTCTTTTAAGGGTCTGAGCGGTGGTGCAGTGGGTTAAAGGCGTACCTGTTATGCCAGTTGCTGGAAGGCTTCTGTGCTGGCTAGGGTTCGAGTCTCTTAGTGGGAAAGTGTTCTAAAGTTGTATATATATATATATATATATATATATATATATATATATATATATATATATATATATATATATATATATATATATATGTGTGTGTGTGTGTATATCACGAAAATAAACACGTGATTAAGAATGTGACCATGTCAGACCACGGAGGAAAAATGAAACAGGAAATTTCCTTAAGTACTTTTGTATATTAAATACATCTTCAGAAGGTCATTTTACAGATCGAGTGATGGGTATAAATAGGCAGGAAGGAGTGGTGAAGTAAGGTGAGGTACAATACTTGGACAACGCAGACGGCCCATTGGCCCATCAGATGCACCCAATTGGCACATCCGATGTAGCCCAATGGCCCATCTGATACAGCAGACATACAAGCATAATATATAGGTAATTATAACATAAAGAAGTAAATATATACAATAAATTAGTGAGACAAATGTTTTTCAATGATTCTACTTAAATCGCCCTTTAGCTGATCTATTAGAAATGGATCTAAGTTATATAGACCACTGCTAATATTCAAATTACTTTCTTTGGTGATCTGTATCAAAGCAGATTCAATTATGTTTCTGTTATAGGTGCTTTTACAATTTATTGAAGAAGCACTCTCCCAATCAATTTGGTGAGCTTTTTCTGACAAATGCACAAACAAAGCATTAGACAATTGGCCATGTCTTACAGAGTATTTATGTTGCGATATTCTACATTTTAAATCTTTAGATGTTTGCCCGACATAGAACTTGTTACATTCCTTACAAGGTATTTTATAAATGACGCAATTATCACTACGAGGGCTGTTCCTTACTAATAGCTTACCAACAGTGTTTTCGTAGCTAAACATTACATCTATATTAAAAAGTTTCAAGGCTTTGACAATATTCTCAAACCCAGAGAAATATGGTAAACATAACACATTCTTTGGGCGAATCCTTTCACTGCATACATTATTATAATATGTACGACGAGCTTTGTTACGACAAACTTCCAAAAAATTCAGTGGGTAACAAAGCTTAAGACCAATCGAATCAATATTCTTAAATTCTTCATCTAAGAATTCTGGACTCACAACTCGAAGAGCTCTTAGATACATTGAAGAAAAAATTGACTTTTTTACATTGTATTTATGCCCTGAAAAATAATGAACATAAGATAAATTGTTCGTAGGTTTTCTGTAAACACTAAACTTTAATGAAGAGTTTTCCCTATGAATAAGCACATCAAATGATGTGCTTATTCATGAGTCCAGAATTCTTAGATGAAGAATTTAAGAATATTGATTCGATTGGTCTTAAGCTTTGTTACCCACTGAATTTTTTGGAAGTTTGTCGTAACAAAGCTCGTCGTACATATTATAATAATGTATGCAGTGAAAGGATTCGCCCAAAGAATGTGTTATGTTTACCATATTTCTCTGGGTTTGAGAATATTGTCAAAGCCTTGAAACTTTTTAATATAGATGTAATGTTTAGCTACGAAAACACTGTTGGTAAGCTATTAGTAAGGAACAGCCCTCGTAGTGATAATTGCGTCATTTATAAAATACCTTGTAAGGAATGTAACAAGTTCTATGTCGGGCAAACATCTAAAGATTTAAAATGTAGAATATCGCAACATAAATACTCTGTAAGACATGGCCAATTGTCTAATGCTTTGTTTGTGCATTTGTCAGAAAAAGCTCACCAAATTGATTGGGAGAGTGCTTCTTCAATAACAAATTGTAAAAGCACCTATAACAGAAACATAATTGAATCTGCTTTGATACAGATCACCAAAGAAAGTAATTTGAATATTAGCAGTGGTCTATATAACTTAGATCCATTTCTAATAGATCAGCTAAAGGGCGATTTAAGTAGAATCATTGAAAAACATTTGTCTCACTAATTTATTGTATATATTTACTTCTTTATGTTATAATTACCTATATATTATGCTTGTATGTCTGCTGTATCAGATGGGCCATTGGGCTACATCGGATGTGCCAATTGGGTGCATCTGATGGGCCAATGGGCCGTCTGCGTTGTCCAAGTATTGTACCTCACCTTACTTCACCACTCCTTCCTGCCTATTTATACCCATCACTCGATCTGTAAAATGACCTTCTGAAGATGTATTTAATATACGAAAGTACTTAAGGAAATTTCCTGTTTCATTTTTCCTCCGTGGTCTGACATTGTCATATATATATATATATATATATATATATATATATATATATATATATATGTCGTACTCAGTAGCCAGAACGCACTTCTCGGCCTACTATGCAAGACTCGATTTGCCTAATAGGTCAAATGATTTTCTTTACTTTCAATAAAATGTATCCAGTTGGTTTATTTTAAATATTTTTATTATATTATATTAAGAACATAAATAATTGGTTTAGTTACGTTAGTTTACGTCAGGTTAAGATAGGTTAGGTTAGGTTAGGTAGGGTTGGTTAGGTTCGGTCATATATCTCCGTTAGTTGTAACTCAAATTTAAAAAAATTAACTGATATATAATGAAATGGACAGCTTTATCATTTCATAAGAAAACAAATGAAAAAATATTGAAATTCAGCAAAACTTGGCTTATTAGGCAAATCGGGCCTTGCATAGTAGGCCAAGAAGTGCATTCTGGCTACTAGGTACGACATATATATATATATATATATATATGTCGTACTTAATAGCCAGAACGCACTTCTCAGCCTACTATTCAAGGCCCGATTTGCCTAATAAGCCAAGTTTTCATGAATTAATGTTTTTTCGTCTACCTAACCTACCTAACCTAACCTAACCTAGCTTTTTTTGGCTACCTAACCTAACCTTACCTATAAATATAGGTTAGGTTAGGTTAGGTAGGCTTGGTTAGGTTCGGTCATGTATCTACGTTAATTTTAACTCCAATAAAAAAAAAATTGACCTCATACATAGAGAAAAGGGTTGCTTTATCATTTCATAAGAAAAAAATTATAGTAAATATATTAATTCAGGAAAACTTTGCTTATTAGGCAAATCGGGCCTTGAATAGTAGGCTGAGAAGTGAGTTCTGGCTACTAGGTACGACATATATATATATATATATATATATATATATATATATATATATATATATATATATATATATATATATATGTCGTACCTAGTAGCCAGAACGCACTTCTCAGCCTACTATGCAAGGCCCGATTTGCCTAATAAGCCAAGTTTTCATGAATTAATTGTTTTTCGACGACCTAACCTACCTAACCTAACCTAACCTAACTTTTTTGGCTACCTAACCTAACCTAACCTATAAAGATAGGTTAGGTTAGGTTAGGTAGGGTTGGTTAGGTTCGGTCATATATCTACGTTAATTTTAACTACAATAAAAAAAAATTGACCTCATACATAATGAAATGGGTAGCTTTCTCTTTTCATAAGAAAAAAAATTGAGAAAATATATTAATTCAGGAAAACTTGGCTTATTAGGCAAATTTGGCCTTGCATAGTAGGCTGACAAGTGCGTTCTGGCTACTAGGTACGACATATATATATATATATATATATATATATATATATATATATGTCGTACCTAGTAGCCAGAACTCACTTCTCAGCCTACTATGCATGGCCCGATTTGCCTAATAAGCCTAGTTTTCATGAATTAATGTTTTTTAGACAACCTAACCTACCTAACCTAACCTAACCTAACGTTTTCGGCTACCTAACCTAACCTAACCTATAAAGATAGGTTAGGTTAGGTTAGGTAGGGTTGGTTAGGTTCGGTCATATATCTTCGTTAATTTTAACTCCAATAAAAAAAAATTGACCTCATACATAATGAAATGGGTAGCTTTATCATTTCATAAGAAAAAAATTAGAGTAAATATATTAATTCAGTAAAACTTGGCTTATTAGGCAAATCGGGCCTCGCATAGTAGGCTGAGAAGTGAGTTCTGGCTACTAGGTACGACATATATATATATATATATATATATATATATATATATATATATATATATATGTCGTACCTAGTAGCCAGAACTCACTTCTCAGCCTACTATTCAAGCCCCGATTTGCCTAATAAGCCAAGTTTTCCTGAATTAATATATTTACTATAATTTTTTTCTTATGAAATGATAAAGCAACCCTTTTCTCTATGTATGAGGTCAATTTTTTTTTATTGGAGTTAAAATTAACGTAGATATATGACCGAACCTAACCAACCCTACCTAACCTAACCTAACCTATATTTATAGGTAAGGTTAGGTTAGGTAGCCAAAAAAAGCTAGGTTAGGTTAGGTAGGTTAGGTAGACGAAAAAACATTAATTCATGAAAACTTGGCTTATTAGGCAAATCGGGCCTTGAATAGTAGGATGAGAAGTGCGTTCTGGCTATTAGGTACGACATATATATATATATATATATATATATATATATATATATATATATATATATATATATATATATATATATATATATATATATGTCGTACCTAGTAGCCAGAACTCACTTCTCAGCCTACTATGCAAGGCCCGATTTGCCTAATAAGCCAAGTTTTCATGAATTAATTGCTTTTCGACTACCTAACCTACCTAACCTAACCTAACTTTTTCGGCTACCTAACCTAACCTAACCTATAAAGATTGGTTAGGTTAGGTTAGGTAGGGTTGGTTAGGTTCGGTCATATATCTACGTTAATTTTAACTCCAATAAAAAAAAATTGACCTCATACAAAATGAAATGGGTAGCTTTATCTTTTCATAAGAAAAAAATTAGAGAAAATATATTAATTCAGGAAAACTTGGCTTATTAGGCAAATCGGGCCTTGCATAGTAGGCTGAGAAGTGTGTTCTGGCTACTAGGTACGACATATATATATATATATATATATATATATATATATATATATATATATTTGTGCAATAATTGGCTGTTGATTGCTGGTGTTGACTTCTTGATGTGTAGTGCCTCGCAAACGTCGAGCCGCCTGCTATCGCTGTATCTATCGATGATTTCTGTGTTGTTTACTAGGATTTCTCTGGCGATGGTTTGAGAAAAACGGCCAGCCTACTCATGAGAAACTCTCCAGACACGAAACAGAACGCTTTAAAAGAGACTAACGTCGTCTATGCCTTCAAATGCCCACTTGGGGACTGTAAGCTCCAAAAAACCCAGTATATAGGCAAGACAACAACATCTCTTTCTAGGCGTTTAACGATGCATAAACAACAGGGCTCCATTAAGGAACATATAATCTCTTCCCATAACCAAACCATCGCCAGAGAAATCCTAGTAAACAACACAGAAATCATCGATAGATACAGCGATAGCAGGCGGCTCGACGTTTGCGAGGCACTACACATCAAGAAGTCAACACCAGCAATCAATATATATATATATATATATATATATATATATATATATATATTAAATATGACCGAAAAAGTAAGATTAATAATTCTAACACGAATTTTCTCAATCTTTCGTACATTTCTTTTCACTGTTGGAGGTAAATCAAAAATCAATTCTCCAAAATTCATTTTTATTTCTAGTCTGACGCGACACGAGCGCGTTTCGTAAAACTTATTACATTTTCAAAGACTTTAGTTCACAAATACACAACTGAATAGAACTTATGCATCTCCGATTTTATATCTACATTTGAGTGAGGTGGAAGGGGTGATGTGGCATTAACACAAGACAGAACAAGAGGTGGCATTAATAGGGAATTAATTTCATCAACACAAGACAGAACAAGAGGTGGTATTAATAGGGTATTAATTTCATCAACACAAGACAGAACACGAAACAATGGATATTGAATAGAAGTGTTTGTAGAAAGCCTATTGGTCCATATTTCTTGATGCTTCTATATTGGAGCGGAGTCTTGAGGTGGGTAGAATATAGTTGTGCAATAATTGGCTGTTGATTGCTGGTGTTGACTTCTTGATGTGTAGTGCCTCGCAAACGTCAAGCCGCCTGCTATCGCTGTATCTATCGATGATTCCTCTGTTGTTTACTAGGATTTCTCTGGCGATGGTTTGGTTGTGGGAAGAGATTATATGTTCCTTAATGGAGCCCTGTTGCTTATGCATCGTTAAACGCCTAGAAAGAGATGTTGTCTTGCCTATATACTGTTTTTTTGGGAGCTTACAGTCCTCAAGAGGGCATTTGAAGGCATAGACGACGTTAGTCTCTTTTAAAGCGTCCTGTTTTGTGTCTGGAGAGTTTCTCATGAGTAGGCTGGCCGTTTTTCTGGTTTTATAGTAAATCGTCAGTTGTATCCTCTGATTTTTGTCTGTAGGGATAACGTTTCTATTAACAATATCTTTCAGGACCCTTTCCTCCGTTTTATGAGCTGTGGAAAAGAAGTTCCTGTAAAATAGTCTAATAGGGGGTATAGGTGTTAGTTGTCTCTTCAGAGGTTGCATGGCTTTTCACTTTCCTTCTTATGATGTCTTCGACGAAACCATTGGAGAAGCCGTTATTGACTAGGACCTGCCTTACCCTACAGAGTTCTTCGTCGACTTGCTTCCATTCTGAGCTGTGGCTGAGAGCACGGTCGACATATGCGTTAACAACACTCCTCTTGTACCTGTCTGGGCAGTCGCTGTTGGCATTTAGGCACATTCCTATGTTCGTTTCCTTAGTGTAGACTGCAGTGTGGAAACCTCCGCCCTTTTCCATGACTGTTACATCTAGAAAGGGCAGCTTCCCATCCTTTTCCATCTCGTAAGTGAAACGCAGCACGGAACTCTGCTCAAATGCCTCCTTCAGCTCCTGCAGATGTCCGACATCAGGTACCTGTGTAAAAATGTCGTCAACATACCTGCAGTATATGGCCGGTTTCAAGTTCATGTCGACTAAGACTTTTTGCTCGATCTTAAACACCTCCTGGACTCCTTGCCGGAGCCTGTACTCCTGCTGGGTGATTTCAGTTGTCGATATGCCCTTTGGGGTGATTTTCTAATAAACACCTGGGGTTGCCTTCTTGAACCGTTCGTCCTCTCTTCTTCCCTGTCTCTTCTGAATTCTGGTGAGCCCACTCATTTGAACTCTCGGACTCGCACCCTTTCCTGTCTTGATCTTTCTCTTTGCTCATCGTCTCTTTACTTGGATTTCTCGTGGCAGGTTCTTGATGACATCCATGGCACTGACCATTTCTCCATCATTGTTACCCTTTTCTCTTTTCACCCTCCCGTCTCCTTCCCTAGGTGGCGGTTTGCTGAGGCAAACTGGTACCTATTTACCCTCAATGCTACTCTTTCCGACCTCTCCATTCTGCACTCCCTCGCGCCCTCCTCCTTTTTCATGACACCATCTTCGACGTTGCCCTCCACTCTGTTCCTAGCTCTTCCTCTCGGGGGACGCGGAAGTGCGTTACTTGGTGGAATGTGGACTGTGCTCGGGCTGTCCGCTGTAAGCGTGCAGCCTGGAAAGGACACCGCCGCCGGCAGACGGCTGAGTCTTATCTATTGTTTCGAAAGGCGAGTGCAGTGGCCCATAGGACCATCCGTATGGCTAAACGTCAATGTTGGATGTCTAATGTGTCCACCATTATGTCCGAAACTCCTCTGCCGTAGATCTGGAAGCGTATCCGGAAGATAGCAGGTAAGTTCATTCCCGATGCCTCGCCGGTCCTTCACCTCCATGGTACTTCTGTGGCGGACCCGTTGCAGGTCGGTTCTGAACTGGGTTCCCACTTTTCTTCTGTTAGCTCTGGTTCTCATCTTCCTCAATCTTTCCTTCTTCGTAAACCTCTTTTTGATTCTCGTCCTTTGGATTTCTCCACCCATCTCAGACTTCCCTCTAACGATCCCTTTTCTCTCCCTGAGCTTCAGTCTGCCCTGGCCTGCTGCGGTTCTATCTTGGTGCGCTCCAATGGCATTTATTATGAGATGCTTCGCCTACGGCTCCTGTGGTTCCAGTTCCTCTTCACTACCTCTCTCTCCCTCGGTTATCTCGCTTACAGGATTCTTTCAGTTCGTATTTCTAATGTTTCTCCTCGTGCTGTTCCTTCCTGGCCCCCGTGGAGGGTCCCTCTTCCAAAGTTTTGTACGTCCTTGACCCGCATCACTGAAGCTTTTACCCCTCTTAAGGTTCTGAAACGCCTTTTCCTTGAGCACTTTTCTTCGCACTCCCGCTACATTTCCATCTTCACCGATGGGTCTAAGGCTGATGACAGTGTAGGCTACTCTGTTGTTTTTCCTGACCGCACTTATATGTGTCACTTATCTCTGGAGACTAGTATCTTCACGGCAGAACTTTATGCTATTCTCTATGCTCTTCGTCTCCTGCTTTCTCTTTGTCAATCTTCCTTTGGTGGTTGTCGTTGACTCTCGTAGTGCCCTCGTGGATCTCGGGTCCTTTAATCTGGGTCATCCAGTGGTCGTCGAGATTCAGCATTGCCTACCTTGAGGTTACCTTGAGGTGCTTCCGGGGCTTAGTGGCCCCGCGGCCCGGTCGTCGACCAGGCCTCCTGGTTGCTTATTCCTCCTGGAATCTGCTGGTTGCAGATTCAGCATTGCCTACCTTGAGGTTACCTTGAGGTGCTTCCGGGGCTTAGTGTCCCCGCGGCCCGGTCGTCGACCAGGCCTCCTGTTTCTTTTTCCAGTAAATATAAGTCGGTTGAGTTTTGCTGGGTTCCCAGCCATATTGGTCTCTCTTTAAATGAGGGTGCGGATGCTGCCACTAGGGAAGCTGTCCGCTCTTGTCCCATCTCATGTTAAGGTATTCCTTATTCCGACTTTTACCGAGTTATTCATTCCTCCATCCTTACCTGTTGGCAGGATTGTTGGTCTTCTGTTACTGGTAACAAAATGCGCGTTCTCTTAAGAGTAGTGTCCTCGT
The DNA here is from genome assembly GCF_040958095.1 of Procambarus clarkii. Lineage (NCBI taxonomy): Eukaryota > Metazoa > Arthropoda > Malacostraca > Decapoda > Cambaridae > Procambarus > Procambarus clarkii. The sequence continues at coordinate 9,204,076 of NC_091183.1, read as the reverse complement.
GGCCTTCCTTCTACCACCGTAACCAGTGGTGGGAAACGACTCTGGCGAGGTTACGTATTGGCCACTTAACTCACGGTCACTTAATGGAACACCGCCCTGCTCCTTCTTTTCCAAATTGCCTTGTCCCTCTTACAGTCATGCATATCCTTGTTGAATGTCCTGACTTCCAAGACGAGCGTATATCTTGCTTTCCAACCGTTTCTCGCGGTCGCTTGTCCTTTGGTAGAAGTTTTGGTGAATCGGATACTTTTCTTATCATTCGCCTTATGCGTTTCTGTTCTCGTATTGGCATCCTTGGTGATATTTAGCGCCCTCTGATTATCCCGCACATTTGGTGGTGCTACATAGCCTTCCCGGTTTGGTGCCTTCTTTTGATAATTACTTACTTATTCATAACGTACTTTTCAATTGTGGCAATGCATCCATCACTCTCTTTTGCTTGTTATAACGAGCATATGTTAACAAGGCAATCATAATGACATTGACAGTTAAAATTACTGCAATCATTTTGTCCCCCAAATGGGTATTGGCTAATTAGGCTTGGTTAACTTGCTAAATGGTAATGTATAATTTGATGTGACATATAATTAAAATATTAACTATTCACTTGTTGCTAACTCAACTCCATTTACACAAATTATGAATACGATTGCATAATTAAACTCTTGTTTTATTAATTTGATGAATTTGTTATTGATTTTATTAATATTAGTAATAAATTTAAAATATATATATTTAGTATTGATTTATGTTTATTCACTGGCCACGTCTCTGTATTTGCTTCAGTCTTCTGTAATGTTAAGGACAAAACACTCAGTGGTTCATTAAGGTGTTGTTGTTATAATAATCCTGTCACGCTTCAGTGTTGTGATCACCATAAATTGTTGACAAAAAAAGTTGATCTTCTGTTTTCTGATAATCATTTTATTCTAAAATAAAACTTCATTGCTAGTTAAACTCTCGCCTACTTCTAAAATGTTGTATATATAATTATTTAAAGGGATAAAAAGGTACAACAATGAAAATGTAATTAAAAAAATATATACATATTATTAAATTCATCCACTTCGTTGAAGACATTATCACTCACATCTGGAGGGAAGATGTGTTAATAATTCAACACCATCATCATCTCAGATATTATCTGAGTGAATGGAATCATCTATATGCTAAGCCTGCTCGACTAAGCTGATGGCATTCAATGCCTAGACAACCGAGAACAGACACGAAAGTTAAGGTTGGACAAGTTTGATGTCTTTTGCCTCAAAGTCAACAGAACAAAATCCCTTGGGAAATTGAGGAGAGGGGGGGGGGTGGCAGACAAGTGCACGAAAGGAAGAATTAGGCAGGAAGGAAAGGGAAGGACGTTCAAAGGATAAAGAAGCGAGTATACAGAACAATACAGAGAGTTATATGGAGATGTAAGAGCTCGCTGGGTCATCCTACAAGGGGTAACCACAAAAAAAGCCAAACTTAATCATTTATGTAGTCAAACATAAAATTTATGTCAACTGATATATATATGAAAAATTTGCCATAATAAGAACTGACATTAACATATATGAACAAGTGAACAATTTAGCAATGTGTAGTGTAGTGTGTATATGAACAAGGAATCGTTCATTTTATTCCATACCACACATGTGAGACCATTTATGAAAGAATCAGCATAAATGTGGAATCCTTATCTGGTTAAACACAAAATGAAGTGTGAGAAAGTTCACAAGCATACCACCAGAGTGGCCTCAGAACAAAGAGGCATGAGTTGCGAAGAAATGTTAAAGGAATTACGTCCTATCTTTGAGAAGAAGAGAAGAAACAGGGAAGAAATGATCACCACATAAAAAGTTCTCAGAAAAATAAACACAACATATAAAAAATATTTTACTATTTATTCATCAAGAGTAAAATATTTTATGAATATATTTATATATATATTTATTAAATGATTTTTCATTTCGTAAAATATGTCAATTATAATTTATCTTAGTTCATAAATTCTTCACAATTCCTATTTTCTGAATATTAATATAACAAAATTAAATTGGTTTTAATATAGTAGTTGCATGTATTTTATCTTCCTTCAGTATCACGAACGGCTAGGATTAATTTTCTTAAATGTGGTGATGACCAAAACACATCAGAAGATGAAGAGACGACGACGTTTCGGTCCGTCGTGGACAATCGACTTGATAATGGTCCAGGACCGACCGAAACGTCGTCGTCTTCATCTTCCGGTGTGTGTTTGGTCTTCATGTCTTCAGCCGTTGTTAAATGTGATGTTAGCAGGGTATTCGGTGCTCGAGTACAAGACTGCCCATCACAGGATATTCATCCCACGTTGGTTTGTAATCTGTTGGTAGCCAGCTGTAGTAGAGCTGCATCTGTTGTTTATATTTAATTAAAACTTCTTAGCAATAAATGCTAGTGCAATAATTCAAAGCTATAATATCCACGTGCATGTTAATCTGGTAGTTAAATATAAATAATATACAAACGAACAGGAATATAATTATGAATAACTATCTGGCATCTGTGCAAATTCTGAGTGCGTCAGCCCTTTTAGACACAAAATCTAAGTTTATTTCAACGTCCTCACTGTTCAAGATGTATAACGCCCAGAATTTACAATCAAAACTAATAATTGGAAAATGACGTCAAACAACACATTTTTCCCGAGACTAGACAGCCAAGTACCACTGAAGATACTGAGGTAATGAACTCTCCGAGGACGTTATTTCGGGTCCTGTGTGTGACAATCTTATCAAGAACAGCCGTTGTCACTGCTCGTCAATAATTCATTATTGCCTCTTGGCTCGCATGTATTGAATTCCCTTCACTCACTTTATGTGACAAGGACCTACCAGGGGCTGCCTGTGTGGTGTTCGATCTTCAGTCAACAGGGAATCACAGAGAGCATGAAATAGTGTGTTGAATGTTTACCGAAACTTTCAAAGTGTGTAGGTAGGTTATTAATTTTTGTATTCCATCTGAAGTGCATTACTCCTTTGTGCTGATTTTAAGTCAGCCTTAAGGTCTGTTGGTTCCTCGCACTCCCGCAACGGGATGAAGGTCCACAACCGGGGAACACGACAGGTAAAGGCAGTTACAGCTTCTCTGTGATAACTGTAAACTGACCTGAGTGCGTTTGTTTTCTTACACTTTGTTACACATTTAGTATTTGTGTGTTCGTATTATGTGTATTGTTTTGTGAGGTTAAATATATACCGTCACTGTTATTAACCATTTCCGTGTATGTCTTTTATTTCGTTCCAGGAGACAGATTGTTAAAGTAAGGGGGGTGATTACCCAATTATTTCTGTGTTATTTGTCATTCATTATGTGACAGTGTTGTGTTGTGTCATTTAGTGCTGGGATTAAGCACTGTATTAGCTACTGTACTGTGTTGGTCTACGTGACCCGGTGTTGTGTGGATTTGTTATTATTAAGTCAGTGATATTGCAATTAGTGTTACCAATTTCCGTCAGTTTAATTCATGGTAATTACTTAATTAATTAGTGTGAGGTAATTAGCATTGTCTTGACTAATCGGTGTTCATCAAACGATCTCAGTGATCAGCTCAGTGTTAACGTAATTCTTTGAGCTAATTGACTGTCAGTTTGACAGTAATTAGTGCGGTTACTCATTGCTAATTACCCGGTGTTTGATTAACTTCGTTAAGCCTTGTTTGGTTGCTTAATTGTCTGTGTTGACAGATTGTAATTAATGTGAATTACCTTGCTTTTGTTTGATTGTCCAGGAGACAGTAATTAATATAATTAGTGTTGCTAATTAACGCACATTTGTTGAAACGTTTTGTTTTGATTGAAATTGCTTAGATCAATTGTCTTGTGTTTGTTATAGTGATGTAACGTAGTTGATTGCTCTGACAGCTGTCCGGAGAGACGAGTTTTAATGTAATAAACTAAGTGTTGCACGGAGGACTGTCTCTGACAGGTCTGATGTTGTGTCTTTAATTGTCGTTGTTGTTATATTGTTCTGCCGCAGTCGTTATGAACTGCTACTTGCGTCCGAGTGGTCGCTCATTGTTTCAGTTAATGTTGGAGCCCCGAGCGGTCCGAATCGGAAGTCCGAGTATACCGGATTGTTACGGCCACTGAGCCAGTAACCGGGTTCTTGACGTTATAACCTCTTATTCTATATCCGACCCCAAGTCGGTAGCAAGTAATTATCAAAAGAAGGCACCAAACCGGGAAGGCTATGTAGCACCATCAAATGTGCGGAATAATCAGAGGGCGCTAAATATCACCAAGGATGCCAATACGAGAACAAAAACGCATAAGGCGAACGATGTCAAAAGTACCCGAGTCACCAAGAATTCCATTGAGGGACAGGCTACCGCGAGGGGCGGTCGGAAAGCATGACACACGCTCGTCCTGGAAGTCAGGACATTCAAGAAGAACATGCATGACCGTAAGAGGGACAATGAAATTAGGACAATAAGGAGCAGGGTGGCGCTCCATCAAGTGACCATGGGTGAAGCGAGTATGGCCAATACGCCACCTTGCCAGAGCTGTTTCCCATCGCCGGTTACGGTGGCAGTAGAACGGCCACGAGGAAACACAACATTTAAGAGTACGAAGTTTGTTACCAGTAACAGACGACCAAGAAGTCTGCCAACGGGTAAGAATGGAGGAATGGATAACCGGGTAAAAGTCGGAATATGGAATACCTTTATGAGAGATGGGACAAGAGCGGACAGCTTCCTTGGCGGCAGCATCCGCTCGCTCATTTAAAGACACACCAATATGGCTGGGAAACCAACAAAACTCAACCGACTTAAATTTACTGTGAACAAGAAGCAGCCAATGCTGGATCTCGACAAGTACTGGATGAACCAGATTAAAGGACCCGAGAGCCATGAGGGCACTACGCGAGTCAACAACAACTACAAAGGAAGACTGACAACGAGAAAGCAGAAGATGAAGAGCATAGAGAATAGCATATAGCTCCGCTGTAAAGATGCTGGTCTCCAGAGGTAAGCGACACATAAGTGCGATCAGGAAAAACAACAGAGTAGCCAACACCGTCCGCAGACTTAGACCCATCGGTGAAGACAGAAACGGAGCGGGAGTGAGAAGAAAAGTGCTCAGGGAAAAGGCGTTTTAGAACCGTAGGAGGGGTAAAAGCTTTAGTGATGCGGGTCAAGGATGTACAAAACTGCGGAAGGGGGACTCTCCACAGAGGCAAAGAAGGAACAACACGAGGAGAAACATTAGAAACACGAACGGAAAGAGAATCCTGTAAGCGAGATAACCGGACAGAAAGAGGGAGGTGAAGAGGAACAGGAATCGCAGGAGGGGTAAAAGTTAAAGCACAACAGAGGCGAGAGGAAGGATGTTGTAAGGACCGCGCAAGATAGCGAAGACAGTAGCGATCACGGCGGTCCTGGAGAGACAGGAAGCCAGTGTCAACATACAAGCTAAGGACGGGAGTCGAATAAAAGACACCAGAACTGAGGCGCAACCCAGTATGGTACAAAGCATCAAGACGGCGAAGAGTAGAAGGAGAAGCAGATGAGTAAGAGCAGGGCAACCATAATCGAGCTTAGACAGGACGAGAGGGGAATGTAAACAAGGAGAGTGCACCTATCCGCTTCCCAAGAAGTATGGGACAATACCCGAAGGAGGGCAAGGGCCTTAGAGCACTCAACACGGAGGTAAGAGATATGGAGAAACCAAGACAAACGAGTGTCAGAGAATAACCCCAAAAGCTTCGTGGAATCTTTGTACTCAAGGGTATGACCATAAAGTGACAAAGAGGGACGAAGAACGACCCGTTTCCTAGTAAAAGACATGGCACAAGTCTTAGAAGTTGAGAACTTGAAGCCATGATCGGTGGCCCAAGACGACACGGCATCAATCGCAAGTTGAAGTCGGCGCTGAAGGAGAGGCAAATCATCACCTTGACAGCAAAGGGTAAGATCATCGACATAGAGAGCGGAGAAGACACCTGAAGGAAGAGAGGAAAGAAGACCATTGAGGGCAACCAGAAAAAGAGTAGTACTCAGAGCACTACCCTGGAGGCACACCTTCATACTGCTGAAAAGAGGCAGAGAGAGCGGTACCAAGGCGCACCCGAAAGGAACGACGAGAGAGGAAGCTGCGGAGAAAGAGAGGGAGATGACCACGAAGGCCAAAAGAATGAAGCTGGGACAGAATATGATAATGCCAAGTGGTGTCGTAAGCCTTTTCCAGGTCAAAAAGGACGGCAATAACGGAGGTCCTCGCAGCAAAAGCAACACGAATATAGACCTCCAAGTTCACCAGGACATCTGTTGTGCTGCGGCACTTGCGGAAACCAAATTGAGAATGGGAGAGGAGGTGATGGTGTTCTAGGAACCACATCAGACGAACGTTAACCATACGTTCAAAGAGTGTGCAAACAACTTGTGAGGGGGATAGGACGAAAGTCCTTAGAGGAAGATCCCAGAGACCCTGGTTTGCGAACAGGGAGGACAACGGCATCGAGCCAGTCCTCAGGGACTGACGACGACTCAAAGATCCGGTTATACAAACTCAGTAAATACCGAGACGTGCACGGAGGGAGACGGCAAAGCAGCTCATAATGAATACTATCGGAGCCCGCCGCCGTAGAACCACAGAGGGCCAGGGCAGAACAAAATTCAGAGAGAGAGAAGGGATCGTTATAGGAAAGTCGAAGACGAGAGCAGAAATCTAAAGGACGAGACTCAAGGACAGGTTTACGAAGAAGGAAAGATTGGGGAAGATGAAGACCAGAGTTAACAGAAGAAAAGTGGGAACCCAGTTCGGTAGCAACCTGCAACGGGTCCGCCACAAGAGTACCACGGAGGTGAAGGACCGGTGAAACATCGGGAACGAACTTACCCGCTATCTTGTGGATATGCTTCCAGATCTGTGGCAGGGGAGTTTCGGACGTAATTGTGGAGACATAAGATGCCCAACATTCATGTTTAGCCGTATGGATGGCCCTACGGGCCACCGCACTCGCTTTCCGAAAGAAAAGAAAAGAATCAGCCGTCTGCCGACGGCGATGCCTCTTCCAGACTGCACGCTTACAGCGGACAGCCCGAGCACAGTCTGTATTCCACCAGGGAACGCAATTCCGCGGACCCCGAGAGGAAGAGCGAGGAATAGAGCGGAGGGCAGCGTCAAAGACAGTGTCATGAAAAAGGAGGAGAGCGAGAGGGAGAGGCAGAAGGGAGAGGTCAGAGAGAGCAGCACCGAGGGTAAATAGGTTCCAGTCCGCTTTAGGAAACTGCCACCTAGGGAAGGAGAGGGAAGGACGAAAAGAGAAAGGAAACAAGGATGGGGAAATGGTTACTGCCATGGAGGTCATCAAGAACTTGCCACGTGAAATCTAAATAAAGAGAGGAAAAGCAAAGAGAAAGATCAAGACAGGAAAGGGTGCGAGTCCGAGAGTCCAAATGAGTGGGCTCACCAGAATTCATTAGAGACAGGGAAGAAGAGAGCATAAACGGCTCAAGAAGGCGACCTCGGGTATTCGTCAGAACATCACCCCAAAGAGAATGACGACAATTGAAATCACCCAGCAGGAGCACAGGCTCCGGCAAGGAGTCTAAGAGGTGTTTCAAATCAGGAAGAGAAAGCGGGACACTCGGGGGGAGATAAATGGAACAAACTGTGTACCATTTCCCCACAAAGATACGAGCAGCAGAACAATGGAGAGGCAAAGGAAAAAGTAAGGGGACAAAGGGAACATCAGTGTGAATCAAGAGAGCAGAAGAATTAGGAGCCCCAGCAACGGTTGGGGGGAGGGGGGGAGAGAGAGAAAGGAATAGCCACGAAAACGACCAGGACGAGCACCAAGCATCGGCTCCTGGAGACAGACACAAAGGGGCGAAAACCATGAAATCAGAAGTTGGAGTTCGAGGAAATTGGCGTAATAACCTCGAACCTTCCATTGAAGAATAGACATCGACGATAAAAGAAAGGACAACAGGAACAAGGAAGAAACAAAGGCGAAAGAGCAACAGAGCACCTTAAAGAATATCAGGGTCGGGATCAGGGTCAGCAAAGTCAGGGTTAGGGGGCATGGGTAAACTGAGCAAAGACGGAGGGAAGCGGGAGAACAGACCAGAGGGTGGAGTCCGGGGTCCAGAGGAGGAGGAGGAGGAAGAGGAGGAGACAACGGAGAGGAGTAATCAAGGACAGCAGCAAGAAGAGGGGGAGTAGAAAGAAGGGAGCGCACCTCAGCAAGGGCAGCAACCGAGAGGGAAGAGGGGGCCAAAGAAACCTCCATAGCAGGAACAGGGGGCGCAACCACCGAAATGGGAGGGGAAGGAGCGATAGAGGCAGAAGTAGGGGCCAAGGAAGAAAGCGAAACCTTCTTACCCGCCGGGGAGGAGGAAGGAGAGGAGCCAGGCTTACGCTTCTGACGTAAAGAGACAGGCGTCCCAGCAACTACGTACTGGGCAACGGATTCTAGCGTCTCAACAGGAGAAGCCGAACGAGAGTACACACAACGGCCGTTAGGAGAGCGATGGACATCAGCTTGCACTGACAGGCGGTGGGGAGAGTCAAGAGACGGAGGGAAAGGATGGGAAGGAGGAACGGAGGGAGATGAGGAAGAAGACACAGGAGCCAAGACAGACCGGGTAGAAAGGAGGGGAACCCCTGATAGAGGACCAGGAGGTGGATCCTTCGGGACAGAACTCAAAGGAACAGAGGAGGGGGCAGTGGGCATATCAGGGTCCAAGGCCCGGAAACGGTTGTGAGTCTGAGGAAGGTGGGAAGAATGAGGAGAGGAAGAGCGCAACATGCGAGCATGAGAGATATTAGCATAAGGCGGGAGCCGGCGAACCAGGCGCCTCGCCTCAGGAAAAGATAAACTCTCCCGGTGCTTCAAGTTGAGGACAGCTGCCTCAAGCTTGTAATAGACACACGCACGGGAGAAGGTACGATCGGCTTCACCGCAGTTGAGGCAACGAGCTCGGGGAGAAGTGCACTCCGACTTAGAGTGACCTTCGCCACCACACAAAGGACAGAGAGAGAGTCACAGAGCAGCGGAGGGCACCATGCCCACACCTCCAGCACTTGTTACAGAGCCTAGGAGAAGGAATGTACTCCTGGACAGAGCACCTGGCACCAGCAAGAATGACAGAGGGTAGAAGGGTCCGACCATCAAAAGGTAATCTTCACAACCCGAAGGGGTTGACGGCGACTACCACGAGGGGGACGAGTAAACGTGTCCACCTGGAGAATAGAATGGCCTTGGGCATCAAGGATATGACGAATATCGCCGTGGCAGTCTCGCAGATCCCGAACACTGGTCGCAACATGGGGCGGGAGGAGAATAGTGCCAACACTGGCATTCAACTGAACGTTCTTTGAGACCCGAACAGGGGTCTCGCCAAGGCAGGATAAGGCAGCCAAGCGGGAAGCAGCATCCTGAGAAGGAGCAGCAATGACACGTGTACCGAGACGAGTGGGGTTGAAAGTAACAGAGGCATCCACGGAATCAATGAGATGTCGATGGAGGGAGAAATCGTCAGGAGGTGCAGAATCAAGAGGGAGGAGATCAAAGTATTTGGCCCACGAAGCGGGACCAAACAAAGCTTGATAGGTATCAGAACGGGAAGGAATCGAGCGAGGGCGGCCGTGAGGAAGACGGCGGTGAGAACCCCCAGAGAGAGGAGTTGAAAGGCACAGTGGTTACAACTAGAGATGGAGCCACGGCAGGGGACGAGGTAGTCACCACTGGGGGCTTGGGGCTCGACCCATCCACAGAGGAGGGAGGGGAGCCGAGGGGAGGAGTCAGAGATGCCAAAGGAGGAGCAAGGTCGGGGCCCAATGCAGCGGAGGCTACAGAGCCCGGTCTTCCAACACGGACCAACTCGGAGGCTTGGTCGCCCACCCCACGAGCCTGAGAAGGTAAAGGGGAAACAGCAGAAACAGTAGATATCATTGCTACGAAAAATAAACATTCATTCACGAATGTGCCCCCATACCCACCATGGAGCCACAATTAGAGGCAGGACACCCAACAAGAAGCTATCGCCGATCATGCCGGGGCCTCCTAGGGGTGCGTCGTGAGTATACGCCCCACAAACGCCACCTTAAGAACCGACAGTCCGTCGAGATCGGGTTCAGTGACGAAAGGGGGATTGACAATAAAAGGTTCCCCTCGCTCTCGACGTTGGGTACTACAGTTCTACGGGTGCAAGAGTATGCCTCATCAAGCACCCAGGCGTCAAAATAGAAGAAGTCCAAAGAAATAACCACAACAAGCAAAAGGTCGGCAGGAAACGGCAAGCAGATAGGAGAAGAGGGGGAGGAAAAACGAAACAGAAGGAAAAGGAAAAGGTGCTCAGCACAATTAGAGAGGACGGCAGCAGGAGCACAAGGCTAGAAAAGGACAGAGGACTGCCCCAAGGAGCATCACAGTCCGGCAGCCGCCCACTAAGCCCCCCTCACGGCGTCAACGGGCTGAACAGGGAGGGGGGGGGGGGAGTCGGTAGCATAAATAAGGGGGGGGGGGAGGGCGAGCCAGACAATTCCCTTCACCAATATATTTACACTATAATAGATTATTACTACACGTGTGTACAAAAATGCCTTTCACTCAGGGCACAACACAACTACAGTGTTCGTCAAGCCCGGTGAATCCACTTTCCAAGTGTACATTGTCCACTGGCAAACACTGGTGAGTTCACCTTCTACATGGGCCACTCCACCCACACAGTATCTAACTCATCCTCCGAATTGACAGTAAGATTTAATACTAAGTGTAATAAGTACACTTCCTTACTGTCATAAACAGTGTATAATTGCACTTAAGAGGCTGTTACATTTACCAAACTCCCTCCCCCAATTTAATTCTCCTCGTTTTCTGTTAAGACACTCAGACCTTTAGGATGAAATTTTCAATTTCAATGTTATACACAAGTTTTAAATATCAGGAATTTCTTTTTCAGGTTTATTAAACAATACAGATTTTATACAAAATTTTAAAATATCCTGAGTTTCTTTACAATTTATTGATATATTTTAGTTTTGTTTTATTAGTTGTATAAAACTAATATCAATAAAGCTATAGGTTAAGTACTAATTGTAATTAAGAAGCAATAAAATTATTATCTTTAAAAACTAAGATGGTCAAGTGAGGTTGTGGTTTTCTATTCAGTTTTTCAGGTAAACTCAAATATTCACAATATATTTGATAATACGATTTAATACCAAGTGAAAATAAGTACAATTCCTAACTGCTATGAATAGTACATAATTGCACTTATTTGTCTTCTTACATTTACCACCCCATTTTTGGAGGACGGGCTGCAGTATCACAATGTGCCTAAACCCCACCTTCGCTCTCCAGCTACTCACTGGCAGAGGGCTTCAGCAACACGCTTACAGGGGTCTCAAACTAACATACAAACAGGTGGTAGCAAACACCCTGGTAGAACCCTGCTAGCAGCACTTCACAATAGACACCTCACTGCCTTCTTTAACCCTTATTAGCCAATCCCGGTTACGCCGATCTTCACCAACACTGTATATAACATAAGAACATAACATAAGAACAAAGGCAACTGCAGAAGGCCTATTGGCCCATACGAGGTAGCTCCTATTTATAACCACCCAATCCTACTCATATACTTGTCCAACCTGCGCTTGAAACAATCGAGGGACCCCACCTCCAGCACGTTACGCGGTAAATGGTTCCACAAATCAACAACCCTGTTACTGAACCAGTATTTACCCAAGTCTTTCCTAAATCTAAACTTATCCAATTTAAACCCATTGTTTCGTGTTCTGTCTTGTGTTGATACTTTTAATACCCTATTAATATCCCCTTTGTTATGTCCATTCACCCACTTGTAAACCTCTATCATGTCACCCTTAACTCTTCGCCTTTCCAGTGAATGCAACTTAAGCTTTGTTAATCTTTCTTCATATGAAAGATTTCTAATTTGGGGAATTAACTTAGTCATCCTATGCTGGACACGTTCAAGTGAATTTATATCCATTCTATAATATGGCGACCAAAACTGAACTGCATAATCTAAATGGGGCCGAACTAGAGCAAGATATAGCTTGAGAACCACACCAGGTGTCTTGTTACTAATGCTGCGATTAATAAATCCAAGCGTCCGATTTGCCTTATTACGAACATTTATGCATTGATCCTTTTGTTTTAAATTCTTACTAATCATAACTCCCAGATCCCTTTCGCAATCCGACTTCGCAATCTCAACACCATCTAGCTCGTATCTTGTAACTCTATCATCATTACCTAACCTCAGAACTTTACATTTATCAGCATTAAACTGCATCTGCCAATCCTTTGACCATTTCAAAACCCTATCTAGATCAACTTGAAGTGATAGTGAGTCCTCCTCCGAATTAATTTCCCTACCGATTTTCGTATCATCGGCAAATTTGCAAATGTTGCTACTCGAACCTGAATCTAAATCATTTATATATATTATAAACAACAGAGGTCCCATGACAGAGCCTTGAGGCACTCCACTTACAACATTTTCCCACTCTGACTTGATTCCATTTATACTAACTCTCTGTTTCCTTTGGTATAGCCATGCCCTAATCCAGCTTAATATAGCACCCCTAATACCATGAGACTATCTTTTTAATCAGTCTTTCATGTGGCACTGTATCAAAAGCTTTGCTAAAGTCAAGGTACACAACATCACAATCCTTACCACTATCAACTGCCTCAACAATGCTAGAATAAAAAGATAACAAATTTGTTAAACATGAACGGCCATTTATAAAACCATGTTGCAACTCAATTATTAATTTATGTTTTTCAAGATGAAGACGAATTTTATTTGCTATTATAGATTCGAGTAACTTTCCCACAATAGACGTTAGGCTAATTGGTCGATAGTTAGACGCAAGTGATCTATCTCCTTTCTTAAAAACTGGTATCACATTAGCAACTTTCCAAAACTCTGGTACTCTGCCTGACTCTATTGATTTATTAAATATGGTTGACAGTGGGTCACAAAGCTCCTCTTTGCATTCTTTAAGCACCCTGGCAAACACTTCATCCGGCCCTGGGGATTTGTTTGGTTTGAGTTTTACTATTTGTTTAAGAACATCCTCCCTGGTAACTGCTAAACTCGTCAACCTGTCCTCGTCCCCACCCACCCACCCACATATACCAGCAGCTAACACTGCTCAGATCGATGGCGGCTACCTAGTCTTTTTGCAGATCCAAGCTAAGGGTTCGTGGACTGCCCAAGGTAAACTGCCCTAGACAGCTCAATTGCCTCTATATGTCACCTCTGTGGACATAGGAACGTCATTAGCCAGACGGACAGTACACTGTGGAACACTGGGATAACTCTTGTTCACCGGGGACTTGACATTATGCCTTGTAGCTACAACCTAGATGGCGTTGATCGTGATACACCACCCGCCAGAGGTCATCCACATCGACCTCTTCTTCTGACTGGGGTAGGAAACTGGAGCCATTCGCCGCTGTCACATCACCACCAACAAATGGCATTGTCTACAAAGCGTCCAATACTAGGGGAGTTGGAGTGCAGACCCATAGATGGCGCTGACATTGCCACTCCTCTCACTGACGATGGTGTCAATACCATAACACGGATTGTATAGTGTTGACAGCGTGCCACTACTGAAATTAATGTAACATTAAGCTATTGTTGCCTTGTATTGTTATTAAGTTTTATGAATAAATGTAATTGTTTAACTACAAGTGCCTTTCCGTTCACACCTTCTAAGACCCTTGTCCACAGTAATTAACTCTAGCTTATGTTGCTCTAGATATTTGGACTCTAGCCAAATTTCATAGACACACACACACACATACCAATACATGTTGGTGTGAGAATCGACTGAGCTACTCTGACAACTTCCCTCAGCAGTTACAGAAGCACACAACTCAGTGGATCAAAGAGTGCCAAGGATTTGGACTCTGGTGGCAGCTCTACACTACTGTAGTCTTAGAGTAAAAGCTGCCAGTGTGACATTTGTTTGTTGTCAGTTACAGGCCTTTCTGACTGAAGTCACTTGCATTAGTACCACCCTAGTAGGCATCACCTCACACTTGGAATACCAATTTACATGGCCCAATGAAGGATGTCACCTTCACTGTCCTTATATTGGTATGACCACCAGAAAGCTTTCAAGAAGACTGACCTGCCATCTACAAGCTGCTGCCCCTAGACACCATATGCAAAGTATACACAACAGAATACTCACTAGGAACATGTTAGTAGATAATACAACAAACATGGCATCCACTACTCACTAGAGACGACTACAAATACTGGAATCTATACTCATAAATTAAAAACGACCCACCCTAAATATACAGAGTAACGACTTGAAAACATTGCCTACACTCCGACCCAGACCTTACCATACATCACCGGATAACGACATCTCTACTGAGTTCTCCCAACCCATCGCCTTACCCCCTATGTTTAATTGGCAAACCTCCCCATTATTCCCCTTTGTGGGAATTAAACATAATGTTTTAGTGGTTTCGCTTTCCAGTCAGTTCGATTATGAACTATTCTTTCTGCAGTTTTGGACAGACAGCTTGTTAATGAGATGGGTCTTAGATTTCCTGGGTCTTTGGGTTTTGGAATGTGAACTATAATTGCACTATTCCAAAAGAATGGAAGAGTTTTTGTTACCCAAACTTTGATGATGAGATTCAAGAAGGCTTCTTCACCCTTTTCTCCTAGCTTGGCCAGAATGTTATAAGTGATTTTGTCCTCACCTGGAGTTGTATTTTTAGTTTTCTCTGTAGCTCTTCCGAGTTCTTTTAGATTGAAAGGTTGGTCTAGTTCGTCACGTAAGGCTAAAGCATCGTCTACTTTTTTCCATGTTGCTGCTTGAAGTCTTTGTTGGTGAGTCAGAGTTGCTTGAGGAAGTTAAGTGGAACTGGCTCTTGAAGTAAATAGATTTGCTAACCTTTCTGCTTCTTGCTCTGGACGAACATGATGGGGCGGAGCAGGAGGCGGTCTTACTTTGGCTCATTTGATCTGCCTCCAGATGTCGCCCAAAGATGTATCCTGATTTAGCTTGGCACAACACTCAAGACATTTTTCTTCTTAGATTTTTGCTGTTTCTTCATGCACACGATCTCAGACAACTCTAAAAATTTCTAGATTAGCTTCAGTTCTGTTTCTTCTGAAATTCATTCATGCACAATTTAGTCTGTTATGTAGTTCTTTGATCCTATCACAGTGATACCAATGGTCCTTCTTCGGTGTTGTCATGAGGAGTGTAGTTTTGGTGCCAAGGTTCGAGAGGTTCCTGAAACTTCGTCCAATCTGCTTTGATAAAGTCCCATCCGGGCTCGGGAGCTGGAGGTCTAGGAGGTAGTGCTATATTAATAACTGTTCATGTAGCAAAGTGATCACTAGTCAGAACATGATCAACTGACCAATGACACAACTCATAAATACTGGTGGAGACAAACGTGAGGTCCAGCTTCCCTCCACCAATATGGGGGGGGGGGGGTCCGTCGAGCTAAGTAGACGGACTTCAGGCACTTCATCCAAAAGGTGTTCAGCATGTCTATCGTTGTCGTCGGTTCTTGGCTGCTTTATCCATTGAAGATGGGCGGCATTGAGTTCCTCATAGTGAGATTAACTCCCATAATTTCGACGTCCTCACAACAGTGAAGCTGGTTTGTGATTGCTGTGGCATTGATATGATTTCTTACTAGTACTGAAGTGCCTCTGGTGCCACCTTGTGCAACTGGGCAGTGGAAACCTTGGTATCCTGGGATATTGATATATCTTTCAGTCCTGGTGAGTGTTTCTTGAAGTAAAACAATATCAATGTTGTCCTTGAGAAGTGCTCCTCTGAGTGTTTACGCTTTGTTTTTGAATCCTTGAATGCTCCATTGTATAATCTTGAAATTGTCGTTATTGTCTATTATTCTGTTAGAGTTGAATCCATTGAGTCCAGGTGGTTTCTTATGTGCTTATTTCCCTGGCTTCTTGGTTGGAGTGGAGACTGCTGTTGGGTGCTGAAACAATTCAGTTTCGTCCCATTCTTCGACCTCTACTTCGTTAACATTTTCAGGCAGGGCTGGTCGAAGTGTGGAAGAAATACGTTCATTAGGTTGTTTGTTGAACTGTGTTAACATTTCCTTCCTTGACTATGGGTTGGTCTGTTCCAGTGCTTGAAATGTTTTGTCAAGCATCTTGCTGAAAGTCTCTGTTAGGGAGGCAATAACCATTGGAACAGTGGTCACTTGATACGCCTTTGGCTGCCTTTCTTTTGTCTTGGTAGGTGAGGAGACTCTTGGTTGGGTCCTGGCGTCTTTGCTACATCCAGCTACTTTGGCATTTGATGATGTAGGGATCGTCATTCGTGCTTGGTAGGTCTTGGAGGCAATAGCAAGTGTATTCATTTTGCTGCTCTGATCTATTCGGTTGTTGTTGCCTTGTGGAGTAGTGCTCTGTATATTCCAGTTATTCGAAGTCCTGTTCTTATTTAGAATGGAAAGAATTAGTGCTTTAGTCTGTTGCTGATTTATATTTTTCGGACTTGCCGAGAAGTGTTGCACTGGCTTTTAACTGATGGTCTGGTAGTCTGTGGTCTTGGAGTTGTGGCTTTGGGTTGCTGGGTAGATCCGAATCTTCTATTCTTTTTACCCTTTGTGGACATCGTTTGTTACAGGCGTGATGTGTATCCCCGCAGTTTAGACATTTTGCGTTTGTTAGTTTGCCTTCTGTATGTAGATTCTTGCATATGTCGGTGTTGTGTAGCTCGCTGCATACTCCACATCGTTCCGGTCCTCTGCAGCCATCTTTATGGTGGACGAAGCGCTGACATCTGTAACAGCACATGGGGCTCTGGACTGTATAGCTTTAGTCTGAATGGTCCATAGATCCCAACATACAGAGTGTTGATGCGAGGTCTTTTCATTGTTAGAAGGACCTGTCTTGTTTCCAAATTATTGTGCATACACCTTTCTGCCGTTGTGACATTTGGGCATTCTGTGAGTCATGTTTGCATTGATTTAAACCGGGAAATGTTGTACTATCATCATGGTGACTTTTTCCTCAAGTTTTAGTTCAACCAGGTCTTCCGTATTCCTGAGGTTTGTAATTATATCTGGGTTAGTTGTGGATATGTTATATCTGCCTCTAATGTCAGGTTTGGCTCTAAGATCTGATCCTGGATGATCCTTTCCCAATGCGGCCATGTTGACATAAGTGGGACCATCTACTGGCTTTTTGGTTTTGAAGATGGTCCTTGGCATTGGTTTAGGGGCTGCTCTTGGGTTCTGGTTCGCTTCTAGATTGGTTTCTTTGGGCGTTTCTCCAGTTCTCTTTCGTTTATTTGCCTCTACGTTTTCTACAATTTTCCAAGGTGCCTCATTGTGAGTGAGGTTAGCCTCTGGTTCATTGTTCCTCTCATCTTCAGCAATTTGCTTTGCTCTCACTACGAGATTACTGTGTCCTTCTGATTTCAATAATTTCAGAATGGTGGTCAGGAAAGTCAGTTCCTGGGGGGGGGGGACATGGTGTCCTCTGCTGATTGTGGTGTGATGTGGAACTGTAAATTTATTAATTGATGAAGATTAAGCCACCCAAGAGGTGGCACAGGCATGAATAGCCCGTAAATGCTAGATTTTTTGTTTGGAGTGAATGTATACTGTATGCTGAGGTCGCATTTAAATCGTCAGGCTGCTATTGTGGTGGAGGATACTGCTTGGCAGTATTTATGAGGGTGCCCAGCTGCTGAATACCTTTCTTAACCAGAAGTGTGGCAGTGTTGTTTGCTTCATGGTGATTACTGCAAGATTCAGGGACTCTTAAAGCTCTTCATAGGTCGTTGGTTGCTTCACATTCCAGGAGATAGTGAAGTAGTGGCTTTTCTGCGACAGTTTGGCAGAAGATGCATTCTCTCTGTCGGGGCTCACCAATCTCCCAGTTGTATCTGTAACCTAGACGTAGTCTATATAATCGAACTGTTATTTCCCTGAAGATTCCTTTTGGGATAATTAACCAGTCTAACTTGGTGGTCTGAAGATACCATATTGCAGAGGGCGAACCTTCTGCTATTTTCTGGTGTAGATGGGCTTTGTTGAGGTGTGAGAGTTTTTTAGTGATGATGTTTTTTATGTTCTCTAGGCTGGGTTGGATTGTTTTAGGTATCACTGGATGACGAGTTGCCAATTTAGCAGTTTCATCGGCTTTCTCATTTAATAGGATTCCAATATGGGATGGGATCCAGTTTACGGTTATGGTGAGTCCTTTGCCCCTTTAGTGACTGCTCCAAGATACAAAATGGTGGTAATTATTTCCACATTGTCTTTCCATTGCTTTTTTCCTAATATTTGAAGTGCAGGTTTTGGGTCTGTGTGTATAATTGCATTTTCAGTGCATTGTGCAATCACATACGCGAAAGCCTGTTGTATGGCAAATACTTCAGTTTGGGTTGATGATACTGGTCCTCCCAGTCTCCAATATTTGCTGTCTGTGCAAAGAGCAGCGCCAGTACTCTCATATTCTGTGTCAACTGATCCGTCTGTGAAGATGTGGGTGGCTCCTGCTACTGTAATGCTACTCATATGTTTTTCTATGATGCGCTTTAGGATTGTTGGATCATAGGCAGCCATTTTCATAGGAAGATCCTCTGGTACTATTCTGAAGGTAGGCTCCTCCCACGGTGGGGAACAAGTGTAGTTTGGGTGTGGTTGATCACCACCTCTATCAAAGATCATGCTCTGGTAGTCTGTTTAGGACATTTCCCACTCTGGCAGCCCAAGAGTTTCCGTTGTTTTGGCCAAGTCCAACCACCAAGGCCAGTTGTACTGGGACTGGATCAGGGGAAAACATTTATCTTACTGTTAATCGTAGCTGTTCTTTGATATATTCTTTCTTGAAGAGTGAAGCAATCCCGTTTCCAGTCTCAGAGTTTCAAGCCTGGTCCACATAGGGGCTCCCAGGGCAGCTCTCATAGAATTGTCTTGGGCAACTTCAAGCTTTTTCCACTGTTAGAGTGATAGACTTGTGAGAGGAGGTGCGGCATAGTCGATCACTGATCTGACTGCCTATACATAGTATGTGCGAAGGACTTGCTGATTGCTCCTCCAGAGAGAGAGGTTAGCGACCTGAGGATTGTCGTCTGGGCTGCAGTTCTCTCTCCCAAGTAAGTGACCTTAGCATTAAAACTTGTGTGTCCAGGATTATTCCTAGATACTGATAAGTGTCCACTCATTCAATTGGTTGACCTTGTACTGTCAGTTGGATGTTGGGCTTCACTATTTTTATGGGCATGGTTTTTGTCTTTGTGGGGTTGAGTTTGATACCAATCTGTTTTGCCTCTTTACTGATGCAGTCTAAGCATTTGGGTGCAAGGCGCGCCGCATCCCTTCCTTTTATGATGATGACAAAGTCGTCTGCATAGTTTAGCAGCCTGCAGTGATGTGGAAGTTTCAACCTCATTATTCTTTTCATTAAACAGTTGAAGAGAAGGGGGCTGAGAAGGCCTCCTTGTGATGTACCATTTTCATGTCTTTTGTATTCAGAGATTACCATGAAGTTTTACTCTTACTTCTCTGTTTATGCGATAGTTTTTCGTCCAGGAGAGCAGGGTACCTTTGACCTCTTTGTCGATGAGGCAGCAGAGAATTGTTGGGGCGCTAGCCAGTTCAAAGGCTTTCTCGAGGTCCAGGAATATCAGCATTCCTGGTCTGTCATTCAAGTGGGCTAACAGAGTTGTAATACATTCCACTGTGCCAACCCCTTTTCTATAGGCATACATACCCTGGTGCAGTTTAGGCATTTTCCACTGAAGCTTGTTGAGTGACATTCTGTCAGCCGTCTTGGCTTCACAGCTTTAGAGAGAGATGAGCCTTGGATTAGCTGGATCTTTGGGTTTCTGGATCGGCACAATATCTGCTCTACTCCAAGCTGTAGGTCGAGTTTGAGAAATCCAGGCTAAATTAATTAACCTAAGGTGTGCAGCGTCTCCCTCTGAGCCGAGGTTTCTAATAATTTTATAGGCTATTTAGTTTTCTCCGGGGGATGTATCTTTGGAGTTTTTCTTAGCCCGATTGAATTCGTCAAGTATGACAGGGATATTAGTGTTAGAGGCTACTGTACATGTTGTTAGGATTCTGTGCCACCTTTCTTCAAGAAAGATGGCACAGCAGTGTACTAGCAGTGCTCTCTGCACTGTTAGTACATTTGGTGGAAGCTGGTTACTGGCTGCTCTTTCTGAAAATTTGGTTGCCAGTACTTCGGCTTGGAACTGAACTGGTCGTATTGAATTTTTATTAGGAGGTCAGGTACTTAATCATAAATTGGGTGAGGAGTACGGCGTAAAGGGGGGAAGAATAGTTCATAAATAGGGATGAACAAAGCGGTAAAAGAGGGAAGGAAGCAAATACAGGAAGGAAGTACGCCGTGGACTGCTTCAGCGACTATCCAACCCTATCCTCCTGCCTAGATAGTACTTTTTGTAACTATGTGCACCATAGTACAAACATTGACGTAAAAGACAATTAGATAGTAGAATTTGGCATTATTCACTTTATCGAGTTCGAAAATATAAAGCTAAAAAACAAACTTAAATATTCCTAGGCCTAGTATAGCACACATATGTACTATAGTAGGTCTTTGCAACATAAATACAAAACCTTTTCCGGTTTATCGAAATTGAATTGTAACGATTTTTATTTTCTAATTATCTATTACATCATATATGTACTGTGGTTGTGGTTACTGTGAGTACTAACTAAAGAGGGGTTGGGCTGGGTTATCACATACTAATGTGGAGTACCTGAGGAGTACTGAGTGTTTATAGTGATGTGTATAACCTGTGATGGTGTACAGTGAGTAAATACGATGTATACTGAACATGTATTACTGGGAAAATTAACAATGTTTGTGGACACATTAGTAACAAGTGTAACAGTTCCCTTGAACAATACGGATGTTCCACTGTGCAAGTATTATATACACCCAAGGAATAAGCGTAGGATAAGTCAGGAAAAATACATTACAACTAGTGCGAAAAAAATGTAAAATATAAAAGTTTGTAGCAACTCTTGCTTCTTGACTCAGCGGAGTGAAGGTCTCCTGGAGTCCTGCCCAAGACACCCGTCGGGACGCCGCTCCTCACTTTGATAACCGAACACCGGCCAAAGTAAATGTTTATTTGCATGGATTTCAACATATAAATGGTCAGGAGGTTATCTTGAGATGATTTGAATGGTCAGGAGAGAAAATTTAAGAGTTTGGGAGCTTATTTTATTTGGTAAATAACTGTTTTCAGTGCATGAGAGGCATGGCATATTTAACTCCCAGGCACACTCTGATGGGATTTCTTTGTGTATTTAAAGAGACGTGGAGAAAGTAGAATGCCAAGACTACAAGCCAAATTGCACTGGAGTGGGGGGGGGGGGGGTGTTAACCCGTCCTCGACTCAAGTCCATTATATCAGCGGTCGACCCCACAGACCAATTCATAAATAAATGTTTACATGCTGTTCATTCAAAACGAGACTTTTCTCAAATATAAATTAATATTATATCATCTTAGTATGTTGTGCATATATAGGCATAGGTTTGGTTAGGTTAGGTGTTTAGGTTCTGTTGGCTATTATTTGCATTTGTAGTACGTGGGTGAAGCATTTACAGCGTTGTGGTTCGAACAAAAATCGTAAGTGAAGCACTTGTTCCGGAAGTGTTTGAACGTCATCAGTTGTGAGTCGTGTGTAAACCGTTTTTCATTCATAAACAGGGGTTTTGGCGGGTGCATGGAATCACTTTTGAGTCTTTGTTTGGAGGACGGGCTGGGGATTGTGTGAATCTCCCTGATTAGGCTTCAGTCGAAGCCTCGGAGACCCTAGAGAATTAGTGTACATCATGACTGTACAAAAGTCATTGGTAGCCAAGGCTACATCCCCAATGACCCGACAGCACTTGGTGGTAAGCTTGGCCATAGATATTTTATCAAATCACCTCACTATGTGGGGCCACGTGAGCAACACAAATGCGAACAAGTTTGAATGGTCCCCAAGCAAATATGTAACTGAAAGCTCCCCAGAACCACAACACCACGCCGCGGCAACCAATGGCTTTTGTACAGTCACGGTTCTCGAGTGGTTAAAGTACCAGGTATGTCAAGGTACATAGTGCTCCTGGCTGTCTGAGTTCGAATTCTTCTGGGGTGTGGAGTTTTCCGTTGTATATTGGCTTGGAGACTATATATTCTTCAATTAGTAAGACTATCCACCCCAAACCTGATCTCACCAAGCGACGGACGTGTCTGTACACGCCGCAGGGAGCTTCCTCCCGGGTCGCGCTGCTGGGGCCTCCGCCCCTTCAGTTGCCTCTTGACCACCGTCGAGAGAAGATGTACCGCTACTCTCTCCAGCATATCATCTAAATTCAAACCCCTTTTTTCAGCTTACTGCCTCAATAAATTATTTATCCTACATATACATATGTTCATTATGATCGCTGGGCACACGATCAAACACTAGTGGCTAAATTAACAACTGATTAAATAGTCTTACCCCCTAAATCTGTGATGTGAGGACGCTCACTCACTGAAGCTCAACATGGCGCTCACACAGGCCGCCCACGAAAATGCTTCAGGACTGTTTCACATAAACTATGAGGAAACTATGAGGAGATAAGAAAATTCCTAACAGATATAGCATGGGAAACAGAGCTCAGGGAAAAGACGGCCCAAGATATGATGGAATACATCACGCAAAAATGCAAGGACGCAGCAAACTATTTTGTCCCAGTCCAAAAGGAAAACAGTGAAATGAAGATGAGAAACCCATGGTTTAATCAGAGATGTAGGCTAGCTAAGCAGCAAAGTAAAAGGGCATGGAGAAACTATAGGAATAACAGGACACTGGAGAGCAGAGAAAGATACCAGAATGCCAGGAATGAATATGTCAGGATGAGAAGAGAGGCAGAAAGACAATACGAAAATGACATCGCAAGCAAGGCAAAGACTCAGCCTAAATTGCTGCATAGCCACATCAGGAGAAAAACAACAGTAAAGGAACAGGTTATGAAATTAAGGATAGGGGCAGAAGGATTCACTACAAACGACAAGGAAGTATGTGAGGAACTGAATAAGAAATTCCAAGAGGTCTTCACCTTTGAGCAAGGAGAAATCCCAGAGATAAGAGTGGGAATAGCTAACCAGGAACCACTGGAAGAGTTTGAGATCACCAGCGGGGAAGTAAGGAAGTGTTTACTAGAATTGGATGTGACAAAGGCTATAGGCCCAGATGGAATCTCTCCTTGGATACTAAAGGAAGGAGCAGAAGAACTGTGCCTCCCGCTCTCCATGGTGTATAACAAATCACTGGCAACAGGGGAACTGACAAAAATTTTGAAAGCAGCTAACGTAGTCCCGATATACAAGAAAGGGGATAGACAGGAGGCACTGAAGTACAGGACAGTGTCCCTAACCTGCATACCATGCAAGATGATGGAGAAGATTGCGCGAAGAAAGCTAGTGGAGCACCTGGAGCGAAAGAACTTTGTAACACAGCATCAACATGGATTCAGGGATGGCAGGTCCTGCCTCACAGGGTTACTTGAATTCTACGACCAGGCAACAAAAATAAGGCAAGAAAGAGAAGGGTGGGCAGACTGCATATTTTTGGATTGTCAGAAAGCCTTTGATACAGTGCCACACAAGAGGCTAGTGAAAAAACTGGAGATGCAGGCTGGAGTGAAAGGGAAGGTACTCCGTTGGAAACAGGAGTACCTAAGTAACAGGAGCCAACGAGTCAGTGTGAGGGGTGAGGTCTCAGATTGGCGAGACGTTACTAGTGGAGTACCGCAGGGGTCAGTCCTTGGACCTATACTGTTTCTGATATATGTAAATGATCTTCCAGAGGGTATAGAATCGTTTCTCTCAATGTTTGCCGATGATGCAAAAATTATGAGGATTGAAACTGAGGACGATAGTAGGAGGCTACAAGATGACCTAGACAGAATGAGTGAATGGTCCAACAAATGGCTGTTGAAGTTCAACCCGAGTAAATGCAAAGTAATGAAACTAGGCAGTGGAAATAGGAGGCCAAACACAGGATACAGAATAGAAGATGAAGTACTTAATGAAACGAACAGAGAGAAAGATCTAGGAGTTGATATCACACCAAACCTGTCTCCTGAAGCCCACATAAAAAGAATAACGTCTGTGGCATATGCGAGGCTGGCTAACATCAGAACGGCGTTCAGGAACCTGTGTAAGGAATCATTCAGAATCTTGTACACCACATATGTAAGACCAATCCTGGAGTATGCAGCCCCAGCATGGAGCCCGTATCTTGTCAAGCACAAGACGAAGCTGGAAAAATTCCAAAGGTATGCCACTAGACTAGTCCCAGAACTAAGAGGCATGAGTTACGAGGAAAGGCTGCGGGAAATGCACCTTACGACACTGGAAGACAGAAGAGTAAGGGGAGACATGATCACAACCTACAAAATCCTCAGAGGAATCGACCGGGTAAACAAGGATATACTATTCAACACTGGAGGGACGCGAACAAGGGGACACAGGTGGAAACTGAGTACCCACATGAGCAACAGAGACGTTAGAAGGAACTTTTTCAGTGTCAGAGTAGTTAACGGATGAAGTGCATTAGGCAGTGATGTGGTGGAGGCTGACTCCATACACAGTTTTAAATGTAGATATGATAGAGCCCAGTAGGCTCAGGAATCTGTACACCAGTTGATTGACAGTTGAGAGGCGGGACCAAAGAGCCAAAGCTCAACCCCCGCAAGCACAAATAGGTGAGTACAAATAGTTGAGTACATAGCTTCCTGCAGTCCCCGACTTGAGTCCACAACGTTTCCCAGACCGGCTCCGCAACAGAAGCACCTGCTCACTTCCTTCCTCTTGAAGGTACAACAATTAGAGTTTCACCAAGGCGCGGCCAACACTCACTTCCAGGCCGCCTCTAATTATCAAATTCACAGAGAGATGGTGTACTAAGTCCCCAACAGCTTCTTCACACTTGCAGACAAGTAGTCTTCATTCCATTGCAGGAGATCAACACAGTACATCCACCTCTGATGACAGTTGCCACTCAAGTGAGGTCAAGATGTCCTGCGAGCCTCACATAATGTCAGCAAAGTATCGACATCTCATGTCATGTCACTTATTTACATGTTGATCCCCTGCTCATGCCTTGAAACTATTCACCAACATTTGTCATGTATTTAGTATATATTCATATGTCTACACTTCCTCTGACCTCTTAATCAGGTCCAGATCGCCGAATAACTCTCATTGTGGTAGACTCGTTCTTCAGGCTCCCTGGGATCATAACTTTATGCAGGGCTAAGTTCAGCCAGACTAGCTGCCTAAATGTCGTACCGCTATTCCCACATCTCTCCAACTGAACTGGGGGACTAGTCACTTTATTCATAGGGTAATCAATCCTATGTAACATATCGGAAAATTAATGGAGTAAGTGAGGAAAGGGTGAGGGAGGTAGAGAAGTGGGAGGGAGGTTTGAGGAGTAGTCAAGGGAAAGGGAAAGTTTAGAATGAAAGGGAAAAAATGAGATCACGGAAAAAGTAGAAGACTAGAAAGCAAGAGTGTTAGAATAGTAGGAAGATAGAAGGTAGAATAGTAGAAAGTAGAAGGTTGCTGCCACTATCGTTTGAAGTTAATTATATATAACACACGGAATGGAACTTGTCTTCACAACAATATTACCTGATGTTATCATGTAGAAACTGTAGCATGTACTCGTATAACCAAGAATCTTTGTCATAATCTTAAGCCAGTAAACCTCAGAGTGCACTTCACTCTAGCCTACAATATATCATAGAAAATCCAAGATCTAGGGATCACAATTAAATACAATTAAAAAAGTAAGTTAATCAATTATATATTTGCTCATATAAATATCATTATTCAACCATATCACCTGATAATCAAACGTCAACATTAATACATTCATTTGAGTCACCACACATGAAATTGAGGACACCTACAGCTGACTGCCCCCGAGAATCACATAAAAAATTATTTGAAATCACAAAAAAACTTCACCTACAAGTTCACTCACCAAAGTCTCTGAGACTAAGTTAAGGAAGGGGGGGGGGGGCAACATCTGACAGTCCCCACCCGGCCTGGGACAGGCCTGGTCTGGCTGCGGGCCTCTCGACAAGCAATCTGTCTATCACTGTCCTGCTCATGGTCTAAAATGTACAGTTTCACGGGTATATATGAGGTGACCGGGAGCTAAGCTTCGCCCTCCAGGAGGTATCCTCTGGCTATCTACCTATCACCTAGACAGCGGCTTATTTAATGAAAAGACACAACCAACCTTAGCTAAAGCAAGGTCACTTCACGCGATTTGACCTGAGGACAACCTGTTACAATTAACACCTGAAAAGCGTGACTCTTAGAGTAACTATAGGACGACTGTCTGGCGTCTCCAATATCATGTGCGACTGACTCTCGTTGTATGTAAAATAATATACAAAAAAACATTTATGATGTTAAACCTAGACCAAGAAAATTACTCAAAATATTAATATTTCTCCCAAAATCGACTAACCTGTTTGTCAAACCAACATTAGCACATACACATACATACATAAATACATACATACATACATACATACATACATACATACATACATACATACATACATACATACATACATACATACATACATACATACATACTTACATACATACATACATACATACATACATACATACATACATACATACATACATACATACATAAATTTATACCATATTAATTTCTAAACTGTATTAAGAGCAAGATATCAGTATGCAAACAGCTCACTCACCCCAATAAATCTGTCATTAATGTTCTGGTAATTCATATTGATGCTTGACAATCAGTAAGACAACCATAATATTCAAGCAAGTCCAAAAATATTTGTAACTACCCTTATATATTCATACACACCAAATATTGTAATTACATATGGGACCTGACAGCTGAGTGGAAAGTGCTCAGGGTTCGTAGTTCTAAAGGTCTGAGTTCGATCCCCGGTGGAGGCGGAAACAAATGGGCAGTTTCTTTCACCCAGATGCACCTGTTCACCTAGCAGTAAATAGGTACCTTGGAGTTAGACAGCTTCTACGGGGTGCTTCCTGCGGATGTGTGTATGTATGAAAATTAGGATTAAGGACTTGCCCAAAATGCTATGCGTGCTAGTGGCTGCACAAGATTGTAAGAACTTTTGTATATATAAATAAATTAATAAATAAAACATGATGAAATACCCACCCAGCTACTGTTCATATGGTTAAACCAGGCTGTTTATGTCACACTGAAATAAAACTCAGCTTAAATTATAAGTTTAGATAAAAGTTATACTAAAATGAAAAAATAATTTATCAACAAATACACAAAATGTTACACTTGTATAATCATTAAAAATACACAAAATCAAAGCATACAGCATAAAACGCACATATTTGCTCTCTGTATATCACTTATGCACAAAGTATGGCATTTCCACACAAAATATGCCATTGCTCACAAATATGTAATGTACACAAGGTATAGTTTTTTGCACACATATCACAAATGACATACACGCTTGCACGAATTAACATGAACTTTAAAAAAATTACACAATTTCATAAACATCACTTTCACAAAATGCCTGCACAGTCACAAAAACCAAATACACTTTCACACTTACAAAAGAAGACCGATTTTTTTATATATAATAACAACAACAGAACTTGCACAAAATACAATTGCACTAGTTCTATTGCGGCAATTAAAACACAACTAGTATAAATACAATCAATATACAACTGGCGCAAATACTTAAAATACACAACTGGTGCAAATACTTAAAATACACAACTGGTACAAATACTTAAAATACACAACTGGTGCAAATACTTAAAATACACAACTGGTGCAAATACTTAAAATACACAACTGGTGCAAATACTTAAAATATACAACTGGTGCAAATACTTAAAATACCCAACTTGCATAAATACATAATTCGCACAAATACAATTTTAAAACACGCACAATTAATACACATTTTGCACAACTACAAGCAATACACAACTAGCACAAATACACAATTCGCACAAATATAATTACAAAACATTTACAATTAATACACAACTTGCACAAACAATACAGAACTTACAAAAATAATACACAATTTGTGTGAATATAATGAATAGACAAATGTAATCATTACACAACCTGTGCAAAACACTATCAATACATAACCGGCTCAAATACACAACCTGGACAATTAATACAAAACTTGAATAATTATAATCAAGGCCCAATTTGCGCAAATGTAATCAAACACAGCTTTGTCAATCAATATACACAATTTTCACGGGATTTACCTATATATGTTTAGAACATAATTTATAATAGTTTAAACAAAATTGCCCCCCCCCCCCCACACACACAAAAAAAATCATAATTTGTCATATATGAATTGTTCATCTGTACGATCCTCATAAACACATTCATTTCCATAAATATTTCAACATTATTTATGCTAACCTGTTCTGTCACCAGTATTTCCCAATTTAAGAACATAAGAACAAAGGTAATTGCAGAAGGCCTATTGGCCCATATGAGGCAGCTCCTATTTGTAACCACCCAATCCCACTCATATACATGTACAAAACACGTTTGAAACAATCGAGTGACACCACCTCCACCACGGTATGCGGTAATTGGTTCCACATAACAACAACCATGTTACCGAACCAGTATTTACCCAAGTCTTTCCTTAATCTAAACTTATCCAACCTAAACCCACTGTTCCGTTTTCTGTCTTGTGTTGATACCCCCAACATCCCCCTTGCTATGTCCACCCACCCACCTGTAAACCTCCATCATGTCACCCCCAACCCTTCGACCCTCCAGTGAATGCAATCTAAGCTTTGTCAATCTTTCCTCATATGAAAGTTTTCCAATTTGGGGAACTAACTTTGTCATCCTACGCTGGACACGTTTAAGTGAATTTGTATCCACTCCACAGTACGGCGACCAAAACTGAACTGCACAATCTAAATGAGGCCCAACCAGAGCAAGACACAGCTGAAGAACAACACCAGGTGTCTCACCACCAACGCCTCGATTAAATTATGGATGTTTATATCCATAATTTTAATATAATAAATACCTACCCCTTGTTACATCCTCTCCAGTTATGTAACCCATATTTATTTAGGCAAATCGTCCAACGACCTTTTTGGATTTAACCTTACTTATGTTAGGCTAAGCATGCAGGCGATAAATCACAATAACGTAGCTAAAGTAATTTGACTAGACCACACACTAGAAGGTGAAGGGACGACTAGAAGGGAAAGGATGTCGTCCCTTCACCTTCTAGTGTGTGGTCTGGTCAAATTAGGCTAAGCATAATTAGGTTAGGTTAGGACAGGTTGTGTTAGTTCAAGTCAGTAAATCTATCTAAATTTAAGCAATTTGTTATATTATACCAAAATTTATCCACTCAAATTCTATATAAATTGATAATGTCCAACCCTTGCCTATAATATCCTATCCCAGGCTAAGGTACTCCTTAACCTGGAATAGGATATTATTCAGGATATTTTTATTAATTCAGCTATACTAAGGTATAGCTGAATTTTGCTAAATATGACTTACTCATCTAAATTTAACCAACAAGTGCTAAATCTAACTAAAATTTATGCATGTTTATTATATCCTACCAAAATGCATCTTAACAGAGCCTAATTTTAACTAAATCTAGCAAATATTTCACTCTTCTTACTCAAATTTGTCAAAATTTACCAACCAAACCCAACACAATCAAAGCTAAATTTTTAATGGAATAGATATAGTGAATCATGTCACTTTCCAAAAAATATGATATAAAATGAAGTTCAGAGCTAGGTATATGAGGTTAGGTTAAGGATGTTCAAGTTGAACTGATATATAGAAAATGCCCAATAGTGAAACATTTCATTTAACCTAGGTAATAGAGGTTAGGTCGGGGATGGGTTGGTTGTAATGATTTAAGACCAATGTCTCCCCCCCAAAAAAAAACAAATGGCTAAGAATAAAATGAAATATTGAAACACGATCTTAGTATCAGAGGTTAGGTCCGGTCAATTGGGTTGATGCAAACAAAAAGAATAAAAATAAAAAAAAATAAAAAAAAATATGGTACATTTGACATTAGGTCAAGGCTAAAGGTTCAAGGAGGCTTAGTCCATGTCTAAAACCAAACATTGCCTGGAGTATTGAACAAAGATCCAGGCAGGTTAGGTGCAAGGTAGCAAAGTTGAAGTGTAAAAACAAACACATTCCTACCAATATAGTTATCATATTTAACATAGATCCAGGCAGGTAACGCGAAGGGCAGTTAGGTTTATATCCAAGAAACAACACTTCTCTAAGAATAGAGATACAATATTCAACAAAGATCCAAGCATGTTAGGTACAGGTCATTTAGGCTTATATCCAAAATCAACCCTTTCTTAACAATAAAG
Source organism: Procambarus clarkii (assembly GCF_040958095.1). Taxonomy (NCBI): domain Eukaryota; kingdom Metazoa; phylum Arthropoda; class Malacostraca; order Decapoda; family Cambaridae; genus Procambarus; species Procambarus clarkii. The sequence continues at coordinate 9,173,592 of NC_091183.1, read as the reverse complement.
TTGGAATATTTAACAAAGATCCCTGCAGGTTAGGTTTATATCCAAATCCACCAGTCAGTTAGGTTTATATCCAAATCCACCAGTCAGTTAGGTTTATATCCAAAATTAACACTTACAAAAGAATGTGTCTTATTAATGGTTATGCCCAAGGTGGTTTGAGTTGTGGTAATATGAGGAAAATGCCCAGTAACAACACACTTCTAAGAACATATTAAAATTCGGTTGTAATCCAGGGTGGCATGTATGTTGGAAATAGACATTAAAAGCTCTGACAGTTAGATTTAACTTTGGGGTGTGATATGGTTAGTTACATTGGTTAAATTAAGCTTTGTTATGCTATAAATAGGGTAAATTTAGTTAAATTGACTTCAATTGGGATAAATTTTGTTGAACTTAGCTTTGGTTGTGTTAGGTTGGGTTCGGCTGGATTTGGTCGGATTGATGCCAGAAAAACTCATCTGGATGTAGGAAATAGTTAGGCGGACACAGCACTCATAAGTGAAATGGTGTTGAGAATGAGGAAGTTATGCAAAGACTGAATGTTGGTAATAGATGTTAACAGCTGTAACCGTTAAATTCAGCATTTGGTTGTAATATGATTTGTTACATTTAGTTAAATTCAGCTTTGGTTTGTTATAATTAGGGGCAAATTTAGTGGAATTGACTCTAATTGGGATAAATCTGGTTAAATTAAGCTTTGGCTGTGTTAGGTTAGGTTAGGGTGTGGTTTGGTAGGATTGATGCTAGAAAATCACATATGGATGTAGAAAAGAGCTAGATGGACACAGCACTAACACTATGAAATAGTCTTGAGAATGGGTTATGTTATACAAGGTCTGGATGTTGGTAATGGCTAGACGGACAGAGCAGCAACAGTAGTAAATGGTCTTGAGGTTGGGATATGTTATGTGACGACTGGATATTGGAAATAGACATTAAATATAGATGAGATACGTTAAACTTGGTTAAATTTGGCTTTGGTTGTGCTGTGACATGGTAAATTAGATAAATTTGGTAAGAATTACCTTAAATTAGGAAGTTCATCTAGAGGTTATCTTGAGAAGATTTCGGGGCTTAGTGTCCCCACGGCCCGGTCCTCGACCAGGCCTCCTTTTTGTTACACCCCCCCGCTCCCAGGACGCAGCCCGCAACAGCTGTCTAACTCCCAGGTACCTATTTACTGCTAGGTAACAGAGCATCAGGGTGAAAGAAAGTCTGCCCATTTGTTTCCACCTCCACCTGGGATCGAACCCGGAACCTCAGGACAACGAATCTGAAGCACTGTCCACTCAGCTGGTCAAGCCCCAACTGGATGTGCTATTAAGGGTCAGCTTAAATTTTGCTGAATTAAATAAAATTTAGCTTTTGTTGTGTTAGGTCAGGTCAGGTAAGATAGAAGAGGGTAGGATATATAATACTTTCAGAGTAATAAACTAGCTTGTTCAGAAAATAGTGTAAATTACCCTATTTGGGGTCTGAATTACAGCTAGCTCTTGTAATGGATGGCGAGAGGGTAGAGAGGATTGTATGTGAAGAAATGGGTACTAATATATAGTTAGTTTAGCTTTTACTTAGGATAAATTAGGACACATTTGAATAGGACAAGTGAACTTTTTGCAATATTTAGTTAACTTTAGGTTCTGTTAAGATGCATTTTGGTAGGATATTAAATATGTATCAATTTTAGTTGGATTTAGCACTTGTTGGTTAAATTTAGATGGGTAAGAAAGATTTAGTTAAATTCAGCTAGATATAGATACTGTTAAGTCGGATTAAAATGGGATCGATTACCATTGCGAGGGATAGGATATTATAGTTATGGGTTGGACATTATTAGTTTATACAGAATTTGATCGGATAAGTTTTTGGTATGATACAACAAGTTGCTTAAACTTAGATAGATTTACTGACTTAACCTAACCCAACCTGTCCTAACCTAACCCAACCTGTCCTAACCTAACCCAACCTGTTCTAACCTAACCCAACCTGTCCTAACCTAACCCAACCTGTTCTAACCTAACCCAACCTGTCCTAACCTAACCCAACCTGTTCTAACCTAACCCAACCTGTTCTAACCTAACCCAATCCTGCATAACCTAACCCAACCTGTCCTAACCTAACCTAACCTAACCTAACCCAACCTGTCCTAACCTAACCTAACATAACTTAACCCAACCTGTTCTAATCTAACCTAACCTGTCCTAACCTAACCCAACCTGTCCTAACCTAACCTAACCTTACCTAACCCAACCAGTCCTAACCTAACCCAACCTGTCCTAACCTAACCTAACATAACCTATCCCAACCTGTTCTAACCTAACCCAACCTGTTCTAACCTAACCCAACCTGTTCTAACCTAACCCAATCCTGCATAACCTAACATAACTAAGGTTAAATCCAATAAGATCGCTGGATTGTTTGCCTAAATGAATATGGGAGACATAACTGGAGAGGATGTAACAAGGAGGGTAGGTATTTAATATATAAAAATAGGGATATAAATTGGGAAATACTGGTGACAAAACAGTTTAGCATAAATAATGTTGAAATATCTATGGAAATATATGTGTACAAATCCACAAGGGCCGTGACGAGGGTTCGAACCTACGTCCAACAGGATCCCTAACGCTGCCTTAATCGACTGAGCTACGACATGGTAAAAGAATTGCAACCAGAAGTTCTACTGACCTTACGCCCTTGTGGATTTTTTATATGATGTATCACACTATTGTGATTTCTGTGTGAAATATATGTATGTTTATGAGGATTGAGCAAATATATGAATGTATGATTCATATATGTGAAATTATGACTAATTGTTTGGTGGGGGGGAAGGCAATTTTGGTTAAACACAGCAAATTATAAATGATGTTCTAAACATATATAGGAAAATATCGAGCAAATTGTATATTGATTGACAAAGTTATGTTTGATTGCATTTGCGCAAATTGTGCATTGATTATAATTATTCAAGTTGTGTATTAATTGCGCAGGTTGTGTATTTGTGTAGTTTAAGTATTGATAGTATTTTGCACGTATTCCAAGGAACTAGTGGGTAAGATTTACCCATGAGCAATGAGAAGGTAAAGTTCTCAGCCTGCTAATAGGCGTCAGCAGCCGTGTGTCCTGTATCCTCCTGTGTAAATAAAAATAAACGTAGACAGGTATGGGAAGTGCTGCGGAACTACGGAATTTCGTAAGCCATTTGTAATCCAGGATGACGTGACAGGCCTTCTGCCTCAAACTGAACACACCATTCCACCAGGCGATGTTTCTCCTGTCCTGACACATTACTGGAGACTCCAAGAACAAGCCAAACAGTTACCTCAAGATGAGTAAAAAGGATATTACGACAGAATACCATGGAAGCTAGTCCAACGTTCTCCAGTAAAGATAGTGTGCAAAAATTACCGTGGCTATTGGTTTTGTATAGACTATTACAAAGTTAATAAAGTGACAACAGCAGACGCCTACCCATTGCTGCCGCTTCCTGGAGATCCTGGACAGTTTTGGCTCCGCTTAGTGTTTTTCACCATTTGCAGGTAAGTCAACTCAGAACAAGACAGCGAGAAAGTATGATTCTCTGATACATTCACTTGCATACATTCCAGCGCATAACATCTTGATTAAAGACTGCACTTTCATCACATCAAGGAACAATTAATTACATTTGTGAGTCCAATTTTAGGTAGGCACTCATTAGCATAATTCATTGATGAACCATTCTATTTGAGAATATTTAATGAACACCTCCATGATTTAACCGAGATGTCGCTATTGATCAATGCAGGGTTCAAAATGTTGCCAAGATGGCAACACCAAGGACAGCAATGGATGTACGAAGGTTTCTGGACACAACTGGGTATTGTCGTTGATATACAGAAGGCTTTACAATAGAGCTTCATGGACAAATCTCACGAAAAAACGATTGCGAGCGAAAAATCAAAGAACTTCAGATGAATGACCAAAGATGGAAGTAAATTATTGAACATTTGGAAAGAGGAAAATACCTTTCGAAAAGACATAATATCTTAATTAATGATTTCGAGTTAAAAGTGGGTGTTTCATACCACATAAATGCTCGAAAGGACTTAGCAGTATTTTAATTAGTTATTCCTTATATGTTAAAGTCATCAGCATTGAAACTTGTGTCAAAGACTGTGATTCAACCAGAAGTGTAAAAGACACAAAAAAGCCCAAGCTATTATTTGGTTCCGTCACCTCCTGTCACATGGTATTAGACATGTGAAGTAGTGTGCGAATTGTCGTAGAAAGATACAAGAGTTCAGACCCCACTGAAGCAGTTCCCTCAGACCGTCCATTGACTAGGTTGCTGCCAAGTTAATAGTAACATTAACTATTTGGGTAACATATATGCTCCTGTTCCAGTGAATTATCTGTCGAAATTTTTTGAGGAAATTAATTAGTTTTTGGGATGTTTTGGGAAGATAATTAAATTAAAAATTTAATTAGGAAGGACTTCTTTGGAAGCCCTTCCTCAAAACCACCACCCAGACAGTTGCAGTCACATGCTTAGCTTGGCTTGTAACTGTGTTATGATCGTCAGAATTTCTAGTACCAGGCAGGGGACAGCAGTTTATCTGTAAACTATCACAGCAAGTATGGAAAATCTTAAACATCACTACCACCAACAGCCTAGCATCCCCATGCTATAGCATGATGTGATGCATTAAGAGGACGGTAATTAACATACTTGTCATTTTAGCGGAGAATGATCCAGCCACTCGGAATGAACAGTTGTCCTACATTCAATTTGCATTGAATACCACCGTGCACGGACTCCTGGTGCTTGAAGCAGGGTGGAAGTCTTGACGCCTCCTTCGCTTGGGAGCCGCCACTTCACGTTTGTTTTTGCGATTTTCGATTTGATACTGCTGTATGGCATTCCTCTTCAACGGTCCGGTTGTATGACGCCTGGCGCACATATCGACTTGGGTCTTCGGGTTGTTGATAGAATTTTTTCCACGTGTTCTGACTGGTTCTCCCGGCAGGGTGATGGTGTCCGGCGCCGGCTTGGCTGACAGGTCCCAGGAGTTGGTGGGTTTTGGTGGGCTCCAGGTGTGCCCTCAGCCGTAGTGGGTGGCCGGCATCTGCTCTGTCAGAGGGCACTGGATGACTTTTGCGTTTTAGCTGGGAGCCGAGATTTTAGTTTGCTACCCAGTGTTCTCTGTGTGGGGCGGGGCCGGTGCTTGTCACCCTGAGGTACTCCTCGGGCTTCCTGATCATCTGCCTGTCTGCGTTTCTTTGCTGCGAAGCGTATTAGTCTCAGTGATTGGCGTCACTCGTTTTGAGGTTCGGCTTGGCGATTAACCCTACACGGGTACGTCGGGGCGCATCCGATCCCACGATCGTCGTCGCCCCTAAATCAACAACAACAACACACCAGCGTGCACCACTCCATAAACACTCAACCATGCTTCCTGTTTACTGCACACATGTAATTTTGCGTCAGGTCTGCTTATTATGCATAATGTTAGCAGTGAAGAGGATTGTCCTTCGGAAATCCAAGATGAAGAATGCACGGAGGTTGGCAGCTGAAGCGTCAAGGAAAGTGAGGACACACTATGCCCACTATTATGATAGATGTGCCTGGCCATTACTAATATAGAAAGGTAGTCTAGTGATGCAGCTACACAGAGCAAAATTTGCCAATCTGATCAGGAAGTTGGCATCCAGATGTTGGGGCTCTTAGAGAGTAATTAGGAAACTAGCCAGAGTCAAATTCGTAATTAGGAGAATATTTGATGATTAGGCTAAAATCCATTCATATTAATAAGCTGAAAGCATATATTAGAAGAGAACTGGAATGACCATCAGAAGTAAGTAAGTCCCCCGAAAGAGTTGAGGGAATAGATGTTCCCAGGAATCAATCGGAGGAAGAGTTAGTTACTCTCTTCTCTCATGTAAGGGACTCTAATCAGCCTCTTGATTGGTCTTCTTAAACAATCTTTCCTGCCTCTACTCCACACAGCCGCCGTCGTGTTGACTCGGCTCTGATACACAACCTTCCCAACATGAACCTGAGTCCTGACTTTGTTGCTGTTGACTCTTGCCTCATAGTACATACTCTAATGCTCCAACTTTCTTAACAAACGTGACCTGACTTAGTTTTGCTGCCATTAGGCTCTATTTCCTCTTTTGTCACTAGATTTTTTATTTTTTTTTTTAGGCTTCTTCTAGTTTTCTTTCTTTTATTTTTATGTTCTATTTTTATAACATTTTCTTATTTATTCCTCTTTCTATTCTTCCATTTTTCTTCCCTTACTTCTAATCTTTCCTTTAATTTACCTGATTATCTTTATTCTTATATTTTCTCTTTTCATGCCTTTTCTTATTATTTTCTTTCATCATTTTGTAACCTTTCATCCCTTTTTTTCTTTCATCTTAGTCATATTTTAATCTTTTACAATCATCGCACTTTTCCTCTCACTCTCGTCCCTCACATTGTTTACGTCTTCCCTCACACTGTTTACGTCTTCCCTCACATTGTTTACGTCTTCCCTCACACTGTTTACGTCTTCCCTCACATTGTTTACGTCTTCCCTCACATTGTTTACGTCTTCCCTCACACTGTTTACGTCTTCCCTCACATTGTTTATGTCTTCAGTCACATTGTTTATGTCCTCCCTAAAATTGTTTATGTCTTCCATTAATTTTACATTATGAGATAATGTAAATGTTATTCACTTCTTGGTCATACTTGTGTTAAGGGTTCGCATAAACGTTCATATACTGACCTCCACCACCCTAACAACCACCTTAACTACCTCACTACCACATTAACTACCACCTTAATTACCACCTTAACTACCACCTTAACTACCACCTTAACTACCACCTTAACTACCACCATAACAACCCCCTTAACTACCAACGTAACTATTACCATAACTACCACCTTAACTACAATCATAACAACCACCTTAACAACCACCTTAACTACCACCTTAACTACCACCATAAATACCACCTTAACTACCACCTTATTTACCACCTTAACTACCACCTTAACTACAACCATAACTACCACCATAAATACCACCTTAACTACCTCCTTAACAACCACCTTGAACAACTACCTTAACAAACATTTTAACTACCACCATAACTACCACCATAAATACCACCTTAACTACCACCTTAATTACCACCTTAATTACCACGTTAACAATCACCCTAACTATCACCTTAACTACCACCATAACTACCACCATAAATACCTCCTTAACTACCACCTTAACAACCACCTTAACAACCACCTTAACAACCACCTTAACACCTTAACTACCACCATAACTACCACCAAAAATACCACCTTAACAACCATCTAAACAACCACCTAAACAACCACCTTAACTACCACCTTAACTACCACCTTAACAACCACCTTAACTACGACCTTAACAACCACCTTAAAAACCACCTTAACAACCACCTTAACTACCACATTAATTACCACCTTAACTACCAACTTAACAACCACCTTAATTACCACCTTAACTACCACCTTAACTACCACCTTAACTATCACCATATTTGCCACCTTAACTACCACCGTAACAACCACCTTAACAACCACCTTAACAACCACCTTAACAACCACCTTAACTACGACCTTAACCACCTTAACAACGACTATAACTACCACCATAACTACCACCCTAACTATGACCTTAACAACCACCTTAACAACCACCATAAATACCACCTTAACTACCACCTTAACAACCACCTTGAACAACCACCTTAACAAACACCTTAACTACAACCATAACTACCACCATAAATACCACCTTAACAACCACCTAAACAACCACCTAAACAACCACCTTAACTACCACCTTAACTACCACCTTAACAACCACCTTAACTACGACCTTAACAACAACCTTAAAAACCACCTTAACTACCACATTAATTACCACCTTAACTGCCAACTTAACAACCACCTTAATTACCACCTTAACTACCACCTTAACTATCACCATAATTGCCACCTTAACTACCACCTTAACAACCACCTTAACAACCACCTTAACAACCACCTTAACTACGACCTTAACCACCTTAACAACGACTATAACTACCACCATAACTACCACCCTAACTACGACCTTAACAACCACCTTAACTACCACCTTAACAACCACCTTAACCACCACTATAACTACCACCTTAACAACCACCTTAACTAAAACCATAACTACCACCGTAACAACCACCTTAACAACAACCTTAACTACCACTTTAACTACTACCATAACTACCACCTTAACTACCACCTAAACTACCACCTTAACAACCACCTTAACAACATCTTAACTACTACCATAACTACCACCTTAACTACCACCATAACTACCACCTTAACTACCCCTTTAACTACCACCTTAACTACCACCTTAGCAACCACATTAACTACCACCTTAACTACCACCTTAACAACCACATTAACTACCACCTTAACTACCACCTTAACAACCACCTTACCTACCACCTTAACAACCACCATAGATACCACCTTAACTACCACCTTAACAACCACCTTAACAACCACCTTAACTACCACCATAACTACCACCTTAACTACCACAATACCTCCCACCTTAACAACCACCTTAACTACCACCCTAACTACAACCTTTACTATGCCTTTAACTACACCTTAACAACCACCTTAACAACCACCTTAACTACCACTTTAACAACAACCTTAACAACCACCATATATACCACTTTAACTACCACCTTAAAAACCACCTTAACAACCACTTTAACTACCACCATAACTACCACCTTAACTACCACCTTACCTCCCACCTTAACAACCACCTTAACTACCACCTTAACTACCACCTTAACAACCCCCTTAACTACCACCTTACCTCCCACCTTAACAACCACTATAACTACCACCTTAACTACCTCCTTAAATACCACCTTAACTACCACCTTAACAACCCCCTTAACTACCACCTTAACTACGACCATAACTACCATTTTAACTACCACTATAACTACCACCTTAACTACCACCTTAACAACCACCTTAACAACCACCTTTACCACCTTAACTACCACCATAAATATCACCATATATACCACTTTTCCTACCACTTTATCTACCACCTTAACAACCACCATAAATACCACCTTAACTACCATAATAATTAACTACCCCCATAACTACCACCTTAACTACCACCTTACCTACCACCTTAACAACCACCTTAACTACCACCTTAATTACCACCATAACTACCACCATAACTTCCACCTTAACTACCACCTTAACTACCACCTTAACAAACACCTTACCTCCCAGTTTAAAAACCACTTTAACTACCAGCTTAACTACCACCTTAACAACTACCTTAAATACCAACTTAACTTCCACCTTAATAACCACCTTAACTACCACTTTAAATACATCCTTAACTACCACCTTAATTACCACCATAACTACCACCTTAGCTTCCACCTTAAATACCACCTTAACTACCACGATAACTACCACCTTAACTACCACCATAACTATCACCATAAATACTACCTTAAGTACCTCCTTAATTACCACCTTAACAACCACCTTAACAAACATCTTAACAACCACCTTTACAAATGCCTTAACTATCACCTTAAATATGACCTTAACTACCAACTTAACAACCACCTTAACTTCCACCTTAACTACCACCATAATTACCACCTTAACTACCACCTTAACAACCACCATAACTACCACCTAAACTACCACCTTAACTACCACCTTAACAACCCACCTAAACATCCACCTTAAGAACCACCTTAACAACCACCTTAACTACGACCTTAACAACCACATTAACAACCACTATAACTACCACCATAACTATCACCTTAACTACCACATTAACATCTACCGTAACTACCACCTGAACAACCTCCTTAACTACCACAATAACTACCACAATAACTACCACCTTAACAACCACCTTAACTAAAACCATAACTACCACAATAACAACCACCTTAACTACAACCTTAACAACCACCTTAACTAAAACCATAACTATCACCGTAACAACCACCTTAACAACCACCTTAACTACCACCTTAACTACCACTTTAACTACCACCATAACTACCACCTTAACAACAACCTTAATACCATCTTACCTACCACCATAACTACCACCGTTACTACCACTTTAACTACCACCATAACTACCACCATAACTACCACCTTAACTACCACCTTAACTACTACCTTAACTGCCACCTTAACTACTACCTTAACAACCACCTGAACAACCACCTTAACTACCACCTTAACTACCACCATAACTACCACCATAACTACCACCTTAACTACCACCTTAACTACCACCTTAACAACAACCTTAATACCATCTTACCTACCACCATACCTACCACCGTAACTACCACTTTAACTACCACCATAACTACCACCTTAACTACCACCTTAGCTACTACCTTAACTACTACCTTAACAACCACCTTAACAACCACCTTAACAACCACCTTAATACCATCTTAACTACCACCATAACTACCACCTTAACTACCACCTTAACAACCACCTTAACTACCACCTTAACTACAACCTTAACTACCACCATAACAACCACCATAAATACCATCTTAATTACCACCTTAACTACCACCATAACTACCAACTTAACTACCACCTTTGGTACCAACTTAACAAATACCTTTTCAACTACATTAAAAACAACCTTAACTACCACCTTAACAACAACCTTAACTTCCACCTTAACTACCACCTTAACAACCACCTTAACTACCACCTTAACAACAATTTTAACTACCACAATAACTACGACCTTAACAACCACCTTAACTACCACCTTAACTACCACCTTACCAATCACCTTAACAACCACTATAACTACCACCTTAACTACCTCCTTAAATACCACCTTAAATACCACCTTAACAACCCCCTTAACTACCACCTTAACTACGACCATAACTACCACTTTAACTACCACTATAACTACCACCTTAACTACCACCTTAACAACCACCTTAACAACCACCTTTACCACCTTAACTACCACCATAAATATCACCATATATACCACTTTTCCTACCACTTTATCTACCACCTTAACAACCACCATAAATACCACCTTAACTACCATAATAATTAACTACCCCCATAACTACCACCTTAACTACCACCTTACCTACCACCTTAACAACCACCTTAACTACCACCTTAATTACCACCATAACTACCACCATAACTTCCACCTTAACTACCACCTTAACTACCACCTTAACAAACACCTTACCTCCCAGTTTAAAAACCACTTTAACTACCAGCTTAACTACCACCTTAACAACTACCTTAAATACCAACTTAACTTCCACCTTAATAACCACCTTAACTACCACTTTAAATACATCCTTAACTACCACCTTAATTACCACCATAACTACCACCTTAGCTTCCACCTTAAATACCACCTTAACTACCACGATAACTACCACCTTAACTACCACCATAACTATCACCATAAATACTACCTTAAGTACCTCCTTAATTACCACCTTAACAACCACCTTAACAAACATCTTAACAACCACCTTTACAAATGCCTTAACTATCACCTTATATATGACCTTAACTACCAACTTAACAACCACCTTAACTTCCACCTTAACTACCACCATAACTACCACCTTAACTACCACCTTAACAACCACCATAACTACCACCTAAACTACCACCTTAACTACCACCTTAACAACCCACCTAAACATCCACCTTAAGAACCACCTTAACAACCACCTTAACTACGACCTTAACAACCACATTAACAACCACTATAACTACCACCATAACTATCACCTTAACTACCACATTAACATCTACCTTAACTACCACCTGAACAACCTCCTTAACTACCACAATAACTACAACAATAACTACCACCTTAACAACCACCTTAACTAAAACCATAACTTCCACAATAACAACCACCTTAACTACAACCTTAACAACCACCTTAACTAAAACCATAACTATCACCGTAACAACCACCTTAACAACCACCTTAACTACCACCTTAACTACCACTTTAACTACCACCATAACTACCACCTTAACAACAACCTTAATACCATCTTACCTACCACCATAACTACCACCGTTACTACCACTTTAACTACCACCATAAATACCACCATAACTACCACCTTAACTACCACCTTAACTACTACCTTAACTGCCACCTTAACTACTACCTTAACAACCACCTGAACAACCACCTTAACTACCACCTTAACTACCACCATAACTACCACCATAACTACCACCTTAACTACCACCTTAACTACCACCTTAACAACAACCTTAATACCATCTTACCTACCACCATACCTACGACCGTAACTACCACTTTAACTACCACCATAACTACCACCTTAACTACCACCTTAGCTACTACCTTAACTACTACCTTAACAACCACCTTAACAACCACCTTAACAACCACCTTAATACCATCTTAACTACCGCCATAACTACCACCTTAACTACCACCTTAACAACCACCTTAACTACCACCTTAACTACAACCTTAACTACCACCATAACAACCACCATAAATACCATCTTAATTACCACCTTAACTACCACCATAACTACCAACTTAACTACCACCTTTGGTACCAACTTAACAAATACCTTTACAACTACATTAAAAACAACCTTAACTACCACCTTAACAACAACCTTAACTTCCACCTTAACTACCACCTTAACAACCACCTTAACTACCACCTTAACAACAATTTTAACTACCACAATAACTACGACCTTAACAACCACCTTAACTACCACCTTAACTACCACCTTACCAATCACCTTAACAACCACCTTTACAACCACCTTAACTACCACGTTAACAACCACCTTAACAACCACCATAACTACCACCTAACTACCACCTTGACAACTACCTTAACTACAACCTTAACAACCACCTAAACTACCACCTTAACAACCACCATAACTACCACCTTAAGTACCACCTTACCAATCACCTTAACAACCACCTTTACAACCACCTTAACTACCACGTTAACAACCACCTTAACAACCACCATAACTACCACCTTAACTACCACCTTGACAACTACCTTAACTACAACCTTAACAACCACCTAAACTACCACCTTAACAACCACCATAACTACCACCTTAAGTACCACCTTAACTACCACCTTAACTACCACCGTAACAACCACCTTAACTATCACCTTAAGTACCACCATAACTACCACCATAAATACCACCTTAATTACCACCTTAACAACCACCTTAACAACCACCTTAACAAACACATTAACTACCACCATAACTACCACCATAAATACCACCTTAACAACCACCTTAATAACCACTTTAACAACCACCTTAAGGTGGTTGTTAAGGTGGTTGTTAAAGTGGGAGGTAAGGTGGTAGTTAAGGTGGTTATTCAGGTGGTAGTTAAGGTGGTTATTCAGGTGGTAGTTAAGGTAGTTGTTATGGTGGTTGTTAAGGTGGTTGTTAAGGTGGTATTTATTAAGGTTGTTAAGGTAGTTAAGGTGGTTGTTAAGGTGTAGTTAAAGGGATAGTTGAGGTTGTAGTTATGGTGGTAGTTAAGGTGGTTGTTAAGGTGGTAGTTACGGTGTTAGTTAAGTTGGTTGCTAAGCTGGTTAAGGTGGTAGTTAAGGTGGTTGTTATGGTGGTAGTTATGGTTTTAGTTAAGGTGGTTGTTAAGGTGGTAGTTATAGTGGTTGTTAATGTGGTTGTTAAGGTCGTAGTTAAGGTGGTTGTTAAGGTGGTTGTTAAAGTGGTTAAGGTGGTTGTTAAGGTGGTAGTTAAGGTGGTAGTTATGGTGATTGTTAAAGTGGTAGTTATGGTGGAAGTTATGGTGGTAGTTAAGGTGGTAGTTAAGGAGGTAGTTAAGATGGTAGTTATGGTGTTAGTTAAGGTGGTAGTTAAGGTGGTAGTTAAGATGGTAGTTAAGGTGGTTGTTAAGGTGGTTGTTAAGATCGTAGTTAAGGTGGTTGTTAACGTGGTAGTAAAGGTGGTAGTTAAGAAGTTTGTTAAGGTAGTTCTTAAGGTGGTACTTAAGGTGGTTGTTAATGTGTAGTTTAAGGGGTAGTTAAGGTGGTAGTTAGGTTGGTAGTTAAGGTGGTAGTTAAGGTGGTTGTTAAGGTGGTAGTTAAGGTGGTAGTTAAAGTAGTACTTATGGTGGTAGTTAAGGTGGTAGTTATGGTGGTAGTTAAGGTGGTTGTTAAGGTGGTAGTTTAGGTGGTATTTATGGTGGTTGTTAAGGTGGTTGTTAAGGTGGTTGTTAAGGTGGTTGTTAAGGTGTAGTTAAGGGGGTAGTTATGGTGGTAGTTATGGTGGTATTTAAGATGATAGTTTAGGTGGTAGTTAGGGTGGTGTTAAGCTGGTTGTTAAGGTGATAGTTAGGTGGTAGTTATGGTGGTTGTTAAGGTGGTTGTTAAGGTGGTAGTTAAGGTGGTTGTTAAGGTGGTTGTTTAGGTGGTAGATAAGGTGGTAGTTAAGGTAGTAGTTAAGGCCGTTGTTAAGTTGGTAGTTATGGTGGTAGTTATAATGGTTGTTAAGGTGGTAGTTAAGGTGGTTGTTAAGGTGGTAGTTATAGTGGTAGTTAAGGTAGATCTTAATGTGGTAGTTAAGGTGGTAGTTATGGTGGTAGTTATAGTGGTTGTTAATGTGGTTGTTAAGGTCGTAGTTAAGGTGGTTGTTAAGGTGGTTGTTAAAGTACTTGTTAAGGTGGTTGTTAAGATGGTAGTTATGGTGGTTGTTAAGGTGGTAGTTAAGGTGGTAGTTAAGGTGGTAGTTAAGGTGGTAGTTATAATGATAGTTAAGGTGGTTGTTAAGGTGGTTGTTAAAGTGCTTGTTAAGATGGTAGTTATGAAGGTTGTTAAGGTGGTAGGTAAGGTGTTACTTATGGTGGTAGTTAAGGTGGTAGTTATGATGGTAGTTAAGGTGGTTCTTAAGGTGGTAGTTTAGGTGGTATTTACGGTGTTTGTTAAGGTGGTTGTTAAGGTGGTTGTTAAGGTGGTTGTTAAGGTGTAGTTAAGGGGGTAGTTAAGGTGGTAGGTATGGTAGTAGTTAAGGTGGTAGTTAAGGTGGTAGTTAGGTTGGTGTTAAGGTGGTAGTTAAGGTGATAGTTAGGTGGTAGTTATGGTGGTTGTTAAGGTGGTTGTTAAGGTGGTAGTTAAGGTGGTTGTTAAGGTGGTTGTTAAGGTGGTAGATAAGGTGGTAGTTAAGGTGGTAGTTAAGGCGGTTGTTAAGTTGGTAGTTATGGTGGTAGTTATAATGGTTGTTAAGGTGGTAGTTAAGGTGGTTGTTAAGGTGGTAGTTAAGGTGGTAGTTATAGTGGTAGTTAAGGTAGATCTTAATGTGGTAGTTAAGGTGGTAGTTATAATGGTAGTTATAGTGGTTGTTAATGTGGTTGTTAAGGTCGTAGTTAAGGTGGTTGTTAAGGTGGTTGTTAAAGTGCTTGTTAAGGTGGTTGTTAAATGGTAGTTATGGTGGTTGTTAAGGTGGTAGTTAAGGTGGTACTTAAGGTGGTAGTTAATGTGGTAGTTAAGGTGGTTGTTAAGGTGGTTGTTAAGGTCGTAGTTAGGGTGGTTGTTAAGGTGGGAGTAAAGGTGGTAGTTAACGTATTTGTTAAGGTGGTTCTTAATGTGGTACTTAAAGTGGTTGTTAAGGTGTAGTTTTGGGGGTAGTTAAGGTGGTAGTTAGAGTGGTAGTTAAGGTGGTAGTTAAGGTATTTGTAAAGATTGTAGTTAAGGTGGTAGTTAAGGTGGTTGTCAAAGTGGTTGTCAAGGTGGTAGTTAAGGTGGTAGTTAAGGTGGTAGTTAATGTGGTAGTTAAGGTGGTTGTTAAGGTGGTTGTTAAGGTCGTAGTTAGGGTGGTTGTTAAGGTGGGAGTAAAGGTGGTAGTTAACGTGTTTGTTAAGGTGGTTCTTAAGGTGGTACTTAAAGTGGTTGTTAAGGTGTAGTTTTGGGGGTAGTTAAGGTGGTAGTTAGGGTGGTAGTTAAGGTGGTAGTTAAGGTATTTGTAAAGGTAGTAGTTAAGGTGTTAGTTAAGGTGGTTGTTAAGGTGGTAGTTAAGGTGGTAGTAAATGTGGTAGTTAAGGTAGTACTTATTGTGGTAGTTAAAGTAGTACTTATTGTGGTAGTTAAGGTGGTAGTTATGGTGGTTTTTAAGGTGGTTGTTAAGGTGGTATTTATGTTGGTTGTTAGGTGGTTAAGGAGGTAGTTAAGGTGGTTTTAAGGTGGTTGTTAAGGTGTAGTTAAGGGAGGAGTTAAGGTGGTAGTTTTGGTGGTAGTTAAGGTGGTAGTTAAGGTGGTAGTTAAGGTATTTGTAACGATTGTAGTTAAGGTGGTAGTTAAGGTGGTTGTCAAGGTGGTAGTTAAGGTGATAGTTAAGGGGGGTAGATAAGGTGGTAGTTATGGTGGTATTTAAGGTGGTAGTTAAGGTGGTAGTTAAGGTGGTGATTAAGTTGGTAATTATTGTGGTTGTTACGGTGATAGTTATGGTTTTAGTTAAGATAGTTGTTAAGGTGGTTGTTAAGGTGGTAGTTAAGGTGGTAGTTAAGGTGGTTGTTATGGTGGTAGTTATGGTGGTAGTTAAGGTAGATCTTAAGGTGGTAGTTATGGTGGTAGTTAAGGTAGATCTTAAGGTGGTAGTTATGGTGGTAGTTAAGGTAGATCTTAAGGTGGTAATTATTGTGGTTGTTACGGTGGTAGTTATGGTTTTAGTTAAGATAGTTGTTAAGGTGGTAGTTAAGGTGGTAGTTAAGGTGGTAGTTAAGGTGGTTGTTAAGGTGGTAGTTATGGTGGTAGTTAAGGTAGATCTTAAGGTGGTAGTTAAGGTGGTAGTTAAGGTGGTAGTTAAGATGATTGTTAAGGTGGTTGTTAGGGTGGTTGTTAAGGTGGTAGTTAGGGTGGTTATTAAAGTGGTATTTATAGTGGTAGTTAAGGTGTTTGTTAAGGTAGTTGTTAAGGAGGTAGTTAAGGAGGTAGTTAAGGTGGTATTTATGTTGGTAGTTATGGTGGTAGTTAATGTGGTAGTTAAGGTGGTATTTAAGGTGGTATTTAAGGTGTTATTTATGGTGGTAGTTATGATGGTAGTTAAGGTGTTTTTAAGGTGGTTGTTAAGGTGGTTACTAAGGTGGTAGTTAAGGTTATATTTATGGTGGTAGTTATGGGGTAGTTAAGGTGGTAGTTAAGGTGGTAATTATAGTGATAGTTATAGTGGTAGTTAAGGTGATAGTTAAGGTGGTATTTATGGTTATAGTTAAAGTGGTAGTTAAGGTGGTATTTATGGTGATAGGTATAGTTGTAGTTAAGGTGGTTGTTAAGGTTGTTGTTAAGGTGGTAGTTAAGGGGGGTAGTTATGGTGGTAGTTAAGGTGGTAGTTAAGGTTGTTGTTATGGTGGTAGTTAATGTGGCATTTAAAGTGGTAGTTGTGGTTGTAGTTATGGTGGCAGTTAAGGTGGTATTTAAGGTGGTAGTTATGAAGGTAGTTAAGGTGGTTGTTATGGTGGTAGTTAAGGTGGTAGTTAAGGTGGTATTTAAGGTGGTATGTGGGAGTTATGAAGGTAGTTAAGGTGGTTGTTATACTGGTAGTTAAGGTGGTTGTTAAGGTGTTTGTAAAGGTGTAGTTAAGGGGTAGTTAAGCTAGGGTGGTAGGGTGGGTAGATAGGGTAGCTAGGGTGGTAGTTAAGGTAGTAGTTAAGGTAGTAGTTAGGGTGGTAGTTATGGTGGTAGTTAAGGTGGAAGTTATGTTGGTAG
This sequence comes from Procambarus clarkii, assembly GCF_040958095.1. Classification (NCBI taxonomy): domain Eukaryota; kingdom Metazoa; phylum Arthropoda; class Malacostraca; order Decapoda; family Cambaridae; genus Procambarus; species Procambarus clarkii. Next base: position 9,155,715 of record NC_091183.1, on the reverse strand, counting down.
TTAAGGTGGTAGTTAAGGTGGTAGTTAAGGTGGTAATTATGGTAATAGTTATGGTAATAGTTAAAGTGGTTGTTAAGGTGGTAGTTAAGGTGGTAGTTATCGTGGTAGTATTTAAGGTTGTAGTTAAGGTGGTAGTTTTGGTGGTAGTTAAGGTGGTAGTTATCATGGTAGTTAAGGTGGTTATTAAGGTGGAAGTTAAGGTGGTATGTTGACCAGACCACACACTAGAAGTTGAAGGGACGACGACGTTTCGGTCCGTCCTGGACCATTATGGTCCGTTTCTGTCCTGTCTGCCTTTAGAGGGGCCCTTATCCCCGTTCTTGACATCTTGTTTTCTAAAAATCACCACCTTCCTCGTCGCTTCCAGCTTGCCCTTGCCTCCCTGAAATCTAACAACTTTTTTCTTATCCTTCCTTCCGACAAAAACAATTCGGTGGTTGTCCTTGACCGTGAGGACTACCTCCGAAAAGCAGATGTCTTGCTCTCTAACTCTCACACTTATGCTCCTCTGACTTCTAACCCTTTGGATCGCCTCAAAACTTCCTTTAACCGCAAACTAAGACAGCTCTCTAGTCTTTGCCCTCCTGACTTTGATCTCATTAAACGTTTCCGTGTCATCTGCCCTTCTCTTCCTTATTTCTATGGTCTTCCTAAGACTCATAAACCTGGTGTTCCTCTTCGTCCTATCATTTCTTCACGGGGATCTGTCAGCTATCCTCTTGCCTCCTGGCTCGCTAAAACCCTGACACCTTACCTTGGCACTTTTTCCCCTGCCCACCTTCGTCACTCTCAGGACTTCATAGAAAGACTGCGCCTGCAACCCTCTTGTAAGATGCTTAGTCTTGATGTCGACTCTCTGTTCACTAATGTTCCGCTCGATGACGTTCTCTCTTTCCTCAGACAGAAGGCGTCAGAGGGCCTCCTTCCTCTCCCACTTCCCACTGACGTTTTCCTCGATCTCATTAGACTCTGTGTTGAATCTAACTCTTTCTCTTTCAACGGTAAATATTACACTCAAACTTTCGGTGTCGCTATGGGTTCCCCTCTCTCCCCTGTTCTTGCTAATTTCTACATGAAATACTTCGAAACTGTTCTTCTTCCTTCTATTGATACTCGTCCCTCTCTCTGGCTTCGCTATGTTGACATTTTTGCTTTATGGCCTCATGACCTTAATCTTTTCCAGCCTTTCCTCGCCTCTCTTAACAATCTGGCTCCTTCTATCCATTTCAAAGTTGAGTGGGAATCTAATTCCCTCCTTCCTTTTCTTGATGTTCATGTTCACAGCTCTGTGTCTGGGTTCTCTTTCTCTGTCTACCGTAAACCCTTGCATAGTGGCATGTACATTCACTTCTTTTCCTACCATCCTCCTTCTTGTAAGAAAAGTGTCCTCGTCTCTCTCTTCCTCCGCGCTCTACGCATCAGCGACCCTCAGTTTCTTGATTCTGAAATTGCCTTTATCTACAAATCATTCTCTCGCCTTGGTTATCCTTTGCATTTCATCAACTGTGCCTACTCTCAAGCTAAACGAAATTTCTTTCATCCTAAACCTGCTTCCAACACTAGTAGCACTGTACTATGCCTTCCCTTCATATCTGAACTCAAAACTTTTACCAATACCTTTCGTCCTCTTGACATTAAACTCGCCTTTCGACAAACTAACACACTTCGTAGCAATCTAGTTCACACTGCTCCTCCTGCTTCTAATGCTGCTGGTGTCTACTCTATTTCCTGTTCATCTTGTCCTCTCCAATACTTTGGCGAAACTGGCCATACACTGAATGACAGACTTAAAGAACACAAGAGAAGTGTTAAGTCTGCAGACACTAACAATGCTCTCTTCTGCCATGTGAGGGATTCTAATCATCCCATTGATTGGTCTTCCTCGAAAATAATCTTTCCTGCCTCTACTCTACACAGACGCCGTCTTGTAGAATCGGCTCTTATACACAATGTACCCAACATGAACTTGAGTCCTGGCTTTGTTGCTGTGGACTCTTCCCTTTCACAGTATATACTCAAATGCTCTAATCTTTCTAACAAACGTGATTTAACATAAGCTTTCCCCCTTCCATTTATCTTTCTTTCTCTTTCCTTTTCTTTCTCTCTTCTCCCTTTTTCTGTTCATTGTCTTCTCCTACGCTCCCTTGCTATCCTCTTCTGATTCCTATTACTATCTCCTTCGGTGGTTATAATAGGAGCTGCCTCATATGGGCCAATAGGCCTTCTGCAGTTCTCATTACTACTATCCCCTACACCTAACTTTCCTCCTCAGCTCTCTCTTGCCTATTTATTGCCTGTCCCTACCTCCTCATCACAATCGACTTGATAATGGTCCAGGACGGACCGAAACGTCGTCATCCCTTCAACTTCTAGTGTGTGGTCTGGTCAACATACTTCAGCCACGTTATTGTGACTCATCGCCTGCTTAAGGTGGTAGTTAAGCTAGTAGTTAAAGTGGTATTTAAGGAGGCTGTTAAGGTGGTTGTTAAGGTGGTTGTTAAGGTGGTAGTTAAGGTGGTTGTTAAGGTGGTTGTTAAGGTGGTAGTTAAGGTGGTAGTTAAGGTGGTAGTTAAGGTGGTATTTATAGTGGAAGTTACGGTGGTATTTTTGGTGGTAGTTAAGGTGGTAGTTAAGGTGGTAGTTAAAATGGTTGTTAAGGTGGTAGTTAAGGTGGTAGTTAAGATGGTAGTTATGATGGTTGTTAAGGTGGTAGATAAGGTGGTAGTTTAGGTGGTATATATGGTCATAGTTATGGAGGTAGTTTAGGTGGTTGTTAAGGTGGTAGTTATGGTGGTAGTTAAGGTGGTTATTAAGGTGGTAGTTAAGCTCTTTTTTTTTTTTTTTTTTTTTTTTTTCCGGGTAGATGGGACTCGATAGCCTGGGAAGGCTCTTTCTGGTTAAGCTCTTTTTTTTTTTTTTTTTTTTTTTTTCCGGGTAGATGGGACTCGATAGCCTGGGAAGGCAGCCCATCTAGGGGAAGGAAAACCCTGATTTTAAACCTCCGCTGCCTTGCGGCCATACCCTTGTTTTTGGGAAGGCTTCAGGAGTCAACCTCGAGGAAAAATCCGGAGTTGGAGCCCCTAAGGCAGTTCGTTGTTGACGTCGACCTCGTTCTGGCAGCTCCTGCGACGTTGCTGGAACCATGCGTATTGGCATTTGCCTCTCTATTGGATAATTTCAGCAACGTGGAGAGGGGGGACCTGCTGCATGGGTAACAGCTTCTCCTCCATATCTACCTACCCAGGCTTTGCGCCCTGGAGAGGACACTCCAGCTTCGCCTCACAGCGTCGAACCAACACGGGAAGCGACAGTCTACCGGTTTTAAGTCTTCTGCTCGATTGGCGAAGAGTGTGACGCCAGGGGTTGCTTCCGACGGTGGGAGGGGTCATCGCGCCCCACTGGGCAGCTACCGCCCGCCTCAAGCTGGGCAAACCCCAGCCAATAAGGTGTTGCCTCGCCACGGTCCGTTAACCTCACTGGGTGCGTGGGGTTTAGGGTGAAAACTGACAAGCGGCCCGACAACTTTGCAACAAGCAATACCAAACCAAAGATTTGTGCTCGGTGTGGGATGGACTGCCACTCTCGGATTGGCCTCATCAGTCACACCAGACGCTGCACCAGGATTGACAACTAGGGCGCAACTCCACAGTCTCCCGAGACTGAAGGATGCCTACTACAAGCTCTTTTTTAAGGTGGTTGTTAAGGTGGGAGGTAATGTTATGGTTAAGGTGGTAATTATGGTGGTAGTTAAGGTGGTTGTTAAGGTGGTAGTTAAGGTGGCATTTATGGTGGTTGTTAAGGTAGTTGTTAAGGTGGTAGTTAAGGTGATTGTTAAAATGGTTGTTAAAGTGTAGTTAAAGGGATAGTTAAGGTTGTAGTTAGGGTGGTAGTTAAGGTGGTTGTTAAGGTGGGAGGTATAGTGGTAGTTAAGGTGGTAGTTATAGTGGTAGTTAACGTGGTTGTTAAGATGGTTGTTAAGGTGGTAGTTTAGGTGGTATCTATAGTGGTTTTTAAGGTGGTAGTTAAGGTGGTAGTTAATGTGGTTGTTAAGGTGGAAGTTAAGGTGGTAGTTAAGGGGTAGTTAAGGTAGTAGTTATGGTGGTAGTTAAAGTGGTAGTTGTGGTGGTAGTTAAGGTGTTTGTCAAGGTGGTTGTTAAGGTGGAAATTAAGGTGGTAGTTAAGGTGGTAATAATGGTGGTAGTTATGGTGGTAGTTAAGGTGTTTGTTAAGGTGGTAGTTAAGGTGGTATTTATGGTGGTAGTTATGGTGGTTGTTAAGGTGGTAGTTATGGTGGTAGGTAAAATGGTTGTTAAGGTGGTAGTTAAGGTGGTAGTTAAGGTGGTTGTTAAGGTGGTTTTTAAGGTGGTAGTTAAGGTTGTTGTTAAAGTAGTTGTTAAGGTGGTAGTTAAGGTGGTAGTTATTGTGGTTGTTAAGGTGGTTGTTAAGTTGGTAGTTAAGGTGGTTGATAAGGTGGTAGATAAGGTGATAATTAAGGTGGTAGTTAATGATGGTGGTAGTTAAGGTGGTAGTTAAGGTGGTAGTTAAGGTGGTTGTCAAGGTGGTAGTTATGGTGGTAGTTAAGGTTGTAGTTAAGGTGGTATATATGGCGATAGTTATAGTGGTAGTGTAAGGAGGTAGTTAAGGAGGTAGTTAAGGTGGTAGGTAAGGTGGTAGTTAAGGTGGTAGTTATAGTTATGGTTAAAGTGGTGGTTAAGCTAGTAGTTAAGGTGGTTGGTATGGTGGTAGTTAAGGTGGTATTTAAGGTGGTAGTCACGGTGGTAGTTATAGTGGTAGTTAATGTAATAGTTAAGAATGTAGGTAAAGTGGTATTTAAGGTGGTTATTAAGTGGTAGTTAAGGTGGTAGTTAAGGTGGTTGTTAAGGTGGTTGATAAGGTCGTAGTTAGGGTGGTTGATAAGGTGGTAGTAAAGGTGGTAGTTAAGGTGTTTGTTAAGGTGGTTCTTAAGGTGGTACTTAAGGTGGTTGTTAAGGTGTAGTTTAGGGGGTAGTTAAGGTGGTAGTTAGAGTGGTAGTTAAAGTATTTGTAAAGGTGGTAGTTAAGGTGTTAGTTAAGGTGGTTGTTAAGGTGGTAGTTAAGATGGTTGTTAAGGTGGTAGTTAAGGTGGTAGTAAAGGTAGTGCTTATGGTGGTAGTTAAGGTGGTAGTTATAGTGGTAGTTAAGGTGGTTGTTAGGGTGGTATTTATATTGGTTGTTAGGTGGTTGTTAAGGTGGTAGTTAAAATGGTTGTTAAGGTGGTTGTTACGGTGTAGTTAAGGGAGTAGTTAAGGTGGTAGTTTTGGTGGTAGTTAAGGTATTTGTAAAGATTGTAGTTAAGGTGGTAGTTAAGGTGATAGTTAAGGGGGTAGATAAGGTGGTAATTATGGTGGTATTTAAGGTGGTAGTTAAGGTAGTAGTTAGGGTGGTGTTAAGGTGGTAGTTAAGGTGGTGATTAAGTTGGTAAATATTGTGGTTGTTACAATGATAGTTATGGTTTTAGTTAAGATAGTTATTAAGGTGGTAGTTAAGGTGGCAGTTAAGGTGGTAGTTAAGGTGGTAGTTATGGTGGATGTTAAGGTGGTAGTTAAGGTAGATCTTAAGGTGGAAGTTATTGTGGTAGTTATGGTGGTTGTTAAGGATATAGTTAAGGTGGTAGTTAAGGTGGTAGTTAAAATGATTGTTAAGGTGGTTGTTAAGGTGGTTGTTAAAGTCGTAGTTAAGGTGGTAGTTAAGGTGGTAGTTACCACCATAACTAGCACCATAAATACCACCTTAACTACCACCTTAATTACCACCTTAATTACCACGTTAACAATCACCCTAACTATCACCTTAACTACCACCATAACTACCACCATAAATACCTCCTTAACTACCACCTTAACAACCACCTTAACAACCACCTTAACAACCACCTTAACACCTTAACTACCACCATAACTACCACCAAAAATACCACCTTAACAACCATCTAAACAACCACCTAAACAACCACCTTAACTACCACCTTAACTACCACCTTAACAACCACCTTAACTACGACCTTAACAACCACCTTAAAAACCACCTTAATAACCACCTTAACTACCACATTAATTACCACCTTAACTACCAACTTAACAACCACCTTAATTACCACCTTAACTACCACCTTAACTACCACCTTAACTATCACCATAATTGCCACCTTAACTACCACCGTAACAACCACCTTAACAACCACCTTAACAACCACCTTAACAACCACCTTAACTACGACCTTAACCACCTTAACAACGACTATAACTACCACCATAACTACCACCCTAACTATGACCTTAACAACCACCTTAACAACCACCATAAATACCACCTTAACTACCACCTTAACAACCACCTAAACAACCACCTAAACAACCACCTTAACTACCACCTTAACTACCACCTTAACAACCACCTTAACTACGACCTTAACAACCACCTTAAAAACCACCTTAACTACCACATTAATTACCACCTTAACTGCCAACTTAACAACCACCTTAATTACCACCTTAACTACCACCTTAACTATCATCATAATTGCCACCTTAACTACCACCTTAACAACCACCTTAACAACCACCTTAACTACGATCTTTACCACCTTAACAACGACTATAACTACCACCATAACTACCACCCTAACTACGACCTTAACAACCACCTTAACTACCACCTTAACAACCACCTTAACCACCACTATAACTACCACCTTAACAACCACCTTAACTAAAACCATAACTACCACCGTAACAACCACCTTAACAACAACCTTAACTACCACTTTAACTGCTACCATAACTACCACCTTAACTACCACCTAAACTACCACCTTAACAACCACCTTAACAACATCTTAACTACTACCATAACTACCACCTTAACTACCACCATAACTACCACCTTAACTACCCCTTTAAGTACCACCTTAACTACCACCTTAGCAACCACATTAACTACCACCTTAACTACCACCTTAACAACCATATTAACTACCACCTTAACTACCACCTTAACAACCACCTTACCTACCACCTTAACAACCACCTTAACAACCACCATAGATACCACCTTAACTACCACCTTAACAACCACCTTAACTACCACAATACCTCCCACCTTAACAACCACCTTAACTACCACCCTAACTACAACCTTTACTATGCCTTTAACTACACCTTAACAACCACCTTAACAACCACCTTAACTACCACTTTAACAACCACCTTAACAACCACCATATATACCACTTTAACTACCACCTTAAAAACCACCTTAACAACCACTTTAACTACCACCATAACTACCACCTTAACTACCACCTTACCTCGCACCTTAACAACCACATTAACTACCACCTTAACTACCACCTTAACAACCCCCTTAACTACCACCTTACCTCCCACCTTAACAACCACTATAACTACCACCTTAACTACCTCCTTAAATACCACCTTATCTACCACCTTAACAACACCCTTAACTACCACCTTAACTACGACCATAACTACCACTTTAACTACCACTATAACTACCACCTTAACTACCACCTTAACAACCACCTTAACAACCACCTTTACCACCTTAACTACCACCATAAATATCACCATATATACCACTTTTCCTACCACTTTATCTACCACCTTAACAACCACCATAAATACCACCTTAACTATCATAATAATTAACTACCCCCATAACTACCACCTTAACTACCACCTTACCTACCACCTTAACAACCACCTTAACTACCACCTTAATTACCACCATAACTACCACCATAACTTCCACCTTAACTACCACCTTAACTACCACCTTAACAAACACCTTACCTCCCAGTTTAAAAACCACTTTAACTACCAGCTTAACTACCACCTTAACAACTACCTTAAATACCAACTTAACTTCCACCTTAATAACCACCTTAACTACCACTTTAAATTCATCCTTAACTACCACCTTAATTACCACCATAACTACCACCTTAGCTTCCACCTTAAATACCACCTTAACTACCACGATAACTACCACCTTAACTACCACCATAACTATCACCATAAATACTACCTTAAGTACCTCCTTAATTACCACCTTAACAACCACCTTAACAAACATCTTAACAACCACCTTTACAAATGCCTTAACTATCACCTTAAATATGACCTTAACTACCAACTTAACAACCACCTTAACTTCCACCTTAACTACCACCATAACTACCACCTTAACTACCACCTTAACAACCACCATAACTACCACCTAAACTACCACCTTAACTACCACCTTAACAACCCACCTAAACATCCACCTTAAGAACCACCTTAACAACCACCTTAACTACGACCTTAACAACCACATTAACAACCACTATAACTACCACCATAACTATCACCTTAACTACCACATTAACATCTACCTTAACTACCACCTGAACAACCTCCTTAACTACCACAATAACTACCACAATAACTACCACCTTAACAACCACCTTAACTAAAACCATAACTACCACAATAACAACCACCTTAACTACAACCTTAACAACCACCTTAACTAAAACCATAACTATCACCGTAACAACCACCTTAACAACCATCTTAACTACCACCTTAACTACCACTTTAACTACCACCATAACTACCACCTTAACAACAACCTTAATACCATCTTACCTACCACCATAACTACCTCCGTTACTACCACTTTAACTACCACCATAACTACCACCATAACTACCACCTTAACTACCACCTTAACTACTACCTTAACTGCCACCTTAACTACTACCTTAACAACCACCTGAACAACCACCTTAACTACCACCTTAACTACCACCATAACTACCACCATAACTACCACCTTAACTACCACCTTAACTACCACCTTAACAACAACCTTAATACCATCTTACCTACCACCATACCTACCACCGTAACTACCACTTTAACTACCACCATAACTACCACCTTAACTACCACCTTAGCTACTACCTTAACTACTACCTTAACAACCACCTTAACAACCACCTTAACAACCACCTTAATACCATCTTAACTACCACCATAACTACCACCTTAACTACCACCTTAACAACCACCTTAACTACCACCTTAACTACAACCTTAACTACCACCATAACAACCACTATAAATACCATCTTAATTACCACCTTAACTACCACCATAACTACCAACTTAACTACCACCTTTGGTACCAACTTAACAAATACCTTTACAACTACATTAAAAACAACCTTAACTACCACCTTAACAACAACCTTAACTTCCACCTTAACTACCCCCTTAACAACCACCTTAACTACCACCTTAACAACAATTTTAACTACCACAATAACTACGACCTTAACAACCACCTTAACTACCACCTTAACTACCACCTTACCAATCACCTTAACAACCACCTTTACAACCACCTTAACTACCACGTTAACAACCACCTTAACAACCACCATAACTACCACCTTAACTACCACCTTGACAACTACCTTAACTACAACCTTAACAACCACCTAAACTACCACCTTAACAACCACCATAACTACCACCTTAAGTACCACCTTACCAATCACCTTAACAACCACCTTTACAACCACCTTAACTACCACGTTAACAACCACCTTAACAACCACCATAACTACCACCTTAACTACCACCTTGACAACTACCTTAACTACAACCTTAACAACCACCTAAACTACCACCTTAACAACCACCATAACTACCACCTTAAGTACCACCTTAACTACTACCTTAACTACCACCGTAACAACCACCTTAACTATCACCTTAAGTACCACCATAACTACCACCATAAATACCACCTTAATTACCACCATAACAACCACCTTAACAACCACCTTAACAAACACATTAACTACCACCATAACTACCACCATAAATACCACCTTAACAACCACCTTAATAACCACTTTAACAACCACCTTAAGGTGGTTGTTAAGGTGGTTGTTAAAGTGGGAGGTAAGGTGGTAGTTAAGGTGGTTATTCAGGTGGTAGTTAAGGTGGTTATTCAGGTGGTAGTTAAGGTGGTTATTCAGGTGGTAGTTAAGGTAGTTGTTATGGTGGTTGTTAAGGTGGTTGTTAAGGTGGTATTTATTAAGGTTGTTAAGGTAGTTAAGGTGGTTGTTAAGGTGTAGTTAAAGGGATAGTTAAGGTTGTAGTTATGGTGGTAGTTAAGGTGGTTGTTAAGGTGGTAGTTACAGTGTTAGTTAAGTTGGTTGCTAAGCTGGTTAAGGTGGTAGTTAAGGTGGTTGTTATGGTGGTAGTTATGGTTTTAGTTAAGGTGGTTGTTAAGGTGGTAGTTATAGTGGTTGTTAATGTGGTTGTTAAGGTCGTAGTTAAGGTGGTTGTTAAGGTGGTTGTTAAAGTGGTTGTTAAGGTGGTTGTTAAGGTGGTAGTTAAGGTGGTAGTTATGGTGATTGTTAAAGTGGTAGTTATGGTGGTAGTTATGGTGGTAGTTAAGGTGGTAGTTAAGGAGGTAGTTAAGATGGTAGTTATGGTGTTAGTTAAGGTGGTAGTTAAGGTGGTAGTTAAGATGGTGGTTAAGGTGGTTGTTAAGGTGGTTGTTAAGATCGTAGTTAAGGTGGTTGTTAACGTGGTAGTAAAGGTGGTAGTTAAGAAGTTTGTTAAGGTAGTTCTTAAGGTGGTACTTAAGGTGGTTGTTAAGGTGTAGTTTAAGGGGTAGTTAAGGTGGTAGTTAGGTTGGTAGTTAAGGTGGTAGTTAAGGTGGTTGTTAAGGTCGTAGTTAAGGTGGTAGTTAAGGTAGTACTTATGGTGGTAGTTAAGGTGGTAGTTATGGTGGTAGTTGAGGTGGTTGTTAAGGTGGTAGTTTAGGTGGTATTTATGGTGGTTGTTAAGGTGGTTGTTAAGGTGGTTGTTAAGGTGGTTGTTAAGGTGGTTGTTAAGGTGTAGTTAAGGGGGTAGTTAAGGTGGTAGTTATGGTGGTATTTAAGATGATAGTTTAGGTGGTAGTTAGGGTGGTGTTAAGGTTGTTGTTAAGGTGATAGTTGGGTGGTAGTTATGGTGGTTGTTAAGGTGGTTGTTAAGGTGGTAGTTAAGGTGGTTGTTAAGGTGGTTGTTTAGGTGGTAGATAAGGTGGTAGTTAAGGTAGTAGTTAAGGCCGTTGTTAAGTTGGTAGTTATGGTGGTAGTTATAATGGTTGTTAAGGTGGTAGTTAAGGTGGTTGTTAAGGTGGTAGTTATAGTGGTAGTTAATGTAGATCTTAATGTGGTAGTTAAGGTGGTAGTTATGGTGGTAGTTATAGTGGATGTTAATGTGGTTGTTAAGGTCGTAGTTAAGGTGGTTGTTAAGGTGGTTGTTAAAGTACTTGTTAAGGTGGTTGTTAAGATGGTAGTTATGGTGGTTGTTAAGGTGGTAGTTAAGGTGGTAGTTAAGGTGGTAGTTAAGGTGGTAGTTATGGTGATAGTTAAGGTGGTTGTTAAGGTGGTTGTTAAAGTGCTTGTTAAGATGGTAGTTATGAAGGTTGTTAAGGTGGTAGTTATGGTGGTAGTTAAGGTGTTACTTATGGTGGTAGTTAAGGTGGTAGTTATGATGGTAGTTAAGGTGGTTCTTAAGGTGGTAGTTTAGGTGGTATTTACGGTGTTTGTTAAGGTGGTAGTTAAGGTGGTTGTTAAGGTGGTTGTTAAGGTGTAGTTAAGGGGGTAGTTAAGGTGGTAGGTATGGTAGTAGTTAAGGTGATAGTTAAGGTGGTAGTTAGGTTGGTGTTAAGGTGGTAGTTAAGGTGATAGTTAGGTGGTAGTTATGGTGGTTGTTAAGGTGGTTGTTAAGGTGGTAGTTAAGGTGGTTGTTAAGGTGGTTGTTAAGGTGGTAGATAAGGTGGTAGTTAAGGTGGTAGTTAAGGCGGTTGTTAAGTTGGTAGTTATGGTGGTAGTTATAATGGTTGTTAAGGTGGTAGTTAAGGTGGTTGTTAAGGTGGTAGTTAAGGTGGTAGTTATAGTGGTAGTTAAGGTAGATCTTAATGTGGTAGTTAAGGTGGTAGTTATGGTGGTAGTTATAGTGGTTGTTAATGTGGTTGTTAAGGTCGTAGTTAAGGTGGTTGTTAAGGTGGTTGTTAAAGTGCTTGTTAAGGTGGTTGTTAAGATGGTAGTTATGGTGGTTGTTAAGGTGGTAGTTAAGGTGGTAGTTAAGGTGGTAGTTAAGGTGGTAGTTAAGGTGGTTGTTAAGGTGGTTGTTAAGGTCGTAGTTAGGGTGGTTGTTAAGGTGGGAGTAAAGGTGGTAGTTAACGTGTTTGTTAAGGTGGTTCTTAAGGTGGTACTTAAAGTGGTTGTTAAGGTGTAGTTTTGGGGGTAGTTAAGGTGGTAGTTAGAGTGGTAGTTAAGGTGGTAGTTAAGGTATTTCTAAAGATTGTAGTTAAGGTGGTAGTTAAGGTGGTTGTCAAGGTGGTTGTCAAGGTGGTAGTTAAGGTGATAGTTAAGGGGGGTAGATAAGGTGGTAGTTATGGTGGTATTTAAGTTGATAGTTAAGGTGGTAGTTAAGGTGGTGTTTAAGTTGGTAATTATTGTGGTTGTTACGGTGGTAGTTATGGTTTTAGTTAAGATAGTTGTTAAGGTGGTAGTTAAGGTGGTAGTTAAGGTGGTAGTTAAGGTGGTAGTTAAGGTGGTTGTTAAGGTGGTAGTTATTATGGTTGTTAAGGTGGTAGGTAAGGTAGATCTTAATGTGGTAGTTATAGTGGTAGTTATGGTGGTTGTTAAGGTGGTAGTTAAGGTGGTAGTTAAGGTGGTAGTTAAGATGATTGTTAAGGTGGTTGTTAAGGTGGTTGTTAAAGTCGTAGTTAAGGTGGTTGTTAAGGTGGTAGTTAAGGTGGCAGTTAAGGTGGTTATTAAAGTGGTATTTATAGTGGTAGTTGTGGTGGTAGTTAAGGTGTTTGTTAAGGTAGTTGTTAAGGAGGTAGTTAAGGTGGTATTTATGGTGGTAGTTATGGTGGTAGTTAAGGTGGTAGTTAAGGTGTTTGTAAGGTGGTTCTTAAGGTGGTACTTAAGGTGGTTATTAAGGCGTAGTTTAGGGGGTAGTTAAGGTGGTAGTTAGGGTGGTAGTTAAGGTGGTAGTTAAGGTATTTGTAAAGGAAGTAGTTAAGGTGTTAGTTAAGGTGGTTGTTAAGGTGGTAGTTAAGGTGGTAGTTAAGGTAGTACTTATTGTGGTAGTTAAAGTAGTACTTATTGTGGTAGTTAAGGTGGTAGTTATGGTGGTTTTTAAGGTGGTTGTTAAGGTGGTATTTATGTTGGTTGTTAGGTGGTTAAGGAGGTAGTTAAGGTGGTTTTAAGGTGGTTGTTAAGGTGTAGTTAAGGGAGGAGTTAAGGTGGTAGTTTTGGTGGTAGTTAAGGTGGTAGTTAAGGTGGTAGTTAAGGTATTTGTAACGATTGTAGTTAAGGTGGTAGTTAAGGTGGTTGTCAAGGTGGTAGTTAAGGTGATAGTTAAGGGGGGTAGATAAGGTGGTAGTTATGGTGGTATTTAAGGTGGTAGTTAAGGTGGTAGTTAAGGTGGTGATTAAGTTGGTAATTATTGTGGTTGTTACGGTGATAGTTATGGTTTTAGTTAAGATAGTTGTTAAGGTGGTTGTTAAGGTGGTAGTTAAGGTGGTAGTTAAGGTGGTTGTTAAGGTGGTAGTTATGGTGGTAGTTAAGGTAGATCTTAAGGTGGTAGTTATGGTGGTAGTTAAGGTAGATCTTAAGGTGGTAGTTATGGTGGTAGTTAAGGTAGATCTTAAGGTGGTAATTATTGTGGTTGTTACGGTGGTAGTTATGGTTTTAGTTAAGATAGTTGTTAAGGTGGTAGTTAAGGTGGTAGTTAAGGTGGTAGTTAAGGTGGTAGTTAAGGTGGTTGTTAAGGTGGTAGTTATGGTGGTAGTTAAGGTAGATCTTAAGGTGGTAGTTAAGGTGGTAGTTAAGGTGGTAGTTAAGATGATTGTTAAGGTGGTTGTTAGGGTGGTTGTTAAGGTGGTAGTTAGGGTGGTTATTAAAATGGTATTTATAGTGGTAGTTAAGGTGTTTGTTAAGGTAGTTGTTAAGGAGGTAGTTAAGGAGGTAGTTAAGGTGGTATTTATGTTGGTAGTTATGGTGGTAGTTAATGTGGTAGTTAAGGTGGTATTTAAGGTGGTATTTAAGGTGTTATTTATGGTGGTAGTTATGATGGTAGTTAAGGTGTTTTTAAGGTGGTTGTTAAGGTGGTTACTAAGGTGGTAGTTAAGGTTATATTTATGGTGGTAGTTATGGGGTAGTTAAGGTGGTAGTTAAGGTGGTAATTATAGTGATAGTTATAGTGGTAGTTAAGGTGATAGTTAAGGTGGTATTTATGGTTATAGTTAAAGTGGTAGTTAAGGTGGTATTTATGGTGATAGGTATAGTTGTAGTTAAGGTGGTAGTTAAGGTTGTTGTTAAGGTGGTAGTTAAGGGGGGTAGTTATGGTGGTAGTTAAGGTGGTAGTTAAGGTTGTTGTTATGGTGGTAGTTAATGTGGCCTTTAAAGTGGTAGTTATGGTTGTAGTTATGGTGGTAGTTAAGGTGGTATTTAAGGTGGTAGTTATGAAGGTAGTTAAGGTGGTTGTTATGGTGGTAGTTAAGGTGGTAGTTAAGGTGGTATTTAAGGTGGTATGTGGGAGTTATGAAGGTAGTTAAGGTGGTTGTTATACTGGTAGTTAAGGTGGTTGTTAAGGTGTTTGTAAAGGTGTAGTTAAGGGGTAGTTAAGCTAGGGTGGTAGGGTGGGTAGATAGGGTAGCTAGGGTGGTAGTTAAGGTAGTAGTTAAGGTAGTAGTTAAGGTAGTAGTTAGGGTGGTAGTTATGGTGGTAGTTAAGGTGGAAGTTATGTTGGTAGTTAAGGTGGTAGTTAAGGTGGTAGTTAAGGTGGTAGTATTTAAGGTTGTAGTTAAGGTGGTAGTTTTGGTGGTAGTTAAGGTGGTAGTTATCATGGTAGTTAAGGTGGTTATTAAGGTGGAAGTTAAGGTGGTATGTTGACCAGACCACACACTAGAAGTTGAAGGGACGACGACGTTTCGGTCCGTCCTGGACCATTATGGTCCGTTTCTGTCCTGTCTGCCTTTAGAGGGGCCCTTATCCCCGTTCTTGACAGCTTGTTTTCTAAAAATCACCACCTTCCTCGTCGCTTCCAGCTTGCCCTTGCCTCCCTGAAATCTAACAACTTTTTTCTTATCCTTCCTTCCGACAAAAACAATTCGGTGGTTGTCCTTGACCGTGAGGACTACCTCCGAAAAGCAGATGTCTTGCTCTCTAACTCTCACACTTATGCTCCTCTGACTTCTAACCCTTTGGATCGCCTCAAAACTTCCTTTAACCGCAAACTAAGACAGCTCTCTAGTCTTTGCCCTCCTGTCTTTGATCTCATTAAACGTTTCCGTGTCATCTGCCTTTCTCTTCCTTATTTCTATGGTCTTCCTAAGACTCATAAACCTGGTGTTCCTCTTCGTCCTATCATTTCTTCACGGGGATCTGTCAGCTATCCTCTTGCCTCCTGGCTCGCTAAAACCCTGACACCTTACCTTGGCACTTTTTCCCCTGCCCACCTTCGTCACTCTCAGGACTTCATAGAAAGACTGCGCCTGCAACCCTCTTGTAAGATGCTTAGTCTTGATGTCGACTCTCTGTTCACTAATGTTCCGCTCGATGACGTTCTCTCTTTCCTCAGACAGAAGGCGTCAGAGGGCCTCCTTCCTCTCCCACTTCCCACTGACGTTTTCCTCGATCTCATTAGACTCTGTGTTGAATCTAACTCTTTCTCTTTCAACGGTAAATATTACACTCAAACTTTCGGTGTCGCTATGGGTTCCCCTCTCTCCCCTGTTCTTGCTAATTTCTACATGAAATACTTCGAAACTGTTCTTCTTCCTTCTATTGATACTCGTCCCTCTCTCTGGCTTCGCTATGTTGACATTTTTGCTTTATGGCCTCATGACCTTAATCTTTTCCAGCCTTTCCTCGCCTCTCTTAACAATCTGGCTCCTTCTATCCATTTCAAAGATGAGTGGGAATCTAATTCCCTCCTTCCTTTTCTTGATGTTCATGTTCACAGCTCTGTGTCTGGGTTCTCTTTCTCTGTCTACCGTAAACCCTTGCATAGTGGCATGTACATTCACTTCTTTTCCTACCATCCTCCTTCTTGTAAGAAAAGTGTCCTCGTCTCTCTCTTCCTCCGCGCTCTACGCATCAGCGACCCTCAGTTTCTTGATTCTGAAATTGCCTTTATCTACAAATCATTCTCTCGCCTTGGTTATCCTTTGCATTTCATGAACTGTGCCTACTCTCAAGCTAAACGAAATTTCTTTCATCCTAAACCTGCTTCCAACACTAGTAGCACTGTACTATGCCTTCCCTTCATATCTGAACTCAAAACTTTTACCAATACCTTTCGTCCTCTTGACATTAAACTCGCCTTTCGACAAACTAACACACTTCGTAGCAATCTAGTTCACACTGCTCCTCCTGCTTCTAATGCTGCTGGTGTCTACTCTATTTCCTGTTCATCTTGTCCTCTCCAATACTTTAGCGAAACTGGCCGTACACTGAATGACAGACTTAAAGAACACAAGAGAAGTGTTAAGTCTGCAGACACTAACAATGCTCTCTTCTGCCATGTGAGGGATTCTAATCATCCCATTGATTGGTCTTCCTCGAAAATAATCTTTCCTGCCTCTACTCTACACAGACGCCGTCTTGTAGAATCGGCTCTTATACACAATGTACCCAACATGAACTTGAGTCCTGGCTTTGTTGCTGTGGACTCTTCCCTTTCACAGTATATACTCAAATGCTCTAATCTTTCTAACAAACGTGACTTAACATAAGCTTTCCCCCTTCCATTTATCTTTCTTTCTCTTTCCTTTTCTTTCTCTCTTCTCCCTTTTTCTGTTCATTGTCTTCTCCTACGCTCCCTTGCTATCCTCTTCTGATTCCTATTACTATCTCCTTCGGTGGTTATAATAGGAGCTGCCTTGTATGGGCCAATAGGCCTTCTGCAGTTCTCATTACTACTATCCCCTACACCTAACTTTCCTCCTCAGCTCTCTCTTGCCTATTTATTGCCTGTCCCTACCTCCTCATCACAATCGACTTGAGAATGGTCCAGGACGGACCGAAACGTCGTCATCCCTTCAACTTCTAGTGTGTGGTCTGGTCAACATACTTCAGCCACGTTATTGTGACTCATCGCCTGCTTAAGGTGGTAGTTATGCTAGTAGTTAAAGTGGTATTTAAGGAGGCTGTTAAGGTGGTAGTTAAGGTGGTTGTTAAGGTGGTTGTTAAGGTGGTAGTTAAGGTGGTTGTTAAGGTGGTAGTTAAGGTGGTAGTTAAGGTGGTATTTATAGTGGAAGTTACGGTGGTATTTTTGGTGGTAGTTAAGGTGGTAGTTAAGGTGGTAGTTAAAATGGTTGTTAAGGTGGTAGTTAAGGTGGTAGTTATGATGGTTGTTAAGGTGGTAGATAAGGTGGTAGTTTAGGTGGTATATATGGTCATAGTTATGGAGGTAGTTTAGGTGGTTGTTAAGGTGGTAGTTATGGTGGTAGTTAAGGTGGTTATTAAGGTGGTAGTTAAGCTCTTTTTTAAGGTGGTTGTTAAGGTGGGAGGTAATGTTATGGTTAAGGTGGTAGTTATGGTGGTAGTTAAGGTGGTTGTTAAGGTGGTAGTTAAGGTGGCATTTATGGTGGTTGTTAAGGTAGTTGTTAAGGTGGTAGTTAAGGTGATTGTTAAAATGGTTGTTAAAGTGTAGTTAAAGGGATAGTTAAGGTTGTAGTTAGGGTGGTAGTTAAGGTGGTTGTTAAGGTGGGAGGTATAGTGGTAGTTAAGGTGGTAGTTATAGTGGTAGTTAACGTGGTTGTTAAGATGGTTGTTAAGGTGGTAGTTTAGGTGGTATCTATAGTGGTTTTTAAGGTGGTAGTTAAGGTGGTAGTTAATGTGGTTGTTAAGGTGGAAGTTAAGGTGGTAGTTAAGGGGTAGTTAAGGTAGTAGTTATGGTGGTAGTTAAAGTGGTAGTTGTGGTGGTAGTTAAGGTGTTTGTCAAGGTGGTTGTTAAGGTTGTATTTATGGTGGTAGTTATGGTGGTTGTTAAGGTGGTAGTTATGGTGGTTGTTAAGGTGGTAGTTATGGTGGTAGGTAAAATGGTTGTTAAGGTGGTAGTTAAGGTGGTAGTTAAGGTGGTTGTTAAGGTGGTTTTTAAGGTGGTAGTTAAGGTTGTTGTTAAAGTAGTTGTTAAGGTGGTAGTTAAGGTAGTAGTTATTGTGGTTGTTAAGGTGGTTGTTAAGTTGGTAGTTAAGGTGGTTGTTAAGGTGGTAGATAAGGTGATAATTAAGGTGGTAGTTAATGATGGTGGTAGTTAAGGTGGTAGTTAAGGTGGTAGTTAAGGTGGTTGTCAAGGTGGTAGTTATAGTGGTAGTTAAGGTTGTAGTTAAGGTGGTATATATGGCGATAGTTATAGTGGTAGTGTAAGGAGGTAGTTAAGGAGGTAGTTAAGGTGGTAGGTAAGGTGGTAGTTAAGGTGGTAGTTATAGTTATGGTTAAAGTGGTGGTTAAGCTAGTAGTTAAGGTGGTTGGTATGGTGGTAGTTAAGGTGGTATTTAAGGTGGTAGTCACGGTGGTAGTTATAGTGGTAGTTAATGTAATAGTTAAGAATGTAGGTAAAGTGGTATTTAAGGTGGTTATTAAGTGGTAGTTAAGGTGGTAGTTAAGGTGGTTGTTAAGGTGGTTGATAAGGTCGTAGTTAGGGTGGTTGTTAAGGTGGTAGTAAAGGTGGTAGTTAAGGTGTTTGTTAAGGTGGTTCTTAAGGTGGTACTTAAGGTGGTTGTTAAGGTGTAGTTTAGGGGGTAGTTAAGGTGGTAGTTAGAGTGGTAGTTAAGGTGGTAGTTAAGATGGTTGTTAAGGTGGTAGTTAAGGTGGTAGTAAAGGTAGTGCTTATGGTGGTAGTTAAGGTGGTAGTTATAGTGGTAGTTAAGGTGGTTGTTAGGGTGGTATTTATATTGGTTGTTAGGTGGTTGTTAAGGTGGTAGTTAAAATGGTTGTTAAGGTGGTTGTTACGGTGTAGTTAAGGGAGTAGTTAAGGTGGTAGTTTTGGTGGTAGTTAAGGTATTTGTAAAGATTGTAGTTAAGGTGGTAGTTAAGGTGATAGTTAAGGGGGTAGATAAGGTGGTAGTTATGGTGGTATTTAAGGTGGTAGTTAAGGTAGTAGTTAGGGTGGTGTTAAGGTGGTAGTTAAGGTGGTGATTAAGTTGGTAAATATTGTGGTTGTTACAATGATAGTTATGGTTTTAGTTAAGATAGTTATTAAAGTGGTAGTTAAGGTGGCAGTTAAGGTGGTAGTTAAGGTGGTAGTTATGGTGGATGTTAAGGTGGTAGTTAAGGTAGATCTTAAGGTGGAAGTTATTGTGGTAGTTATGGTGGTTGTTAAGGATATAGTTAAGGTGGTAGTTAAGGTGGTAGTTAAAATGATTGTTAAGGTGATTGTTAAGGTGGTTGTTAAAGTCGTAGTTAAGGTGGTAGTTAAGGTGGTAGTTAGGTGGTTATTAAATTGGTATTTATGGTGGTAGTTGTGGTGGTAGTTAAGGTGTTTGTTAAGGTAGTTGTTAAGGAGGTAGTTAGGTGGCATTTATGGTGGTAGTTATGGTGGTTGTTAAGGTGGTACTTAAGGTCGTTGTTAAGGTGTTAGTTAAGTGGGTTGTTAAGGTGGTAGTTAAGGTGGTTGTTAAGGTAGTACTTATGGTGGTAGTTAAGGTGGTAGTTATGGTGGTACTTAAGGTGGTTGTTAAGGTGGTAGTTAAGGTGGTATTTTTGGTGATTGTTAGGTGGTTGTTAAGGTGGTAGTTAAGGTGGTTTTAAGGTGGTTGTTAAGGTGTAGTTATGGTGGTTGTTTAGGTGGTTAAGGTGATAGTTAAGGTAGATCTTAAGGTGGTAGTTATGGTGGTAGTTATGGTAGTAGTTATGGAGGTTGTTTAGGTGGTAGTTAAGGTGGTAGTTAAGGTGGTAGTTAAGAAGATTGTTAAGGTGGTTGTTAAAGTCGTAGTTAAGGTGGTTGTTAAGGTGGTAGTTAAGGTGGTAGTTAGGTGGTTATTAAAGTGGTATTTATGGTGGTAGTTGTGGTGGTAGTTAAGGTGGTAGTTGTGGTGGTAGTTAAGGTGGTAGTTATGGTGGTAGTTAAGGTGGTAGTTAAGATGGTAGTTAAGGTGGTATCTATGGTGTTTGTTAAGGTGGTTGTTAAGGTGGTTTTTAAGGTGGTAGTTAGGGTGGTAGTTTATGTGGTTGTTAAGGTGGTAGTTAAAGGGATAGTTAAGGTGGTAGTTAAGGTGGTAGTTTAGCTGGTTGTTAAGGTGGTTGTTAAGGTGGTAGTGAAGGTGGTTGTTAATGTGGTTGTTAAGGTGGTAGTTAAGGATGTTGTTAAGGTGGTTTTTAAGGTGGTAGTTAAGGTGGTAGTTAATATGGTTGTTAAGGTGGAAGTTAAGGTGGTAGTTAGGGGTAGTTAAGGTGGTAGTTAAAGTGGTAGTTAAATTGGTAGTTAAAGTGGTAGTTTTGGTGGTTGTTAAGGTGGTTGTTAAGGTGGTAGTTAAGGTGGTAGTTAAGGTTGTTGTTAAAGTAGCTGTTAAGGTGGTAGTTAAGGTGGTTGTTAAGGTGGTTGTTAAGTTGGTGTGGTAGTTAAGGTGGTTGTTAAGGTGGTTGTTAAGGTGGTTGTTAAGGTGGTAGATAAGGTGATAATTAAGGTGGTAGTTAACGTGGTAGTTATGGTGGTAGTTAAGGTGGTAGTTAAGGTAGTTGTCAAGGTGGTAGTTATGGTGGTAGTTAAGGCGGTATATATGGTGATAATTATAGTGGTAGTGTAAGGAGGTAGTTAAGGTGGTAGTTATAGTTATGGTTAAAGTGGTGGTTAAGCTGGTAGTTAAGGTGGTTGTTATGGTGGTAGTTAAGGTGGTATTTAAGATGGTAGTTAATGTAATAGTTAAGAATGTAGGTAAATTGGTATTTAAGGTTGTTATTAAGTGGTAGTTAAGGGGTAGTTAAGGTGGTTGTTAAGGTGGTAGTAAAGGTGGTAGTTAAGGTGTTTGTTAGGGTGGTATTTATATTGGTTGTTAGGTGGTTGTTAAGGTGGTAGTTAAGGTAGATCTTAAGGTGGTAGTTATGGTGGGAGTTATGGTGGTTGTTAAGGATATAGTTAAGGTGGTAGATAAGGTGGTTACTAAAGTGGTATTTATGGTGGTAGTTGTGGTGGTAGTTAAGGTGTTTGTTAAGGTGGTTGTTAAGGTTGTAGTTATAGTGGTAGTTAAGGTAGATCTTAATGTGGTAGTTAAGGTGGTAGTTATATTGGTAGGTATAGTGGTTGTTAATGTGGTTGTTAAGGTCGTAGTTAAGGTGGTTGTTAAGGTGGTTGTTAAGATGGTAGTTATGGTGGTTGTTAAGGTGGTACTTAAGGTGGTACTTAAGGTGGTTGTTAATGTGTAGTTTAGGGGGTAGTTAAGGTGGTAGTTAAGGTGGTAGTTAAGGTGGTTGTTAACTTAGTACTTATGGTAGTAGTTAAGGTGGTAGTTATGGTGGTAGTTAAGGTGGTTGATAAGGTGGTAGTTAAGGTGGTATTTTTGGTGATTATAGGTAGTTGTTAAGGTGGTATTTTTGGTGATTGTTAGGTAGTTGGTAAGGTTGTAGTTAAGGTGGTTTTAAGGTGGTTGTTAAGGTGTAGTTAAGGGAGTAGTTAAGGTGGTAGTTTTGTGGTAGTTAAGGTGATAGTTAAGGTATTTGTAAAGATTGTAGTTAAGGTGGTAGTTTTGTGGTAGTTAAGGTGATAGTTAAGGTATTTGTAAAGATTGTAGTTAAGGTGGTAGTTAAGGTGGTTGTCAAGGTGGTAGTTAAGGTGATAGTTAAGGGGGGTAGATAAGGTGGTAGTTATAGTGGTATTTAAGGTGGTAGTTTGGGTGGTGTTAAGGTGGTTGTTAAGGTGGTAGTTAAGGTCGTGATTAAGTTGGTAATTATTTTGGTTGTACGGTGGTAGTTATGGTTTTAGTTAAGATAGTTGTTAAGGTGGTAGTTAAGGTGGTTGTGAAGGTTGTAGTTATGGTGGTTGTTAAGGTGGTAGTTAAGGTTGTAGTTAGGGTGGTAGTTAAGATGATTGTTAAGGTGGTTGTTAAAGTCGTAGTTAAGGTGGTTGTTAAGGTGGTAGTTAAGGTGGCAGTTAGGTGGTTATTAAAGTGGTATTTATGGTGGTAGTTGTGGTGGTAGTTAAGGTGTTTGTTAAGATAGTTGTTAAGGAGGTAGTTAGGTGGTATTTATGGTGGTAGTAATGATGGTAGTTAAGGTGGTAGTTAAGGTGGTTGTTAAGGTGGTAGTTAAGGTGGTAATTAAGGTGGTATTTAAGGTGTTTTTATGGTGGTTGTTATGGTCGTAGTTAAGGTGTTTTTTAAGGTTGTTGTTAAGGTGGTAGTTAAGGTGGTATTTACGGTGGTAGTTATGGTGGTAGTTAAGGTGGTTCTTAAGGTAGTAATTAAAGTGGTAGTTAAGGTAGTAATTATAATGATAGTTATAGTGGTAGTTAAGGTGATAGTTAAGGTGGTATTTATGATTATAGTTAAAGTGGTAGTTAAGGTGGTATTTATGGTGACAGTTATAGTTAAGGTGGTAGTTATGGAGATAGTTACGGTGGTAGTTAAGGTTGTTGTTATGGTGGTAGTTATTGTGGTAGTTAAGGTGGTAGTTATGGTGGTAGTTATGGTGGTAGTTAAGGTGGTAGGTGGTAGTTAAGGTGGTAGTTATGGTGGTAGTTAAGGTGGTTGTTAAGTTGGTAGTTATGGTGGATGTTAAGGTGGAAGTTAAGGTGGTTGTTAAGGTGGTAGTTAAGGTGGTAATTATGGAGATATATATTGTAATAGTTAAGGTGGTTGTTAAGGTGGTAGTTAAGGTGGTAGTTATGGTGGTAGTTAAAGTGGAAGTTAAGGTGGTATTTTTGGTGGTAGTTATGGTGGTAGTTAAGGTAGTAGTTATGGTGGTAGTTATGGTGGTAGTTAAGGTGGTAGTTACGGTGAATGTTATAGTTTTAGTTAAGGTGGTTGTTAAGGTAGTAGTTAAGGTGGTAGTTAAGGTGGTAGTTAAAGTGGTATTTAAGGTGGTTATTAAGGTGATAGTTAAAGTGGTAGTTAAGGTGGTAGTTAAGAATGTAGTTAAGTGGTAGTTAAATTGGTTATTAAGGTGGTAGTTAAGGTGGTAGTTAAGGTGGGAGATAAGGTGGTAGTTAAAGTGGTTATTGAGGTGGTAGTTAAGATGGTTGTTATGGTGGTAGTTAAGGTGGTGTATATGGTGGTTGTTAAGTTGCTTATTAAGGTGGTAGTTAAGGTGGTTGTTAAGGTGGTTGTTAAGGTGGTATTTATGGTGGTTGTTAAGGTGGTAGTTAAGGTGATTGTTAAAGTGTAGTTAAAGGGATAGTTATTATTGTAGTTAGGGTGGTAGTTAAGGTGGTTATTAAGGTGGTAGTTAAGGTGGTAGTTAAGGTGGGAGATAAGGTGGTAGTTAAGGTGGTTATTGAGGTGGTAGTTAAGATGGTTGTTATGGTGGTAGTTAAGGTGGTGTATATGGTGGTTGTTAAGTTGGTTATTAAGGTGGTAGTTAAGGTGGTTGTTAAGGTGGTTGTTAAGGTGGTATTTATGGTGGTTGTTAAGGTGGTAGTTAAGGTGATTGTTAAAGTGTAGTTAAAGGGATAGTTATTATTGTAGTTAGGGTGGTAGTTAAGGTGGTTGGTAAGGTGGGAGGTATAGTGGTAGTTAAAATAGGAGGTATAGTGGTAGTTAAGGTGGTAGTTATGGTGGTAGTTAAGGTGGTATCTATGGTGTTTGTTAAGGTGGTAGTTAAGGTGGTATCTATGGTGTTTGTTAAGGTGGTGGTTAAGGTGGTAGTTAAGGTGGTAGTTAATGTGGTTGTTAAGGTGGTAGTTAAGGTGGTTGTTAAGGTGGTAGATAAGGTGGTAGTTAATGTGGTAGTTATGGTGGTAGTTAATTATGGTGGTAGTTAAGGTGGTAGTTAAGATAGTTGTTAAGGTGGTAGTTAATTTGGTAGTTAAAGTGGTATTTAAGGTGGTTATTAAGGTGGTAGTTAAAGTGGTAGTTAAGGTTGTTGTCAAGGTGGTAGTAAAGGTGGTAGTTAAGGTGTTTGTTAGGGTGGTATTTATATTGGTTGTTAGGTGGTTGTTAAGGTGGTAGTTAAGGTAGATCTTAAGGTGGTAGTTATGGTGGGAGTTATGGTGGTTGTTAAGGATATAGTTAAGGTGGTAGATAAGGTGGTTACTAAAGTGGTATTTATGGTGGTAGTTAAGGTGTTTGTTAAGGTGGTTGTTAAGGTTGTAGTTATAGTGGTAGTTAAAGTAGATCTTAATGTGGTAGTTAAGGTGGTAGTTATATTGGTAGGTATAGTGGTTGTTAATGTGGTTGTTAAGGTCGTAGTTAAGGTGGTTGTTAAGGTGGTTGTTAAGATGGTAGTTATGGTGGTTGTTAAGGTGGTACTTAAGGTGGTACTTAAGGTGGTTGTTAATGTGTAGTTTAGGGGGTAGTTAAGGTGGTAGTTAAGGTGGTAGTTAAGGTGGTTGTTAACTTAGTACTTATGGTAGTAGTTAAGGTGGTAGTTATGGTGGTAGTTAAGGTGGTTGATAAGGTGGTAGTTAAGGTGGTATTTTTGGTGATTGTTAGGTAGTTGTTAAGGTGGTATTTTTGGTGATTGTTAGGTAGTTGGTAAGGTTGTAGTTAAGGTGGTTTTAAGGTGGTTGTTAAGGTGTAGTTAAGGGAGTAGTTAAGGTGGTAGTTTTGTGGTAGTTAAGGTGATAGTTAAGGTATTTGTAAAGATTGTAGTTAAGGTGGTAGTTAAGGTGGTTGTCAAGGTGGTAGTTAAGGTGATAGTTAAGGGGGGTAGATAAGGTGGTAGTTATGGTGGTATTTAAGGTGGTAGTTTGGGTGGTGTTAAGGTGGTTGTTAAGGTGGTAGTTAAGGTCGTGATTAAGTTGGAAATTATTGTGGTTGTACGGTGGTAGTTATGGTTTTAGTTAAGATAGTTGTTAAGGTGGTAGTTAAGGTGGTTGTGAAGGTTGTAGTTATGGTGGTTGTTAAGGTGGTAGTTAAGGTGGTAGTTAGGGTGGTAGTTAAGATGATTGTTAAGGTGGTTGTTAAAGTCGTAGTTAAGGTGGTTGTTAAGGTGGTAGTTAAGGTGGCAGTTAGGTGGTTATTAAAGTGGTATTTATGGTGGTAGTTGTGGTGGTAGTTAAGGTGTTTGTTAAGATAGTTGTTAAGGAGGTAGTTAGGTGGTATTTATGGTGGTAGTAATGATGGTAGTTAAGGTGGTAGTTAAGGTGGTTGTTAAGGTGGTAGTTAAGGTGGTAATTAAGGTGGTATTTAAGGTGTTATTTATGGTGGTTGTTATGGTCGTAGTTAAGGTGTTTTTAAGGTTGTTGTTAAGGTGGTAGTTAAGGTGGTATTTACGGTGGTAGTTATGGTGGTAGTTAAGGTGGTTCTTAAGGTAGTAATTAAAGTGGTAGTTAAGGTAGTAATTATAGTGATAGTTATAGTGGTAGTTAAGGTGATAGTTAAGGTGGTATTTATGATTATAGTTAAAGTGGTAGTTAAGGTGGTATTTATGATTATAGTTAAAGTGGTAGTTAAGGTGGTATTTATGGTGACAGTTATAGTTAAGGTGGTAGTTATGGAGATAGTTACGGTGGTAGTTATGGAGATAGTTACGGTGGTAGTTAAGGTTGTTGTTATGGTGGTAGTTATTGTGGTAGTTAAGGTGGTAGTTATGGTGGTAGTTATGGTGGTAGTTAAGGTGGTAGGTAGTAGTTAAGGTGGTAGTTATGGTGGTAGTTAAGGTGGTTGTTAAGTTGGTAGTTATGGTGGATGTTAAGGTGGAAGTTAAGGTGGTTGTTAAGGTGGTAGTTAAGGTGGTAATTATGGAGATATATATTGTAATAGTTAAGGTGGTTGTTAAGGTGGTAGTTAAGGTGGTAGTTATTCTGGTAGTTAAGGTAGCTAAGGTTGTTGTTAAGGTGGTATTCAAGGTGGTAGTTAAAGTGGTTTTTAAGGTGGTAGTTAAGGTGGTAGTTAAGGTGGTAGTTAAAGTGGAAGTTAAGGTGGTATTTTTGGTGGTAGTTATGGTGGTAGTTAAGGTAGTAGTTATGGTGGAAGTTATGGTGGTAGTTAGGGTGGTAGTTACGGTGAATGCTATAGTTTTAGTTAAGGTGGTTGTTAAGGTAGTAGTTAAGGTGGTAGTTAAGGTGGTTGTTAAGGTGGTTGTTAAGGTGGTAGTTAAGGTGGTAGTTATAGTGGTAGTTAAGGTTGTTATTAAAGTAGTTGTTAAGGTGGTAGGTAAGGTGGTAGTTATTGTGGTTGTTAGGGTGGTTGTTAAGGTGGTAGATAAGGTGGTAGTTAAGGTGGTAGTTAATGTGGTAGTTACGGTGGTAGTTAAGCTGGTAGTTAAGATAGTTGTTAAGGTGGTAGTTAAGGTGGTAGTTAAAGTGGTATTTAAGGTGGTTATTAAGGTGATAGTTAAAGTGGTAGTTAAGGTGGTAGTTAAGAATGTAGTTAAGTGGTAGTTAAATTGGTTATTAAGGTGGTAGTTAAGGTGGTAGTTAAGGTGGGAGATAAGGTGGTAGTTAAGGTGGTTATTGAGGTGGTAGTTAAGATGGTTGTTATGGTGGTAGTTAAGGTGGTGTATATGGTGGTTGTTAAGTTGGTTATTAAGGTGGTAGTTAAGGTGGTTGTTAAGGTGGTTGTTAAGGTGGTATTTATGGTGGTTGTTAAGGTGGTAGTTAAGGTGATTGTTAAAGTGTAGTTAAAGGGATAGTTATTATTGTAGTTAGGGTGGTAGTTAAGGTGGTTATTAAGGTGGTAGTTAAGGTGGTAGTTAAGGTGGGAGATAAGGTGGTAGTTAAGGTGGTTATTGAGGTGGTAGTTAAGATGGTTGTTATGGTGGTAGTTAAGGTGGTGTATATGGTGGTTGTTAAGTTGGTTATTAAGGTGGTAGTTAAGGTGGTTGTTAAGGTGGTTGTTAAGGTGGTATTTATGGTGGTTGTTAAGGTGGTAGTTAAGGTGATTGTTAAAGTGTAGTTAAAGGGATAGTTATTATTGTAGTTAGGGTGGTAGTTAAGGTGGTTGGTAAGGTGGGAGGTATAGTGGTAGTTAAAATAGGAGGTATAGTGGTAGTTAAGGTGGTAGTTATGGTGGTAGTTAAGGTGGTATCTATGGTGTTTGTTAAGGTGGTAGTTAAGGTGGTATCTATGGTGTTTGTTAAGGTGGTGGTTAAGGTGGTAGTTAAGGTGGTAGTTAATGTGGTTGTTAAGGTGGTAGTTAAGGTGGTTGTTAAGGTGGTAGATAAGGTGGTAGTTAATGTGGTAGTTATGGTGGTAGTTAATTATGGTGGTAGTTAAGGTGGTAGTTAAGATAGTTGTTAAGGTGGTAGTTAATTTGGTAGTTAAAGTGGTATTTAAGGTGGTTATTAAGGTGGTAGTTAAAGTGGTAGTTAAGGTTGTTGTCAAGGTGGTAGTTATGGTGGTAGTTAAGGTTGTAGTTAAGGTGGAATATATGGTGATAGTTATAGTGGTAGTGTAAGGAGGTTGATAAGGTGGTTGGTAAGGAGGTAGTTAAGGTGGTAGTTATAGTTATGGTTAAAGTGGTAGTTAAGCTGGTAGTTAAGGTGGTTGTTATGGTGGTAGTTTAGGTGGTATTTAAGGTGGTAGTCAAGGTGGTAGTTATAGTGGTAGTTAAGGTGGTTGTTAAGAATGTAGTTAACTGGTAGTTAAAGTGGGTATTAGGTGGTAGATAAGGTGGTAGTTATGGTGGGAGATAAGGTGGTAGTTAAGGTGGTTATTGAGGTGGTAGTTAAGATGGTTGTTATGGTCGGAGTTAAGGTGGTGTATATGGTGGTTGTTAAGTTGGTTATTAAGGTGGTAGTTAAGGTGGTAGTTATGGTGGTAGTTAAGGTGGTATCTATGGTGTTTGTTAAGGTGGTAGTTATAGTGGTAGTTAAGGTGGTATCTATGTTGTTTGTTAAGGTGGTGGTTAAGGTGGTAGTTAAGGTGGTAGTAAAGGTGGTAGTTAATGTGGTTTTTAAGGTGGTAGTTAAGGTGGTTGTGAAGGTGGTAGTTAAGGTGGTTGTTAAGGTGGTAGTTATGGTTTCAGTTAAGGTGGTTGTTAAGGTGGTAGTTAAGGTGGTAGTTATAGTGGTAGTTATGGTAGATCTTAATGAGGTAGTTAAGGTGGTAGTTAAGGTGGTTCTCAAGGTGGTAGTTAAGGTGGTAGTTATGGCGGTAGTTAAGGTGGTAGTTAGGTGGTTATTAAATTGGTATTTATGGTGGTAGTTGTGGTGGTAGTTAAGGTGTTTGTTAAGGTAGTTGTTAAGGAGGTAGTTAGGTGGCATTTATGGTGGTAGTTATGGTGGTTGTTAAGGTGGTACTTAAGGTCGTTGTTAAGGTGTTAGTTAAGTGGGTTGTTAAGGTGGTAGTTAAGGTGGTTGTTAAGGTAGTACTTATGGTGGTAGTTAAGGTGGTAGTTATGGTGGTAGTTAAGGTGGTTGTTAAGGTGGTAGTTAAGGTGGTATTTTTGGTGATTGTTAGGTGGTTGTTAAGGTGGTAGTTAAGGTGGTTTTAAGGTGGTTGTTAAGGTGTAGTTATGGTGGTTGTTTAGGTGGTTAAGGTGATAGTTAAGGTAGATCTTAAGGTGGTAGTTATGGTGGTAGTTATGGTAGTAGTTATGGAGGTTGTTAAGGTGGTAGTTAAGGTGGTAGTTAAGGTGGTAGTTAAGATGATTGTTAAGGTGGTTGTTAAAGTCGTAGTTAAGGTGGTTGTTAAGGTGGTAGTTAAGGTGGTAGTTAGGTGGTTATTAAAGTGGTATTTATGGTGGTAGTTGTGGTGGTAGTTAAGGTGGTAGTTGTGGTGGTAGTTAAGGTGGTAGTTATGGTGGTAGTTAAGGTGGTAGTTAAGATGGTAGTTAAGGTGGTATCTATGGTGTTTGTTAAGGTGGTTGTTAAGGTGGTTTTTAAGGTGGTAGTTAGGGTGGTAGTTTATGTGGTTGTTAAGGTGGTAGTTAAAGGGATAGTTAAGGTGGTAGTTAAGGTGGTAGTTTAGCTGGTTGTTAAGGTGGTTGTTAAGGTGGTAGTGAAGGTGGTTGTTAATGTGGTTGTTAAGGTGGTAGTTAAGGATGTTGTTAAGGTGGTTTTTAAGGTGGTAGTTAAGGTGGTAGTTAATATGGTTGTTAAGGTGGAAGTTAAGGTGGTAGTTAGGGGTAGTTAAGGTGGTAGTTAAAGTGGTAGTTAAAGTGGTAGTTAAAGTGGTAGTTTTAGTGGTTGTTAAGGTGGTTGTTAAGGTGGTAGTTAAGGTGGTAGTTAAGGTTGTTGTTAAAGTAGCTGTTAAGGTGGTAGTTAAGGTGGTTGTTAAGGTGGTTGTTAAGTTGGTGTGGTAGTTAAAGTGGTTGTTAAGGTGGTTGTTAAGGTGGTAGATAAGGTGATAATTAAGGTGGTAGTTAACGTGGTAGTTATGGTCGTAGTTAAGGTGGTAGTTAAGGTAGTTGTCAAGGTGGTAGTTATGGTGGTAGTTAAGGCGGTATATATGGTGATAGTTATAGTGGTAGTGTAAGGAGGTAGTTAAGGTGGTAGTTATAGTTATGGTTAAAGTGGTGGTTAAGCTGGTAGTTAAGGTGGTTGTTAAGGTGGTAGTAAAGGTGGTAGTTAAGGTGTTTGTTAGGGTGGTATTTATATTGGTTGTTAGGTGGTTGTTAAGGTGGTAGTTAAGGTAGATCTTAAGGTGGTAGTTATGGTGGGAGTTATGGTGGTTGTTAAGGATATAGTTAAGGTGGTAGATAAGGTGGTTACTAAAGTGGTATTTATGGTGGTAGTTGTGGTGGTAGTTAAGGTGTTTGTTAAGGTGGTTGTTAAGGTTGTAGTTATAGTGGTAGTTAAGGTAGATCTTAATGTGGTAGTTAAGGTGGTAGTTATGGTGGTAGGTATAGTGGTTGTTAATGTGGTTGTTAAGGTCGTAGTTAAGGTGGTTGTTAAGGTGGTTGTTAAGATGGTAGTTATGGTGGTTGTTAAGGTGGTACTTAAGGTGGTACTTAAGGTGGTTGTTAATGTGTAGTTTAGGGGGTAGTTAAGGTGGTAGATAAGGTGGTTGTTAGCTTAGTACTTATGGTAGTAGTTAAGGTGGTAGTTATGGTGGTAGTTAAGGTGGTTGACAAGGTGGTAGTTAAGGTGGTATTTTTGGTGATTGTTAGGTAGTTGTTAAGGTGGTATTTTTGGTGATTGTTAGGTAGTTGGTAAGGTTGTAGTTAAGGTGGTTGTTAAGGTGTAGTTAAGGGAGTAGTTAAGGTGGTAGTTTTGTGGTAGTTAAGGTGATTGTTAAGGTATTTGTAAAGATTGTAGTTAAGGTGGTAGTTAAGGTGGTTGTCAAGGTGGTAGTTAAGGTGATAGTTAAGGGGGGTAGATAAGGTGGTAGTTATGGTGGTATTTAAGGTGGTAGTTTGGGTGGTGTTAAGGTGGTTGTTAAGGTGGTAGTTAAGGTCGTGATTAAGTTGGTAATTATTGTGGTTGTACGATGGTAGTTATGGTTTTAGTTAAGATAGTTGTTAAGGTGGTAGTTAAGGTGGTTGTGAAGGTTGTAGTTATGGTGGTTGTTAAGGTGGTAGTTAAGGTGGTAGTTAGGGTGGAAGTTAAGATGATTGTTAAGGTGGTTGTTAAAGTCGTAGTTAAGGTGGTTGTTAAGGTGGTAGTTAAGGTGGCAGTTAGGTGGTTATTAAAGTGGTATTTATGGTGGTACTTGTGGTGGTAGTTAAGGTGTTTGTTAAGATAGTGGTTAAGGAGGTAGTTAGGTGGTATTTATGGTGGTAGTAATGATGGTAGTTAAGGTGGTAGTTAAGGTGGTTGTTAAGGTGGTAGTTAAGGTGGTAATTAAGGTGGTATTTAAGGTGTTATTTATGGTGGTTGTTATGGTCGTAGTTAAGGTGTTTTTTAAGGTGGTTGTTAAGGTGGTAGTTAAGGTGGTATTTACGGTGGTAGTTATGGTGGTAGTTAAGGTGGTTCTTAAGGTAGTAATTAAAGTGGTAGTTAAGGTAGTAATTATGGTTATAGTTAAAGTGGTAGTTAAGGTGGCATTTATGGTGACAGTTATAGTTAAGGTGGTAGTTATGGAGATAGTTACGGTGGTAGTTAAGGTTGTTGTTATGGTGGTAGTTATTGTGGTAGTTAAGGTGGTAGTTATGGTGGTAGTTATGGTGGTAGTTAAGGTGGTAGGTGGTAGTTAAGGTGGTAGTTATGGTGGTAGTTAAGGTGGTAGTTAAAGTGGTTTTTAAGGTGGTAGTTAAGGTGGTAGTTATCGTGGTAGTTAAGGTAGCTAAGGTTGTTGTTAAGGTGGTATTCAAGGTGGTAGTTAAGCTGGTAGTTAAAGTGGTTTTTAAGGTGGTAGTTAAGGTGGTAGTTAAGGTGGTAGTTAAAGTGGAAGTTAAGGTGGTATTTTTGGTGGTAGTTATGGTGGTAGTTAAGGTAGTAGTTATGGTGGAAGTTATGGTGGTAGTTAGGGTGGTAGTTATGGTGAATGCTATAGTTTTAATTAATGTGGTTGTTAAGGTAGTAGTTAAGGTGGTAGTTAAGGTGGTTGTTAAGGTGGTTGTTAAGGTGGTAGTTAAGGTGGTAGTTATGGTGGTAGTTAAAGTGGAAGTTAAGGTGGTATTTTTGGTGGTAGTTATGGTGGTAGTTAAGGTAGTAGTTATGGTGGTAGTTATGGTGGTAGTTAAGGTGGTAGTTACGGTGAATGTTATAGTTTTAGTTAAGGTGGTTGTTAAGGTAGTAGTTAAGGTGGTAGTTAAGGTGGTTGTTAAGGTGGTTGTTAAGGTCGTAGTTAAGGTGGTTGTTAAGGTTGTTGTTAAAGTAGTTGTTAAGGTGGTAGGTAAGGTGGTAGTTATTGTGGTTGTTAAGGTGGTTGTTAAGGTGGTAGATAAGGTGGTAGTTAAGGTGGTAGTTAAGGTGGTAGTTAGTGTGGTAGTTACGGTGGTAGTTAAGCTGGTAGTTAAGATAGTTGTTAAGGTGGTAGTTAAGGTGGTAGTTAAAGTGGTATTTAAGGTGGTTATTAAGGTGATAGTTAAAGTGGTAGTTAAGGTGGTAGTTAAGAATGTAGTTAAGTGGTAGTTAAATTGGTTATTAAGGTGGTAGTTAAGGTGGTAGTTAAGGTGGGAGATAAGGTGGTAGTTAAGGTGGTAATTGAGGTGGTAGTTAAGATGGTTGTTATGGTGGTAGTTAAGGTGGTGTATATGGTGGTTGTTAAGTTGGTTATTAAGGTGGTAGTTAAGGTGGTTGTTAAGGTGGTTGTTAAGGTGGTATTTATGGTGGTTGTTAAGGTGGTAGTTAAGGTGATTGTTAAAGTGTAGTTAAAGGGATAGTTATTATTGTAGTTAGGGTGGTAGTTAAGGTGGTTGTTAAGGTGGGAGGTATAGTGGTAGTTAAAATAGGAGGTATAGTGGTAGTTAAGGTGGTAGTTATGGTGGTAGTTAAGGTGATATCTATGGTGTTTGTTAAGGTGGTAGTTAAGGTGGTATCTATGGTGTTTGTTAAGGTGGTGGTTAAGGTGGTAGTTAAGGTGGTAGTTAATGTGGTTGTTAAGGTGGTAGTTAAGGTGGTTGTTAAGGTGGTAGATAAGGTGGTAGTTAATGTGGTAGTTATGGTGGTAGTTAATTATGGTGGTAGTTAAGGTGGTAGTTAAGATAGTTGTTAAGGTGGTAGTTAATTTGGTAGTTAAAGTGGTATTTAAGGTGGTTATTAAGGTGGTAGTTAAAGTGGTAGTTAAGGTTGTTGTCAAGGTGGTAGTTATGGTGGTAGTTAAGGTTGTAGTTAAGGTGGAATATATGGTGATAGTTATAGTGGTAGTGTAAGGAGGTAGATAAGGTGGTTGGTAAGGAGGTAGTTAAGGTGGTAGTTATAGTTATGGTTAAAGTGGTAGTTAAGCTGGTAGTTAAGGTGGTTGTTATGATGGTAGTTTAGGTGGTATTTAAGGTGGTAGTCAAGGTGGTAGTTATAGTGGTAGTTAAGGTGGTTGTTAAGAATGTAGTTAACTGGTAGTTAAAGTGGGTATTAGGTGGTAGATAAGGTGGTAGTTATGGTTGGAGATAAGGTGGTAGTTAAGGTGGTTATTGAGGTGGTAGTTAAGATGGTTGTTATGGTCGTAGTTAAGGTGGTGTATATGGTGGTTGTTAAGTTGGTTATTAAGGTGGTAGTTAAGGTGGTAGTTATAGTGGTAGTTAAGGTGGTATCTATGTTTTTTGTTAAGGTGGTAATTAAGGTGGTAGTTAAGGTGGTAGTTAAGGTGGTAGTTAATGTGGTTTTTAAGGTGGTAGTTAAGGTGGTTGTGAAGGTGGTAGTTAAGGTGGTTGTTAAGGTGGTAGTTATGGTTTCAGTTAAGGTGGTTGTTAAGGTGGTAGTTATGGTTTCAGTTAAGGTGGTTGTTAAGGTGGTAGTTAAGGTGGTAGTTATAGTGGTAGTTATGGTAGATCTTAATGAGGTAGTTAAGGTGGTAGTTAAGGTGGTTCTCAAGGTGGTAGTTAAGGTGGTAGTTATGGCGGTAGTTAATGTGGTAGTTAAGGTGGTAGTTAAGGTGGTAGTTAAGGTGGTTGTTAAGGTGGGAGGTAAGTTGGTAGTTAAGGTGGTAGTTATGGTGGTAGTTAAGGTGACAGTTAAGGTGGTTGATAAGGTGGTAATTAAGGTGAAAGTTAAGATAGTAGTTAAGGTGGTTGTTAAGGTGGTAGTTAAAATGGTTGTTTAGGTGGTAGTTAAGATGGTTGTTAAGGTGGTAGTTAAAGTGATTGTTAAAATGGTTGTTAAAGTGTAGTTAAAGGGATAGTTAATGTTGTAGTTAGGGGTTAAGGTTGTTGTTAAGGTAATTGATAAGGTGGTAGTTAAGGTGGTTGTTAAGGTGGTAGATAAGGTGGAAGTTAAGGTAATAGTTAAGGTGGTTGTTAAGGTGGTAGTTATGTGGAAGTTAAAATGATTGTTTAGGTGGTAGTTAAAGTGGTTGTTAAGGTGGTAGTTAAGGTGGTAGTTAAGGTGGTTGTTAAGGTGGTTGTTAAGATGGTAGTTAAAGTTGTTGTTACTGTAGTTGTAAAGGTGTTTGTTAAGTTGGTACCTAATGTGGTAGTTATGTTGGTTGTTATGGTGGTAGTTAAGGTGGTAGTTAAAGTGGTATTTATGATGGTAGTTATGGTGGTAGTTAAGCTGGTATTAAGTTGGTTGTTAAGGTTGTAGTTAATGTGGTAGTTAAGGTGGTAGTTATGGTGCTAGTTAAGGTGGTAGTTAAGGTGGTTGTTAAGGGGGTGGTAACGGTGATAGTTATGGTTTTAGTTAAAGTGGTTGTTAAGGTGGTAGTTAAGGTGGTTGTTTAAGGTGGTAGTTAAGGAGGTAGTTATGGTACCACCTTAACAAACACCTTAACTACCACCTTGACTACCACCATAACTATCACCATAAATACCACCTTAACTACCACCTTAACTACCATCATAACTATCATCATAACTGCCACCATAAATACCACCTTAACTACCACCATAACTACCACGTTAACTTCCACCTTAACTACCACTTTAACTACCACCTTAACTACCACCTTAAATACCACCTTAAGTACCACAATAACAACCACCTTAACTACCACATTAACTCTCACCTTAACTACCACCATAACTACCACCTTAACTACCACCTTAACTACCATCTTAACAAACACCTTAATTACCATCATAACTACCACAATAAATACCACTTTAACTACCACCTTAACTACCACCTTAACAAACACCTTAACTACTACCATAAATACCACAATAAATACCACCATAACTACCACAATAAATACCCCCATTACTACCACCTTAACTACCACCTTAACTACCAACTTAACAAGCACCCTAACTACCACCTTAACTACCACCATAACTTACACCAAAAATACCACCTTAACTTCCACCATAACTACCGCTATAACTTCCACCTTAACTACCACTTTAACTACCACCTTAACAAACACCTTACCTCCCACCTTAACAACCACCTTAACTACTATGATAACAACCACCTTAACTACCAGCTTAAGTACCACCTTAACAACCACCTTAAATACCACCTTAACTTTCCCCTTAATAACCACCTTAACTACCACGATAACTACCACCTTAAATATCACCTTAACTACCACGATAAATACCACCTTAACTACCACTATAACTATTACAATAACTATCACCAAAAATACCACCTTAAGTACCACCTTAACTACCACGATAACTACCACCTTAACTACCAAAAAAAAATTCCATTACTACCACCTTAACTACCAACTTAACTGCCAACTTAACAAACACCTTTACAACTACCTTAAAAACAACCTTAACTACCACCTTAACAACCACCTTTACTTCCACCTTAACAACCACATTAACTACCACCTTAACATCCACCTTAACAACCACCATAACTACCAACTTAACAACCACCTTAATTACCACCATAACTACCACAATAACTACCACCATAACTACCACCTTAACTACCACCTTAACTATTACCTAATTAACCACTTTAATTACCACCTTAACTACCACCCTAACTGCTACCTTAACTACCCCTTAACTACACCTTTACAAAAACCTTAACAACCACCATTATAACAACCATCTTAACTACGATCATAACTACCACCTAACACCTTAAATACCACCTTAACTACCACATTAACTACCACCTTAAAAACCACTATAACTACCACCTTAACTACCACCTTAACTACCACAATAAATACCACCTTAACTACCACTTTAACTACCACCTTAACAATCACCTTAACTACCACCTTAACAACCACCTTAACAACCACCTTAACTACCACCTTAACTACCACCTTAACAATCACCTTAACTACCACCTTAAGAACAACCTTAACTACCATCTTAACTACCACCTTAACTACAACCTTTAAGACCACCTTAACAACCACCTTTACAACCACCTTAACTATCACGATAACTACCACCTTATCTACCACCTTAACTACCACCTTAACTACCACCATAATTACCTACCATCGTAACTACCACCTTAACAACCGTAACGTCCACCTACAACCTTAAATACCACCTTATATACCACCTTAAGTACCACCTAAACTACCACCTTAACTACCACCTTAACTACCACCATAATTAACTACCATCGTAACTACCACCTTAACAACCTTAACTACCACCTTAACTACCACCTTAATACCACCATAAAAAAACCCTTAACTACCACTGTAACTACCACTATAACTGCCACCTTAACTACCACCTTAACACCCACCTTAACTACCACCTTAACTACAACTATAACTATCACTATAAATAAAACTTTAACTACCACCTTAACTACCACTGTAACTATCACCAAAAATACCACCTTAACTACCACTATAACTATCACCTAAATACCACCTTAACTACCACCTTAAGATCTACCTTAACTACCACCTTAACAACCTCCTTAACAACCACCATAACTACCTACTTAACAACCACCTTAACTACCAACTTAACTACAACCTTAACTATCTTAACTAATTCCATAACTACCACCGTAACAACCACAATAACTACCACCTTTACCACCTTAACTGCCACCTTACCACCCACCGTAACACCACCCTTACTACCACCTTAACTGCCACAATAACTACCACCATAACTACCCTCCTTAACTATCACCTTAACTACCACCTTGACAACCACCTTGACTACAATCTTTACAAATACCTTAACTACTCCCTTAACTACACCTTAACAACCACTTTAACAATCACCTTAACTACCACCTTAACAACTACCTAACAACCACCATAAATACCACCTAACTACCACCTTAACTACCTCCTTAACTACCACCTTAACTACCACCATAACTAACACCTTAACTATCACCATAAATACCATCTTAACTACCACTTTAACTACCACTATAACTATCACCTTAACAACTATCTTAACTAAAACCATAACTACCACTGTAACAACCACAATAATTACCACCTTAACTACCACCTTAACTACTACCCTAACTACCACTTTGACAATCACCTTAACTACCACCATAAATGCCACCTGAACTACCACCTTAACCACCACCTTAAATACCACTATAACTACCATCTTAACTACCACCATAACTAGTACCTTAACTACCACCTTAACAACCACCTTAACAACCACCTTAACTACCACCTTAACTACCACCATGAATACCACCTGAACTACCACCTTAACTACCACCATAACTACCACCTTAACTAGCACCATAACTAGTACCTTAACTACCACCTTAACAGCCACCTTAAGTACCACCATAAATACAACCTTAACTACCACCTTAACAACCACCTTAACAAACACCTTAACTACCACTATAACTACCACCATAAATAACACCTTTAATACCACCTTAATTACCACCTTAGCAACCACCTGAACTACCACCTTACCTACCACCATAACTACCACCATAAGTACCACCTTAACTACGAACTTAACAACCACCTTAACAAACACCTTAACTTCCACCACAACTACCACAATAAATACCACCTTAACAACTACCTAATCAACCACCTTAACAACTACCTAATCAACCACCTTAACTAGGACCTTAACAACCACCTTAACAACCACCTTAACTACCACCTTAATTACCACCTTAACAATCATCTTAACTACCACCTTAACATCCACCATAACTACCACCTTAACAACCACCTTAACTACCACGATAACTACCACCTTAAATATCACCTTAACTACCACGATAAATACCACCTTAACTACCACTATAACTATTACAATAACTATCACCAAAAATACCACCTTAAGTACCACCTTAACTACCACGATAACTACCACCTTAACTACCAAAAAAAAATTCCATTACTACCACCTTAACTACCAACTTAACTGCCAACTTAACAAACACCTTTACAACTACCTTAAAAACAACCTTAACTACCACCTTAACAACCACCTTTACTTCCACCTTAACAACCACATTAACTACCACCTTAACATCCACCTTAACAACCACCATAACTACCAACTTAACAACCACCTTAATTACCACCATAACTACCACAATAACTACCACCATAACTACCACCTTAACTACCACCTTAACTATTACCTAATTAACCACTTTAATTACCACCTTAACTACCACCCTAACTGCTACCTTAACTACCCCTTAACTACACCTTTACAAAAACCTTAACAACCACCATTATAACAACCATCTTAACTACGATCATAACTACCACCTAACACCTTAAATACCACCTTAACTACCACATTAACTACCACCTTAAAAACCACTATAACTACCACCTTAACTACCACCTTAACTACCACAATAAATACCACCTTAACTACCACTTTAACTACCACCTTAACAATCACCTTAACTACCACCTTAAGAACAACCTTAACTACCATCTTAACTACCGCCTTAACTACAACCTTAACTACCACCTTAACAACCACCTTAACAACCACCTTAACTACCACCTTAACTACCACCTTAACAATCACCTTAACTACCACCTTAAGAACAACCTTAACTACCATCTTAACTACCACCTTAACTACAACCTTTAAGACCACCTTAACAACCACCTTTACAACCACCTTAACTATCACGATAACTACCACCTTATCTACCACCTTAACTACCACCTTAACTACCACCATAATTACCTACCATCGTAACTACCACCTTAACAACCGTAACGTCCACCTACAACCTTAAATACCACCTTATATACCACCTTAAGTACCACCTAAACTACCACCTTAACTACCACCTTAACTACCACCATAATTAACTACCATCGTAACTACCACCTTAACAACCTTAACTACCACCATAACTACCACCTTAACTACCACCTTAATACCACCATAAAAAAACCCTTAACTACCACTGTAACTACCACTATAACTGCCACCTTAACTACCACCTTAACACCCACCTTAACTACCACCTTAACTACAACTATAACTATCACTATAAATAAAACTTTAACTACCACCTTAACTACCACTGTAACTATCACCAAAAATACCACCTTAACTACCACTATAACTATCACCTAAATACCACCTTAACTACCACCTTAAGATCTACCTTAACTACCACCTTAACAACCTCCTTAACAACCACCATAACTACCTACTTAACAACCACCTTAACTACCAACTTAACTACAACCTTAACTATCTTAACTAATTCCATAACTACCACCGTAACAACCACAATAACTACCACCTTTACCACCTTAACTGCCACCTTACCACCCACCGTAACACCACCCTTACTACCACCTTAACTGCCACAATAACTACCACCATAACTACCCTCCTTAACTATCACCTTAACTACCACCTTGACAACCACCTTGACTACAATCTTTACAAATACCTTAACTACTCCCTTAACTACACCTTAACAACCACTTTAACAATCACCTTAACTACCACCTTAACAACTACCTAACAACCACCATAAATACCACCTAACTACCACCTTAACTACCTCCTTAACTACCACCTTAACTACCACCATAACTAACACCTTAACTATCACCATAAATACCATCTTAACTACCACTTTAACTACCACTATAACTATCACCTTAACAACTATCTTAACTAAAACCATAACTACCACTGTAACAACCACAATAATTACCACCTTAACTACCACCTTAACTACTACCCTAACTACCACTTTGACAATCACCTTAACTACCACCATAAATGCCACCTGAACTACCACCTTAACCACCACCTTAAATACCACTATAACTACCATCTTAACTACCACCATAACTAGTACCTTAACTACCACCTTAACAACCACCTTAACAACCACCTTAACTACCACCTTAACTACCACCATAAATACCACCTGAACTACCACCTTAACTACCACCATAACTACCACCTTAACTAGCACCATAACTAGTACCTTAACTACCACCTTAACAGCCACCTTAAGTACCACCATAAATACAACCTTAACTACCACCTTAACAACCACCTTAACAAACACCTTAACTACCACTATAACTACCACCATAAATAACACCTTTAATACCACCTTAATTACCACCTTAGCAACCACCTGAACTACCACCTTACCTACCACCATAACTACCACCATAAATACCACCTTAACTACGAACTTAACAACCACCTTAACAAACACCTTAACTTCCACCACAACTACCACAATAAATACCACCTTAACAACTACCTAATCAACCACCTTAACAACTACCTAATCAACCACCTTAACTAGGACCTTAACAACCACCTTAACAACCACCTTAACTACCACCTTAATTACCACCTTAACAATCATCTTAACTACCACCTTAACATCCACCATAACTACCACCTTAACAACCACCTTAACTACCACGATAACTACCACCTTAAATATCACCTTAACTACCACGATAAATACCACCTTAACTACCACTATAACTATTACAATAACTATCACCAAAAATACCACCTTAAGTACCACCTTAACTACCACGATAACTACCACCTTAACTACCAAAAAAAAATTCCATTACTACCACCTTAACTACCAACTTAACTGCCAACTTAACAAACACCTTTACAACTACCTTAAAAACAACCTTAACTACCACCTTAACAACCACCTTTACTTCCACCTTAACAACCACATTAACTACCACCTTAACATCCACCTTAACAACCACCATAACTACCAACTTAACAACCACCTTAATTACCACCATAACTACCACAATAACTACCACCATAACTACCACCTTAACTACCACCTTAACTATTACCTAATTAACCACTTTAATTACCACCTTAACTACCACCCTAACTGCTACCTTAACTACCCCTTAACTACACCTTTACAAAAACCTTAACAACCACCATTATAACAACCATCTTAACTACGATCATAACTACCACCTAACACCTTAAATACCACCTTAACTACCACATTAACTACCACCTTAAAAACCACTATAACTACCACCTTAACTACCACCTTAACTACCACAATAAATACCACCTTAACTACCACTTTAACTACCACCTTAACAATCACCTTAACTACCACCTTAAGAACAACCTTAACTACCATCTTAACTACCGCCTTAACTACAACCTTAACTACCACCTTAACAACCACCTTAACAACCACCTTAATTACCACCTTAACTACCACCTTAACAATCACCTTAACTACCATCTTAAGAACAACCTTAACTACCATCTTAACTACCACCTTAACTACAACCTTTAAGACCACCTTAACAACCACCTTTACAACCACCTTAACTATCACGATAACTACCACCTTATCTACCACCTTAACTACCACCTTAACTACCACCATAATTACCTACCATCGTAACTACCACCTTAACAACCGTAACGTCCACCTACAACCTTAAATACCACCTTATATACCACCTTAAGTACCACCTAAACTACCACCTTAACTACCACCTTAACTACCACCATAATTAACTACCATCGTAACTACCACCTTAACAACCTTAACTACCACCATAACTACCACCTTAACTACCACCTTAATACCACCATAAAAAAACCCTTAACTACCACTGTAACTACCACTATAACTGCCACCTTAACTACCACCTTAACACCCACCTTAACTACCACCTTAACTACAACTATAACTATCACTATAAATAAAACTTTAACTACCACCTTAACTACCACTGTAACTATCACCAAAAATACCACCTTAACTACCACTATAAATTTCACCTAAATACCACCTTAACTACCACCTTAAGATCTACCTTAACTACCACCTTAACAACCTCCTTAACAACCACCATAACTACCTACTTAACAACCACCTTAACTACCAACTTAACTACAACCTTAACTATCTTAACTAATTCCATAACTACCACCGTAACAACCACAATAACTACCACCTTTACCACCTTAACTGCCACCTTACCACCCACCGTAACACCACCCTTACTACCACCTTAACTGCCACAATAACTACCACCATAACTACCCTCCTTAACTATCACCTTAACTACCACCTTGACAACCACCTTGACTACAATCTTTACAAATACCTTAACTACTCCCTTAACTACACCTTAACAACCACTTTAACAATCACCTTAACTACCACCTTAACAACTACCTAACAACCACCATAAATACCACCTAACTACCACCTTAACTACCTCCTTAACTACCACCTTAACTACCACCATAACTAACACCTTAACTATCACCATAAATACCATCTTAACTACCACTTTAACTACCACTATAACTATCACCTTAACAACTATCTTAACTAAAACCATAACTACCACTGTAACAACCACAATAATTACCACCTTAACTACCACCTTAACTACTACCCTAACTACCACTTTGACAATCACCTTAACTACCACCATAAATACCACCTGAACTACCACCTTAAGTACCACCATAACTACCACCTTAACTAGCACCATAACTAGTACCTTAACTACCACCTTAACAGCCACCTTAAGTACCACCATAAATACAACCTTAACTACCACCTTAACAACCACCTTAACAAACACCTTAACTACCACTATAACTACCACCATAAATAACACCTTTAATACCACCTTAATTACCACCTTAGCAACCACCTGAACTACCACCTTACCTACCACCATAACTACCACCATAAATACCACCTTAACTACGAACTTAACAACCACCTTAACAAACACCTTAACTTCCACCACAACTACCACAATAAATACCACCTTAACAACTACCTAATCAACCACCTTAACAACTACCTAATCAACCACCTTAACTAGGACCTTAACAACCACCTTAACAACCACCTTAACTACCACCTTAATTACCACCTTAACAATCATCTTAACTACCACCTTAACATCCACCATAACTACCACCTTAACAACCACCTTAACAACCAGCTTAACTACCACCATAACTACC
Organism: Procambarus clarkii; assembly: GCF_040958095.1. Lineage (NCBI taxonomy): Eukaryota > Metazoa > Arthropoda > Malacostraca > Decapoda > Cambaridae > Procambarus > Procambarus clarkii. Next base: position 9,112,593 of record NC_091183.1, on the reverse strand, counting down.
ACCTTAACTACCCTCCTTAACTATCACCTTAACTACCACCTTGACAACCACCTTAACTATCACCTTAACTACAATCTTTACAAATACCTTAACTACCACCCTAACTACCACCTTAACTACCCCTTTAACTACACCTTAACAACCAGTTTAATCCACCTTAACCACCACCTTAACAACCACCTAACAACCACCATAAATACCACCTAACTACCACCTTAACAACCACCTTAAATACCACCATAACTACTACCTTAACTACCAACTTAACTACCACCTTAACTACCACCTTAACCACCACCTTAACTAACACCTTAACTACCACCTATACAAATACCTTAACTACCACCCTAACTACCACATTAACTACCCCCTTAACTACACCTTAACAACCACCTTAAGTACCATCTTAACAACCACCTTAACAACCCCCATAACTACCACCTTAACTACCACCTTACCTACCACCTTAACAATCACCTTAACTACCACCTTAACCACCATAACTACCATCTTAACTACCACCTTAATAACCACCTTAACTACCACTTTAACTGCCACTTTACCTACCACCTTAACTTCTACCATAACTACCACCTTAACTACCACCTTATCTACCGCAATAACAACCACCTTAACTACCACATTAACTACTACCTTAACTACCACCATAACTACCACCTTAACTACCACTTTAACTACCACCTTAATAACTACCTTAACTACCACCTTAACTACCATCATAACTATCACCATAAATACCACCTTAATTACCACCTTAACTACCACCTTAACTACCACCATAACTACCACCCTAACTACCACCTTAACTAACACCTTAACAACCACCTTAACTACCACATTAACTACCAACTTAAGAACAACCTTAACTACCGGTAGTCACACTTGGAGGGCATTCAATAAACACTAGAGAATGGCTCCAAAAGGTCAAGTTATCCTAAGGTAATGTCCAGAGTGCAAGCTGGAGCTGGTGTACACGTAGAGTGCTGTTGTACACGCAGAGTGTTGTTGCACACGTAGAGTGCTGGTGTACACGTAGAGTGTTAGTGTACACGTAGAGTGCTGGTGTACACGTAGAGTACTGGTGTACACGTAGGGTCTTCTTGTACAGGTAGAGTGCTGTTGTACACGTAGAGTGCTGGTGTACACGTAGAGTGCTGGTGTACACGTAGAGCGCTGGTGTACACATAGAGTGTTTTTTACACAAAGAGTGCTGGTGTACACCTTGAGTGCTGTTGTACACAGAGTGCTGGTGTACACGTAGAGTGCTGTTGTACACCTAGAGTGCTGTTGTACATGTAGAGTGCTGGTGTACACGTAGGGTGTTGTTGTTCACGTTGAGTGCTGATGTACACGTAGAGTGCTGTTGTACACGTAGAGTGCTGGTGTACACGTAGAGTGCTGGTGCTGTTGTACACGTAGAGTGCTGTTGTACACGTTGAGTGCAGTTGTACACGTAGGGTGTTGTTGTACACGTAGAGTGCTCTTGTACACGTAGAGTGCTGGTGTACACGTAGAGTGCTGGTGTACACGTAGAGTGCTGGTGTACACGTAGGGTGTTGTTGTAAAGGTAGAGTGCTGTTGTACACGTAGAGTGCTGGTGTACACGTAGAGTGCTGGTGTACACGTAGAGTGCTGGTGTACACGTAGGGTCTTGTACAGGTAGAGTGCTAATGAACACGTAGAGTGCTGGTGTATATGTAGAGTGCTGGTGTACACGCAAAGTGTTGTTGTGCACGTAGAGTGGTGTTGTACCCGTAGAGTGGTGTTGTACACGTAGAGTGCTGGTGTACACGTAGAGTGTTGTTGTGCACATAGAGTGCTGTTGTACACATAGAGTGCTGTTGTACACGTAGAGTGCTGGTGTACACGTAGAGTGCTGTTGTACACGTAGAGTGCTGGTGTACACATAGAGTGTTGTTTTGCACATAGAGTGCTGGTGTACACGTAGAGTGCTGGTGTACACGTAGAATTTTGTTTTTCACATAGAGTGTTGTTGAACACGTAGAGTACTGGTGTATACGTAGGGTGTTGTTGTACACGTTGAGTGCTGGTGTACACGTAGAGTGCTGGTGTACACGTAGAGTGCTGGTGTGCACGTAGTGTGTTGGTGTACACGTAGAGTGCTGGTATACACGTAGAGTGCTGGTGTACACATAGAGTGCTGATGTACACGTAGAGTGCTGGTGTACACGTAGAGTATTATTGTACATGTAGAGTGCTGTTGTACACGTAGAGTGCTGTTGTACACGTAGAGTGTTGTACACGTAGAGTGCTGGTGTACACGTAGAGTGCTGGTGTACACGTAGAGTTCTGGTGTACACGTAGAGTGCTAGTGTACATGTAGAGTGCTGGTGTACACGTAGAGTGTTGTTGTTTACATTGAATGTTGTTGTACACGTAGAGTGCTGTTGTACATGTAGAGTGCTGGTGTACACGTAGAGTGCTGGTGTACACGTAGAGTGTTGTTGTACACGAAGAGTGTTGTTGTACACAGAGTGCTGGTGTACACAGAGTGCAGGTGTACACGTAGAGTGCTGGTGTACACATAGAGTGCTGATGTACACGTAGAGTGTTGTTGTACACGTAGAGTGCTGGTGTACACGTAGAGTGCTGGTGTACACATAGAGTGCTGGTGTACACGTAGAGTGCTAGTGTACATGTAGAGTGCTGGTGTACACGTAGAGTGTTGTTGTTTACATAGAGTGTTGTTGTACACGTAGAGTGATGTTGTACACGTAGAGTGCTGTTGTACATGTAGAGTGCTGGTGTACACGTAGAGTGCTGGTGTACACGTAGAGTGTTGTTGTACACGAAGAGTGTTGTTGTACACAGAGTGCTGGTGTACACAGAGTGCAGGTGTACACGTAGAGTGTTGGAGTACACATAGAGTGCTGATGTACACGTAGAGTGCTGGTGTACACTTAGAGTGTTGTTGTACACTTAGAGTGTTGTTGTACACTTAGAGTGTTGTTGTACACGTAGAGTGCTGGTGTACAAGTAGGTTGTTGTTGTACACGTAGAGTGCTGGTGTACACGTAGAGTGCTGTTGCACACGTAGAGTGCTGTTGTACACGTAGAGTGCTGGTGTACACTTAGAGTATTGATGTACACGTAGAGTGCTGTTGTACACGTAGAGTGCTGGTGTACATATAGAGTGCTGTTGTACACGTAGAGTGCTGTTGTACACGTAGAGTGCTGGTGTACACGTAAAGTGTTGTTGTACATGTAGAGTGCTGGTGTACACGTAGGGTGCTGATGTACACGTAGAGTGCTGGTGTACACGTAGAGTGATGTTGTACACGTAGAGTGCTGGTGTACACGTAGGGTGCTGATGTACACGTAGAGTGCTGGTGTACTCGTAGAGCGCTGTTGTACACATAGAGTGTTGTTGTACACATAGGGTGTTGGTGTACACGTAGAGTGCTAGTGTACATGTAGAGTGCTGGTGTACACGTAGAGTGCTGGTGTACACGTAGAGTGTTGTTGTACACGAAGAGTGTTGTTGTACACAGAGTGCTGGTGTACACAGAGTGCAGGTGTACACGTAGCGTGCTGGTATACACATAGAATGCTGATGTACACGTAGAGTGTTGTTGTACACGTAGAGTGCTGGTGTACACGTAGAGTGCTGGTGTACACGTAGAGTGCTGGTGTACACGTAGAGTGCTAGTGTACATGTAGAGTGCTGGTGTACACGTAGAGTGTTGTTGTTTACATAGAGTGTTGTTGTACACGTAGTGTTGTTGTACACGTAGAGTGCTGTTGTACATGTAGAGTGCTGGTGTACACGTAGAGTGCTGGTGTACACGTAGAGTGTTGTTGTACACGAAGAGTGTTGTTGTACACAGAGTGCTGGTGTACACAGAGTGCAGGTGTACACGTAGAGTGCTGGTGTACACATAGAGTGCTGATGTACACGTAGAGTGCTGTTGTACACGTAGAGTGCTGTTGTACACTTAGAGTGTTGTTGTACACTTAGAGTGTTGTTGTACACGTAGAGTGCTGGTGTACAAGTAGGTTGTTGTTGTACACGTAGAGTGCTGGTGTACACGTAGAGTGCTGTTGCACACGTAGAGTGCTGTTGTACACGTAGAGTGCTGGTGTACACTTAGAGTATTGATGTACACGTAGAGTGCTGTTGTACACGTAGAGTGCTGGTGTACATATAGAGTGCTGTTGTACACGTTGAGTGCTGTTGTACACGTAGAGTGCTGGTGTACACGTAAAGTGTTGTTGTACATGTAGAGTGCTGGTGTACACGTAGGGTGCTGATGTACACGTAGAGTGCTGGTGTACTCGTAGAGCGCTTTTGTACACATAGAGTGTTGTTGTACACATAGGGTGTTGTTGTACACGTAGAGTGCTGGTGTACATATAGAGTGCTGTTGTACACGTAGAGTGCTGTTGTACACGTAGAGTGCTGGTGTACACGTAGAGTGTTGTTGTACACGTAGAGTGCTGGTGTACACGTAGGGTGCTGATGTACACGTAGAGTGCTGGTGTACTCGTAGAGCGCTGTTGTACACATAGAGTGTTGTTGAACACATAGGGTGTTGTTGTACACGTAGAGTGCTAGTGTACACGTAGAGTGCTGGTGTACACGTAGGGTGCTGATGAACACGTAGAGTGCTGGTGTACACGTAGAGTTTTTGTACACGTAGGGTGCTGATGTACACGTAGAGTGCTGGTGTACATGTAGAGTGCTGGTGTACGTGTAGAGTGCTGTTGTACACGTAGAGTGATGGTGTACACGTAGGGTGTTGTTGTACAGGTAGAGTGTTGTTGTACACGTAGAGTGCTGTTGTACACATAGAGTGCTGGTGTACACGTAGAGTGCTGGTGTACACGTAGAGTGCTGGTGTACACGTAGAGTGCTGTTGTACACGTAGAGTGTTGTTGTACACGTAGAGTGCTGGTGTACATGTAGAGTGTTTTTGTACACGTAGGGTGCTGATGTACACGTAGAGTGCTGGTGTACACGTAGAGTGCTGTTGTACACGTAGAGTGTTGTTGTACACGTAGAGTGCTGGTGTACACGTAGGGTGCTGATGTACACGTAGAGTGCTGGTGTACTCGTAGAGCGCTGATGTACACGTAGAGTGTTGTTGTACACGTAGAGTGCTGGTGTACATGTAGAGTGCTGTTGTACACGTAGAGTGTTGTTGTACACGTAGAGTGCTGTTGTACATGTAGAGTGCTGGTGTACACGTAGAGTGCTGGTATACACATAGAGTGCTGATGTACACGTAGAGTGTTGTTGTACACGTAGAGTGCTGGTGTACACGTAGAGTGCTGGTGTACACTTAGAGTGCTGGTGTACACGTAGAGTGTTGTTGTTTACATAGAGTGTTGTTGTACACGTAGAGTGTTGTTGTACACGTAGAGTGCTGTTGTACATGTAGAGTGCTGGTGTACACGTAGAGTGCTGGTGTACACGTAGAGTGTTGTTGTACACGAAGAGTGTTGTTGTACACAGAGTGCTGGTGTACACAGAGTGCAGGTGTACACGTAGAGTGCTGGTGTACACATAGAGTGCTGATGTACACGTAGAGTGCTGGTGTACACTTAAAGTGTTGTTGTACACTTAGAGTGTTGTTGTACACTTAGAGTGTTGTTGTACACGTAGAGTGCTGGTGTACAAGTAGGTTGTTGTTGTACACGTAGAGTGCTGGTGTACACGTAGAGTGCTGTTGCACACGTAGAGTGCTGTTGTACACGTAGAGTGCTGGTGTACACTTAGAGTATTGATGTACACGTAGAGTGCTGTTGTACACGTAGAGTGCTGGTGTACATATAGAGTGCTGTTGTACACGTTGAGTGCTGTTGTACACGTAGAGTGCTGGTGTACACGTAAAGTGTTGTTGTACATGTAGATTGCTGGTGTACACGTAGGGTGCTGATGTACACGTAGAGTGCTGGTGTACTCGTAGAGCGCTTTTGTACACATAGAGTGTTGTTGTACACATAGGGTGTTGTTGTACACGTAGAGTGCTGGTGTACATATAGAGTGCTGTTGTACACGTAGAGTGCTGTTGTACACGTAGAGTGCTGGTGTACACGTAGTGTTGTTGTACACGTAGAGTGCTGGTGTACACGTAGGGTGCTGATGTACACGTAGAGTGCTGGTGTACTCGTAGAGCGCTGTTGTACACATAGAGTGTTGTTGTACACATAGGGTGTTGTTGTACACGTAGAGTGCTGGTGTACACGTAGAGTGCTGGTGTACACATAGGGTGCTGATGTACACGTAGAGTGCTAGTGTACACGTAGAGTTTTTGTACACGTAGGGTGCTGATGTACACGTAGAGTGCTGGTGTACTTGTAGAGTGCTGGTGTACGTGTAGAGTGCTGTTGTACACGTAGAGTGCTGGTGTACACGTAGGGTGTTGTTGTACACGTAGAGTGTTGTTGTACACGTAGAGTGCTGTTGTACACATAGAGTGCTGGTGTACACGTAGAGTGCTGGTGTACACGTAGAGTGCTGGTGTACACGTAGAGTGCTGTTGTACACGTAGAGTGTTGTTGTACACGTAGAGTGCTGGTGTACATGTAGAGTGTTTTTGTACACGTAGGGTGCTGATGTACACGTAGAGTGCTGTTGTACACAAAGAGTGCTGGTGTACACGTAGAGTGCTGGTGTACACGTAGAGTGCTGTTGTACACGTAGAGTGCTGTTGTACACGTAGAGTGTTGTTGTACACGTAGAGTGCTGTTGTACACGTAGAGTGCTGTTGTACACGTAGAGTGTTGTTGTACACGTAGAGTGCTGGTGTACATGTAGAGTGCTGGTGTACACGTAGAGTGCCTGTGTACACGTAGAGTGCTGGTGTACACGTAGAGTGTTGTTGAACACGTAGAGTGCTGGTTTATACGTAGAGTGCTGGTGTACACGTAGAGTGTTGGTGTACACGTAGAGTGTTGATGTACTCGTAGAGTGTTGTTGTATACGTAGAGTGCTGGTGTACATGTAGAGTGCTGGTGTACACGTAGAGTGCTTGTGTACACGTAGAGTGCTTGTGTACACGTAGAGTGCTGGTGTACACGTAGAGTGCTGGTGTACACGTAGATTGCTGGTGTACACGTAGAGTGTTGTTTTTCATGTAGAGTGCTGGTGTACACGTAGAGTGCTGGTGTACACGTAGAGTGCTGGTGTACACGTAGAGTGCTGGTGTACACGTATAGTGCTGGTGTACACGTATAGTGCTGGTGTACATGTAGAGTGCTGGTGTACACGTAGAGTGCTGGTGTACACAGAGTGCTGGTGTACACAGACTGCTGGTGTACACGTTGAGTGCTGGTGTACAGGTAGAGTGCTGGTGTACACGTAGGATGCTTGTGTACACGTAGAGTGCTGGTGTACACGTTAAGTGTTAGTGTACTCGAGGCAGTGTGCTGGGACGAGAACTATCAGGAGAAAGCACCAAGCTACTACGACTATATAGAACTGGGAAGGTGTCAGGATAAGGATTTGGGATGGGACGGAGGGAAGGAATGGTACCCAAACCACTTGGGCGGCCGGGGATTGAACTCCCAATTCCTTGGGTCTTTACAACCAAGGAAAGTGGTATTTTTCCTTGTCTATTGAGCACAACTTGGATTGGATATAAATTCCTTATATATGAAATGAAATGTACGAAAAATACATTTAAATGGTGAAGAGGACGAGGGCAGTATGAAGGTGTATTTTTATTAAAAGAAAATTCATTTTATGTTTTCTAAGGAGCAGCATATAGTATTCTCCAGGTCCTCCAGGGTACCTTTACAGCCTCTTAGGAGTCCTGGGCGTGCACCGTATTGATCTACCCCCCCACCACCACCCCCACCCCACCCCCTCCCTCCCCCCCCTATCACTGGCAGGGCGGCTACTGTGAAAAAAAGTTGATGCCACTGTTGTTGTATTGAGATAAATTGATGTAGGGGAAGTGGTTGTTTGTGGTGCCTAACTGTAGATGGTTAGAGGTGTAGATGACAGGAGGCAGAGGTGTAGATGGCAGGAGGCAGAGGTGTAGATGGCAGGAGGCAGAGGTGTAGAAGGTAGGAGGCAGAGGTGTAGATGGCAGGAGGCAGAGGTGTAGATGGTAGGAGGCAGAGGTGTAGATGGCAGGAGGCAGAGGTGTAGAAGGTAGGAGGCAGAGGTGTAGATGGCAGGAGGCAAAGGTGTAGATGGTAGGAGGCAGAGGTGTAGATGACAGGAGGCAGAGGTGTAGATAGCAGGAGGCAAAGGTGTAGATGGTAGGAGGCAGAGGTGTAGATGGCAGGAGGCAGAGGTGTAGATGGTAGGAGGCAGAGGTGTAGATGGCAGGAGGCAGAGGTGTAGATGGCAGGAGGCAGAGGTGTAGATGGCAGGAGGCAGAGGTGTAGATGGCAGGAGGCAGAGGTGTAGATGGCAGGAGGCAGAGGTGTAGATGGCAGGAGGCAGAGGTGTAGATGGCAGGAGGCAGAGGTGTAGATGGCAGGAGGCAGAGGTGTAGATGGTAGGAGGCAAAGGTGTAGATGGCAGGAGGCAGAGGTGCAGATGGCAGGAGGCAAAGGTGTAGATGGCAGGAGGCAGAGGTGTAGATGACAGGAGGCAAAGGTGTAGATGGTAGGAGGCAGAGGTGTAGATGGCAGGAGGCAAAGGTGTAGATGGTAGGAGGCAGAGGTGTAGATGGCAGGAGGCAAAGGTGTAGATGGCAGGAGGTAGAGGTGTTGATGGCAGGAGGCAGAGGTGTAGATGGCAGGAGGCAAAGGTGTAGATGGCAGGAGGCAGAGGTGTAGATGGCAGGAGGCAAAGGTGTAGATGGTAGGAGGCAGAGGTGTAGATGGCAGGAGGCAGAGGTGTAGATGGTAGGAGGCAGAGGTGTAGATGGCAGGAGGCAAAGGTGTAGATGGTAGGAGGCAGAGGTGTAGATGACAGGAGGCAGAGGTGTAGATAGCAGGAGGCAAAGGTGTAGATGGTAGGAGGCAGAGGTGTAGATGGCAGGAGGCAGAGGTGTAGATGGTAGGAGGCAGAGGTGTAGATGGCAGGAGGCAAAGGTGTAGATGGTAGGAGGCAGAGGTGTAGATGGCAGGAGGCAAAGGTGTAGATGGTAGGAGGCAGAGGTGTAGATAGCAGGAGGCAAAGGTGTAGATGGTAGGAGGCAGAGGTGTAGATGGTAGGAGGCAGAGGTGTAGATGGCAGGAGGCAGAGGTGTAGATGGCAGGAGGCAAAGGTGTAGATGGTAGGAGGCAGAGGTGTAGATGGTAGGAGGCAGAGGTGTAGATGGTAGGAGGCAGAGGTGTAGATGGCAGGAGGCAAAGGTGTACATGGCAGGAGGCAGAGGTGTACATGGCAGGAGGCAAAGGTGTAGATGGTAGGAGGTAGAGGTGTAGATGGTAGGAGGCAAAGGTGTAGATGGTAGGAGGCAAAGGTGTACATCGCAGGAGGCAGAGGTGTAGATGGCAGGAGGCAAAGGTGTAGATGGCAGGAGGTAGAGGTGTAGATGGCAGGAGGTAGAGGTGTAGATGGCAGGAGGTAGAGGTGTAGATGGCAGGAGGTAGAGGTGTAGATGGCAGGAGGCAGAGGTGTAGATGGCAGGAGGCAGAGGTGTAGATGGTAGGAGGCAGAGGTGTAGATGGCAGGAGGTAGAGGTGTAGATGGCAGGAGGTAGAGGTGTAGATGGCAGGAGGCAGAGGTGTAGATGGCAGGAGGTAGAGGTGTAGATGGCAGGAGGTAGAGGTGTAGATGGCAGGAGGCAGAGGTGTAGATGGCAGGAGGCAGAGGTGTAGATGGTAGGGGGCAGGGATGTAGATGGTAGGGGGCAGAGGTGTAGATGGCAGGAGGCAGAGGTGTAGATGGCAGGAGGCAGAGGTGTAGATGGTAGGGGGCAGGGATGTAGATGGTAGGGGGCAGGGATGTAGATGGTAGGGGGCAGAGGTGTAGATGGTAGGGGGCAGAGGTGTAGATGGCAGGAGGCAGAGGTGTAGATGGCAGGAGGCAGAGGTGTAGATGGTAGGGGGCAGGGATGTAGATGGTAGGGGGCAGGGATGTAGATGGTAGGGGGCAGAGGTGTAGATGGTAGGGGGCAGAGGTGTAGATGGTAGGGGGCAGAGGTGTAGATGGTAGGAGGCAGAGGTGTAGATGGTAGGGGGCAGAGGTGTAGATGGTAGGGGGCAGAGGTGTAGATGGTAGGGGGCAGAGGTGTAGATGGCAGGAGGCAGAGGTGTAGATGGCAGGAGGCAGAGGTGTAGATGGTAGGGGGCAGGGATGTAGATGGTAGGGGGCAGGGATGTAGATGGTAGGGGGCAGAGGTGTAGATGGTAGGGGGCAGAGGTGTAGATGGTAGGGGGCAGAGGTGTAGATGGTAGGAGGCAGAGGTGTAGATGGTAGGGGGCAGAGGTGTAGATGGTAGGGGGCAGAGGTGTAGATGGTAGGGGGCAGAGGTGTAGATGGCAGGGGGCAGAGGTGTAGATGGTAGGGGGCAGAGGTGTAGATGGTAGGGGGCAGAGGTGTAGATGGTAGGAGGCAGAGGTGTAGATGGTAGGGGGCAGAGGTGTAGATGGTAGGAGGCAGAGGTGTAGATGGTAGGGGGCAGAGGTGTAGATGGTAGGGGGCAGAGGTGTAGATGGCAGGAGGCAGAGGTGTAGATGGTAGGGGGCAGAGGTGTAGATGGTAGGGGGCAAAGGTGTAGATGGTAGGGGGCAGAGGTGTAGATGGTAGGGGGCAGAGGTGTAGATGGTAGGGGGCAGAGGTGTAGATGGCAGGGGGCAGAGGTGTAGATGGTAGGGGGCAGAGGTGTAGATGGTAGGGGGCAGAGGTGTAGATGGTAGGAGGCAGAGGTGTAGATGGTAGGGGGCAGAGGTGTAGATGGTAGGGGGCAGAGGTGTAGATGGCAGGAGGCAGAGGTGTAGATGGTAGGGGGCAGAGGTGTAGATGGTAGGGGGCAGAGGTGTAGATGGCAGGAGGCAGAGGTGTAGATGGTAGGGGGCAGAGGTGTAGATGGTAGGGGGCAGAGGTGTAGATGGTAGGGGGCAGAGGTGTAGATGGCAGGGGGCAGAGGTGTAGATGGCAGGAGGCAGAGGTGTAGATGGCAGGAGGCAGAGGTGTAGATGGCAGGGGGCAGAGGTGTAGATGGTAGGAGGCAGAGGTGTAGATGGCAGGAGGCAGAGGTGTAGATGGCAGGGGGCAGAGGTGTAGATGGTAGGGGGCAGAGGTGTAGATGGCAGGAGGCAGAGGTGTAGATGGCAGGGGGCAGAGGTGTAGATGGTAGGAGGCAGAGGTGTAGATGGCAGGAGGCAGAGGTGTAGATGGCAGGGGCAGAGGTGTAGATGGCAGGAGGCAGAGGTGTAGATGGCAGGGGGCAGAGGTGTAGATGGTAGGAGGCAGAGGTGTAGATGGCAGGAGGCAGAGGTGTAGATGGTAGGAGGCAGAGGTGTAGATGGCAGGGGGCAGAGGTGTAGATGGCAGGAGGCAGAGGTGTAGATGGCAGGGGGCAGAGGTGTAGATGGCAGGAGGCAGAGGTGTAGATGGCAGGGGGCAGAGGTGTAGATGGTAGGAGGCAGAGGTGTAGATGGCAGGAGGCAGAGGTGTAGATGGTAGGAGGCAGAGGTGTAGATGGCAGGAGGCAGAGGTGTAGATGGCAGGGGGCAGAGGTGTAGATGGTAGGAGGCAGAGGTGTAGATGGCAGGAGGCAGAGGTGTAGATGGTAGGGGGCAGAGGTGTAGATGGTAGGAGGCAGAGGTGTAGATGGTAGGAGGCAGAGGTGTAGATGGTAGGGGGCAGAGGTGTAGATGGTAGGAGGCAGAGGTGTAGATGGTAGGGGGCAGAGGTGTAGATGGTAGGAGGCAGAGGTGTAGATGGTAGGAGGCAGAGGTGTAGATGGTAGGGGGCAGAGGTGTAGATGGTAGGAGGCAGAGGTGTAGATGGTAGGGGGCAGAGGTGTAGATGGTAGGGGGCAGAGGTGTAGATGGTAGGGGGCAGAGGTGTAGATGGTAGGAGGCAGAGGTGTAGATGGTAGGAGGCAGAGGTGTAGATGGTAGGGGGCAGAGGTGTAGATGGTAGGGGGCAGAGGTGTAGATGGTAGGGGGCAGAGGTGTAGATGGTAGGGGGCCGAGGTGTAGATGGTAGGGGGTGAGGAGCGTGATACTACGGTGTTGTACTACATTATTAAAGGTTGTAGTAGATTATTTCACACGTGTTCATGTGCTGAATTCTGGTACATGGTGCCCCATGGTGGCCCATTGTCGTCCATGGTGGCACATGGTGACCTATGGTGGCACATGGTGACCCATGGTGACCCATGTTGACCATGGTGACCCATGTTGACCCATGGTGGCACATGGTGACCCATGGTGACCCATGGTGGCCCATTGTCGTCCATGGTGGCACATGGTGACCTATGGTGGCACATGGTGACCCATGGTGACCCATGTTGACCATGGTGACCCATGTTGACCCATGGTGGCACATGGTGACCCATGGTGACCCATGGTGGCACATTGTCGTTCATGGTGGCACATGGTGACCCATGGTGACCCATGGTAGCCCATGGTGGCACATTGTCGTTCATGGTGGCACATGGTGACCCATGGTGACCCATGGTGGCCCATGGTGGCACATGGTGACCCATGGTGGCCCATGGTGACCCATGGTGACCCATGGTGGCACATGGTGATCCATTTTGTCCCATGGTGGCACATGGTGACCCATGGTGACCCATGTTGACCATGGTGACCCATGTTGACCATGGTGACCCATGGTGACCCATGGTGGCACATGGTGACCCATGGTGGCACATGGTGACCCATGTTGACCCATGTTGACCCATGGTGGCACATATTGACCCATGGTGACGCATGTTGACCATGGTGACCCATGTTGACCCATGGTGGCACATGGTGACCCATGTTGACCATGGTGACCCATGTTGACCCATGGTGACACATGGTGACCCATGGTGACCCATGTTGACCATGGTGACCCATGTTGACCCATGGTGGCACATGGTGACCCATGGTGACCCATGGTGACCCATGGTGGCACATGGTGACCCATGGTGACCCATGGCGGCCCATGGTGACCCATGGTGACCCATGGTGGCACATGGTGACCCATGGTGACCCATGGTGACCCATGGTGGCACATGGTGACCCATGGTGACCCATGGTGACCCATGGTGGCACATGGTGACCCATGGTGACCCATGGTGACCCATGTTGACCCATGGTGGCACATGGTGACCCATGGTGACCCATGGTGGCACATGGTGACCCATGGTGACCATGGTGACCCATGGTAGCCCATGGTGACCCATGGTGACCCATGATGACCCATGGTGGCACACGGTGACCCATGGTGACCCATGGTGGCACATGGTGACCGATGGTGACCCATGGTGGCACATGGTGACCCATGGTGACCCATGGTGACCATGTTGACCCATGGTGGCACATGGTGACCCATGGTGACCCATGGTGACCCATGTTGACCCATGTTGACCATGGTGACCCATGTTGATCATGGTGACCCATGGTGGCACATGGTGACCCATGTTGACCACGGTGACCCATGGTTGCCCATGGTGGCCCATGGTGACCCATGGTGGCACATGGTGACCCATGTTGACCATGGTGACCCATGGTGGCCCATGGTGGCCCATGGTGACCGATGGTGGCACATGGTGACCCATGTTGACCATGGTGACCTATGGTGGCTCATAGTGACCCATGGTGGCACATGGTGACCCATGGTGACCCATGGTGGCACATGGTGACCCATGGTGGCCCATGGTGGCCCATGGTGACCCATGGTGACCCATGGTGGCACATGGTGACCCATGTTGACCATGGTGACCTATGGTGACTCATAGTGACCCATGGTGGCACATGGTGACCCATGGTGACCCATGGTGGCACATGGTGACCCATGGTGGCCCATGGTGGCCCATGGTGACCCATGGTGGCACATGATGACCCATGTTGACCATGGTGACCTATGGTGGCTCATAGTGACCCATGGTGGCCCATGGTGCAGTGTAATATAAGTGATAAGTCATAAGTCAGAGAGTACTGGTGACGAGTTATGGGGGCACGTGTTGTTGAAGGATGTCTGGTGACCTTACATCCTGACGGAAGTTCACGAACAGTTGGTATCAGATTATACTAGATCATAGATGATGACACAAGGGCATAAAGTTAACACTGGCTGACACTGTCTGTTGCCTGTCTCAGTATTGACTAATGCTCTATTGTGGTTCTCAACTCTCAACCTAATTACAATTAGGTAGTACTTTAATTAGTGACATCGTGGACAATTTTGCGAGTCATGTTATCGTTTTCGACATAACATAAACATTTTTTAACTTGGAAATGGACATGATAAGGACATGATGGACATGATACGTGTCCGAAGTGAGCGATAGTGTTAAATATTATCATCGTGTATTATATGATCCATGTTGAATTTTGTAATAAAAATGCTATATTTTCGTTACGTAATTGTTGAGGTTGTCGTGTTGTCTAAGTTGAAATTATGTTAATATGTTTCTAATATGCTTATTGGGTCTTCCTTTTGCCTCTCTAATATATATCACATTTAATGTTATTATTATTGTTATTATATTGTATTTGTGGACAATGATCTTTTTTCCACGGAAACTTGGTGTTTGGGAGTAGGGAGGAGGGAGGAGGGAGGAGGAGGGGAAGGAGGTGGGGAAGGAGGGAGGGTAGAGGGAGAAAGGAGGAGGTAGGAAGGAGGAGGGAAGAGGGAGGAAGGAGGAGAGTGGAAAAAGGGAGGAGGGAAGAGGGAAGAAGCGAGAGGGAGGAGGGAAGAAGCGAGAGGGAGGAGGGAAGAAGCGAGAGGGAGGAGGGAAGAAGCGAGAGGGAGGAGGGAGGAGGTGCCATTAATACAGTGTGTAACTACAGCCAGGGTGTGATGTGTGATATCCAATGAAGTGGTTAACATGATATATAAACGGTACAGTGGTTATCACTCTATGAGGCTATCGTGTCCAGTAAGCTGTGTGCCATTTAACACCTCCTAGTTATCATGTAGTATCGTCTGGCTTTGAACGATGTGTTATATAGCTGCACGTGTCCAATGTTGTGGTTGTTATCACATATTATATCTCGTAACATTTGTTATGGCTATCGTGTGGCCTCTCAGAATTATATGTACCAAAATATAGTTATTTATTCTGCACAAAGGTGTTTCTCAATAAATTCCAGAAACAATGGTAATGCTTTGAAAACTTTTGAAACATTATTTGCTTCAATAATATTTGTATTTATCTTTAATGGGCCTATGAACATTATAGTGATGGAAGAGGGATAGAAGACATGAAAGGGAGGGGGAAGGGAGGGGAAAGGGAGGGGGATACCTGGTTGATACCTGGTTGATGGGGTTCTGGGAGTTCTTCTACTCCCCAAGCCCGGCCCGAGGCCAGGCTCGACTTGTGAGAGTTTGGTCCACCAGGCTGTTGCTTGGAGCGGCCCGCAGGGCCACGTACCCACCACAGCCCGGCTGATCCGGAACTTCTCTTAGAAAACCGTCCAGTTTTCTCTTGAAGATGTCCACGGTTGTTCCGGCAATATTTCTTATGCTCGCTGGGAGGACGTTGAACAACCGCGGACCCCTGATGTTTATACAGTGCTCTCTGATTGTGCCTATGGCACCTCTGCTCTTCACTGGTTCAATCTTGCATTTTCTTCCATATCGTTCACTCCAGTACGTTGTTATTTTACTGTGTAGATTTGGGACCTGACCCTCCAGTATTTTCCATGTGTATATTATTTGGTATCTCTCTCGTCTCCTTTCTAGAGAGTACATTTGGAGAGCTTTGAGACGATCCCAATAATTTAGGTGTTTTATCTCGTCTATGCGTGCCGTATATGTTCTCTGTATTCCCTCTATATCAGCAATCTCTCCTGCTCTGAAGGGGGAAGTGAGTACTGAGCAGTACTCGAGACGGGACAGCACAAGTGACTTGAAGAGTACAACCATTGTGATGGGATCCCTGGATTTGAAAGTTCTCGTAATCCATCCGATCATTTTTCTGGCTGACGCGATATTTGCTTGGTTATGCTCCCTAAACGTTAGATCGACGGACATCATTATTCCCAAATCCTTGACATGCTGTTTTTCTACTATGGGAAGATTCGATTGTGTTTTGTACCCTGTATTATGTTTCAGATCCTCATTTTTGCCGTACCTGAGTACCTGAAATTTATCACTGTTAAACATCATGTTATTTTCTGCTGCCCAATCAAAAACTTTGTTGACATCTGCTTGTAGTTTTTCAATGTCTTCAGCAGAGGTAATTTTCATGCTGATTTTTGTGTCATCTGCAAAGGATGACACGAAGCTGTGACGTGTATTTTTGTCTATATCAGATATGAGAATAAGGAACAGTAGCGGTGCAAGGACTGTACCTTGAGGTACAGAGCTTTTAACATCGTTTGGACTCGATTTTATCTGATTGACTGTTACTCTTTGTGTTCTGTTCGACAGGAAATTGAGTATCCAGCGTCCTACTTTTCCAGTTATTCCCATTGACCTCATTTTGTGAGCTATCACCCCATGGTCACATTTGTCGAACGCCTTTGCAAAGTCTGTGTATACAACATCTGCATTTTGCTTTTCTTCTAGGGCTTCTGTGATTTTGTCATAGTGGTTGAGTAACTGTGACAGACAGGATCTTCCCGCTCTAAATCCATGTTGTCCTGGATTGTGCAATTCATTGTTTTCCATAAAACTAGAAATTTGATTCCTAATCACTCTTTCAAACACTTTTATTATGTGTGATGTTAGTGCAACTGGCCTATAATTTTTTGCCAAGGCTTTACTCCCCCCCTTGTGCAACGGAGCTATATCTGCAGATTTAAGTGCTGCTGGTATCTCCCCTGTATCCAGGCTCTTTCTCCATATTAGAGCTGAGAGAGCTGAGTGCTCTCGCTACTGGTACTTTACATTTCTTTATGAATATTGAATTCCATGAGTCAGGCCCAGGAGCTGAGTGCATAGGCATATTATAAATTTCTCTTTCAAAGTCTTCCGAGTTTGTGGTAATATCCGTTATATTATCTGCAGCTTGAATGTCATTCATAAAGAAGCTGTCTGGGTCATCAACTTTCATGTTGTTTATTGGTGTGCTAAACATAGCCTCATACTGGCTTCTTAGAATTTCACTAATCTCTTTGTTGTCCTCTGTGTACGTACCTTCATTTGTAATTAACGGTCCAATACTGGTCGAGGTTTTGGATTTTGATTTTGCGTATGTGAAAAAATATTTCGGATTTTTCCTTATCTCTTGTATAGCTTTCTGTTCCAATTCCATTTCCTCAGACTCATATGATCGCTTCAACGTTTGTTCTATTTCCTCAATCTCCCTGCTTAGGCTTGAAATCCTTGCTTGTGATAGTTGTGTCTGCCGAAGCATTTCCGTTATTTTTTTCCTTCTCCTGTACAGTCGTCTCCGTTCTCTTTCTAGAGTGGTCCTCTTTCTGCCCCTCCTCACAGGTACGTGCTTCAAGCAGACCTTGTAAGCTTCAGCTGTCAGTTGAGCTATTCCCTGTGTGGGAGTTTTGTCGCTTAAGACCGTCTCCCATTGAATGGTTGCAAGGTCTACATTTATTTTTTCCCAGTCAATCCTCTTATTGTTGAAATTGAATTGATTGAATATTCCTTCTCGCTTGTTGGGTCTCTTAGACCTACTACCGTTATTTATGCTAGTTCGCACTTCAATGAGCTTATGGTCTGAGTATGAAGTATCTGAGATTGTGATATCCCTGATTAGTTCATCATTGTTTGTGAATAACAAGTCTAGTGTGTTTTCGTTCCTAGTTGGTTCTGTAATCTGTTGATTGAGCGAGAATTTGTCACAGAATCTCAAAAGTTCTCTAACCTGTGGTTGGTTATTTCCCGGGTCATTCCCTGCTATGATATTTGTGTTTGCCGTTCTCCATCTTAGACTCGGTAAATTGAAATCTCCAAGAAAGATAATATCTGGAGCTGGGTTTGCTAGGTTGTCAAGTATGTTCTCTATTTTGTGCATCTGCTCTGTGAATTCCTCAATCGTTGTATCTGGCGGTTTATATATTAGAATAATAATTAGGTTTAGTTTCTCTACCTTCATTCCAAGTACCTCTACCACCTCATTAGTTGAATTTAGTAGTTCTGTGCATACCAGGTCTTCTTTAATATACAGACCTACTCCTCCATTTGACCTAGTTTTTCTATCACATCTATATAGATTATAATTTGGAATCCAGATTTCACCATCCATGTAATCTTTTGTATGAGTTTCCGTGAATGCCCCAAATATTGAGTTTGACTCTAATAGAAGGCCATTTATGAACTTAACTTTATTTCTTGACTTTGGCTTTAAACCTTGAATGTTTGCAAATATGAATGATTGTCCATATTGTGTGTCACTTCTGGAAGGTTTTGGTAGTTCTCCCTCCTCTCTACCCTGACCCAGGGTGTGTTGTTGTGGCAATGGTTTGTCCAGTTTTGGAAGTGATACTGGGGAGTGTGGTAGTCTCTGTGTAGTTGGGGGGTGTAGTATGTGTGGGCTTGATGCCGAACTGTAGTCCAGTCTTGGGCATTTCCCCCTCTCCATCCGTACTCCTGCCACGTTTCTGCCTGTCTGTTTCTCCCTCTGTTTGTACCTGCCTCTAAAAAATTTTCAGGGCTATTATGTTGGACTTCTTCTCTTATATGGCGCTGTGTACCTCTGACGTGGAAATCGGGGCAGTGAAGATCGTAGCATTTCCTCTCATTGACTGAGAGTGTGCATAGCTTAGGGTGAAAATATCTACACTCTGTATCAAAACGGAGAGAATGAAAGAATAAAAAATAATCAGTTTGGTAGGAAAAAACTGAATGAATAAAGTAATTGAGTGTATTTATGGAGAGAAGGAGAGCCGTGTGGCCTCGTGTGTTGTCAGTGTGGGGTGATGACCTCCCTCACCCTACCTGGAGGGTGACGGCCTCCCTCACCCTACCTGGAGGGTGACGGCCTCCCTCACCCTACCTGGAGGGTGACGGCCTCCCTCACCCCACCTGGAGGGGTGATGGCCTCCCTCACCACACCTGGGGGGGGGGGGGGTGACAGCCTCCCTCACCCCACCTGGAGGGGTGATGGCCTCCCTCACCCCGCCTGGAGGGTGACGGCCTCCTTCACCCCACCTGGAGGGGTGATGGCCTCCCTCACCCCACCTGGGGGGTGACGGCCTCCCTCACCCCACCTGGAGGGTGATGGCCTCCCTCACCCCACCTGGAGGATGATGGCCTCCCTCACCCCACCTGGAGGATGATGGCCTCCCTCACCCCACCTGGAGGATGATGGCCTCCCTCACCCCACCTGGAGGATGATGGCCTCCCTCACCCCACCTGGAGGATGATGGCCTCCCTCACCCCACCTGGAGGGTGACGGCCTCCCTCACCCCACCTGGAGGGGTGATGGCCTCCCTCACCCCACCTGGAGGGTGACGGCCTCCCTCACCCCACCTGGAGGGGTGATGGCCTCCCTCACCCCACCTGGAGGGTGATGGCCTCCCTCACCCCACCTGGAGGATGATAGCCTCCCTCACCCCACCTGGAGGGGTGATGGCCTCCCTCACCCCACCTGGAGGGGTGATGGCCTCCCTCACCCCACCTGGAGGGTGGTGGCCTCCCTCACCCCACCTGGAGGGTGATGGCCTCCCTCACCCTACCTGGAGGGTGACGGCCTCCCTCACCCCACCTGGAGGATGATGGCCTCCCTCACCCCACCTGGAGGGGTGATGGCCTCCCTCACCCCACCTGGAGGGGTGATGGCCTCCCTCACCCCACCTGGAGGGGTGATGGCCTCCCTCACCCCACCTGGAGGGTGATGGCCTCCCTCACCCCACCTGGAGGGGTGATGGCCTCCCTCACCCCACCTGGAGGGTGACGGCCTCCCTCACCCCACCTGGAGGATGATGGCCTCCCTCACCCCACCTGGAGGGGTGATGGCCTCCCTCACCCCACCTGGAGGGTGACGGCCTCCCTCACCCCACCTGGAGGATGATGGCCTCCCTCACCCCACCTGGAGGGGTGATGGCCTCCCTCACCCCACCTGGAGGGTGACGGCCTCCCTCACCCCACCTGGAGGATGATGGCCTCCCTCACCCCACCTGGAGGGGTGATGGCCTCCCTCACCCAGCCTAGAGGGTGGGGTGAGGGAGAACAAATTCTCTTAAAGCAATGGGTGTTCCCTTGGTTACGTTATATTAATTGCCTCGCAATCACCTCAGTGAATACTGGACTTCGATGTCCTACCAGATAACCAGGAGAATATATAACCCAACTACTCGTCCACAGCCGAGTTCACCCACGACAATGACCAATCACACTAACAAATCACAGTGATTTACGTTACAATCCGGTTGCAATGACAATTCTGCAGAACCTAGTAAAATAACATACAGGACATGAACCCTCTAGAACACTGCCCCACAATAACTTTACTGAAGTGCAATCACATACGGTGATTGCTCAACTCTAGCAACAATCACTAACAATGACAACCCATTTGCAATAACACACACGGCAAGTACTCTAATTTCGAAGTATTAGAATACTGCACACACTTACTTACTGTTGCAAATGACCCCAGTGCTCTCAATAACCCTTAGAACATAGGTCCACAATTTGCAATCACCACAGTAAATAACACAATAACACTGGGCACTGTGACACTACGATTATATATATACATATAATTACTGCTAACACATGTACCCTACAGCTATCAAACGTTATTGGGAACCCTATGGAGATCTTGCACTCCATAAATCACATGGGTGAGTGATTTATCGATCCCGCATGCCGATAAACACTACAGAGTATTACGTTACTCGACAGAGCGACGGCGGTCTCTGCAGACAGACTCGTCACTCACCAAATTCTACCAAAATTACGTTAATACTGCAACCACAATACTATTATATATATATATAAATCACACTTGTCACGGCCTTGGGAACAATACAAGAAATTAAGACCACACTGTGGTACACCCTACAATAATCATTGCCAGGAATCACTGACTTTACACACACACTAACCTGAGCGCTCCGTGTTGGAATTCCACGCCTGCAAGACTACACGTGGAAATAATATCACTCCGTCCCACGGACGATCAAAAATTATTTAATTACAACAATGGAATAATATAATATTACATGGACATCCTTTCAGTCCTTGGCTAATCTATATATACTCTGATCCCGTGTGTACCCACACACACACACTGTACGTCTGTGTACACAAGACGTATTAAGTCCCTCTGGACTGACAAGATGACAATAGAGGGTGATTATCTCCTCGTCCACACTTCACTTCACCTCTGCAGGTGCTGCGTGACAATGTGACGGAACACTTGACCTCGAATTCAAGCTTTTAGAGACTAACTGATTTTATAGTTTGTGTTGGTGTCGTTGTGTTCCTCCTTTACGGACAACCCAACCCACAACTCGGTAGAGTGCTTATACCTCACTAGGAGATCACCCTTGGCGTTTCTGGCTCTTGGAGAGGGGCTCAACGTCACACGTTTAGGGGATGCGGCTCCAACACTTAGCCTCGTTGTCACGTGCACACACCCACTCGAGCCGCTGTGACTCCCCACTCTCTCCTTAGGTGATATGAACTCTTCAATCCCCTTTTGACTTATTAGTATTACCTTCTACCCTGTCCACAGCAGTGGTTCTTGGTTCTTTCTCTCTCTCTCTCTTCTTCTGTACTATTTCATGGGAAGCTTCACTAGGACAAGGGCAAACACCAGCAAATTGGAACACATTTACTGGACAAAGCACATACACACATATAATAATAATGAATCCTATACTCTATACTATTACAATCAGGTTGCTCTCCAACACCATCAGAACTCTATCATTAGCTTATCAAGTGGTATCCTATCTCCTGGTTCACCACCTGATACTATCAACCTC
Organism: Procambarus clarkii; assembly: GCF_040958095.1. Taxonomy (NCBI): domain Eukaryota; kingdom Metazoa; phylum Arthropoda; class Malacostraca; order Decapoda; family Cambaridae; genus Procambarus; species Procambarus clarkii. Next base: position 9,090,642 of record NC_091183.1, on the reverse strand, counting down.
CTCAAGTTGATCAAGTCTACATACGCTGTTGCACCATCAGCAAGAGAATATATATATGTATCTATAAATGTGTACAAAGAAAATCAGCATTTGAATGCAATAACATATATCAGTATAAATGTTCCTTGATACACAACAATGATCAATCGATCACTCTATCAGTCCTAGAACACATACATCTGTAGGTAATCCAGCCTACGACTGTAACTCTAAACTTCAGTATAAAACACTCCTTGACATAAGAATGCAATCACTCACTCACCTCTCACTGCGTCTAGCACGCTAATGACAACCAAACACTATCAACTCCCTACAAGTAATCCACCAGAACTTCCCTTCCACCTCTGGAAGTTCACTACCCTGATATCTTCAGGTTCTTCCGGGCTTCACTACCAGGATCCTCTGCAGCTCCTCCAGGCTGCTATCATGAAATTTCCTTGAGCAACTACGGTGCTGCACCCATCTGCTAGGGTCCTCCACAGCTCTCTGGGCTGCTACACCATGAAGTTTCCTCGAGCAACTATGGTGCTTCACCACCTCTACAGAAGCACGTGACACTCCTCTTCACTGCTTTTTCTCACAGCTCGAGGTCCTTTCCTCCACTACCTTGGAGTCTCATCACTACTCCCTCTGTGTTGGCTTCGAAGTTCTCAGCAACTTCTTCCCCAAAGGACAAACCTGCAACCCATCGACACTCCAATAAAATGTTTCCCCTTTAACACATAAACAAAAATAATCACACAATATGTTTGCCTCAAACCTCTATCTGTCCTCTACATACAGTGAGAGTGGACTCCCCCGTTTTGGGCGGGTCCATACTCCACCTCGCCTGGCGGGTGTGAGTCACACTGGGAGGGTCCTTCGCCGTCAGGAGCCGGGCTCCCTCAGTTGCCTGCCAGTGCTCAGAGGAGACGGATGTTGCTCCGTGTTCCTCCCTCTCCACTCTCTTATTTCAGGCTTTCTGCCTCACCAAAACATGTCTAACTTATCAATAAACATTGCTACTGTCGCTGGGCACACGACCAACTACAAGCAATCACTATGAACTGGCGTATATCGTGCTTACCACAGATTGTCTGGTCGAGGGCGCTCCTCCCTCTGACGAAGCTTGGTCAGGGCGCTTCCACGGCCCACAATAATGCCTCTGGGCGGTTTAATACTCTCCTCGTCGACCAGGACTTGAGACCACAACGTTCCCAGCTCGATTCCACACCTGGTACGTCTGCACATTTCTCTTCTCTTCGAGATATATCACTAGGGGTTCCTGCTGACGGGAGCTCGAACGGAGCGCGGCTTTCCCCTGTGATGTCTGGCACTCAAGTGAGGTCAAAGCCCTCCAGAAGCGAGCCTCACGCCTCCAGCAAAATATCCACATCTCCTAGCCAGTCATTTATCTGTTTTCTTCTTCATTGCCCATAATCTCAAATTGTTATATATATCCAAGCAACTATTTTACATATGTGTTATCACCTCAATATTTGCTAGACCTTCTAATCAGGTCAGGCTTGATGAATAACTCTCAAGGGGGAGACTCGTTTCTTCTGTAGGCTGAGATCATAACACTGATCACCAGAAATACACACATAGGTACTTACTCATTCATACTGCCGACTTACACACCATTCCCATACATCAGGCACCCAGCTACGGGTGGCTGGCTCGCTCACGGCAGTGGTAGGTGGCGTAGGCGGCGATAGTACCTCACGTGGTATTTTACGTACAATTGGCGCGCACTCGAACCCCTCCCACTCACAACACGGCTCGGTTCGCACCCTCGACCCACTGGCGAAGTGAAGCGTTCATACCCAGGTGACGCGCACAACGATAGCGTCTTACACGAACATGGGAAATCTGCCTTAAAACACTGACACGAATTTCCCCGTTCCCATCGACTGCTACAGAGCACTAGTAAGGCATTATTTATAATCACTGGTATGGGATCTACGAGTCTGTTACTGCTCGTATGCACATTACCCCACAATCTGTTATGATCTCAGCCTGCAGGAGAAACGAGTCTCCCTTCTTGAGAGTTATTCAGCAAGCCTGACCTAACTAGAAGGTCTAGCAAGTATTGAGGTAATATTGCATATGTAAAATAGTTGGTTGGATATGTGTAACAGTTTGAGATTAAGGGCAATGTAGAAGAAAATAGATAAATGACGGGCTAGGAGATGTGGACATTTTGCTGGAGGCGTGAGGCTCGCTTCCGGAGGACCTTGACCTCACTTGAGTGCCAGACATCGCAGGGGGTAGCCGCGCTCCGTTGAGCTCCCATCAGAAGGGAACCCCTAGTGATATATCTCGAAGAGAAGAGAAGTGTGTAGACGTGCCAGCTGTGGAACCGAGCTGGGAACGTTGTGGTCTCAAGTCCTGGTCGAAGAAGAGAGTATCAAGCCGGCCAGAGACATTATTGTGGGCCGTGGGAGCGCCCTGACCAGACGCCGTCAGAGGGAAAGCGCCCTCGACCAATTAATCTGTGGTAAGCACGATAAACGCCAGTTCATAGTGATTGTTTGTAGTTTGGTCGTGTGCCCAGCGACAGTAGCGATGTTTATTTATAAGTTAGACATATTTTAATAAGGCAGAAAGCCTGAAATAGGAGAGTGGAGAGGGAGGAACACGGAGCGACGTCCGTCCCCTCTGAGCGCTGGCGGACGACTGAGGGAGCCTGGCTCCGGATGGAGGAAGACCCTCCCAGCGGATGGAGGAAGACCCTCCCAGCGAGTGAGGACCGCCGCCAGGCGAGGTGGAGTATGGACCCGCCCAAAACGGGGGAGTCCACTCTCACTGTATGTTGAGGACAGATAGAGGTTTGAGGCAAGCATATTGTGTGGTTATTTTTGTTTATGTGTTAAAGGGGAACATTTTATTGGAACGTCGATGGGTTGCAGGTTTGTTCTTTGGGGAAGAAGTTGCTGAGAACTTCGAAGCCAGCAGATGATGTAGCTGATGAGACTCCAAGGTAGTGGAGCAGAGGACCTCGAGCTGTGAGGAGAAGCAGCAGTGAAGAGGAGTGTCACGTGCTTCTGTAGAGGTGGTGTAGCAGCCAAGAGAGCTGTGGAAGAACCTAACAGAAGGGTGAAGCACCGTAGTTGCACAAGGAAACTTCATGATAGCAGCCTGGAGGAGCTGCAGAGGATCCTGGTAGTGAAGCCCGGCAGAACCTAAGGATATTAGGGTAGTGAACTTCCAGAGGTGGAAGGGGAAGTTCTGGTGGATTACTAGTAGGGAGTTGATAGTGTTTGGTTGTCATTAGCGTGCAAGACGCAGTGAGAGGTGAGTGACTGTTGGCATTCTTATGTCAAGGAGTTTTTTATACTGAAGTATCAATGAACATTTATACTGGTATATGTTATTGCATTCAAATGCTGATTTTCTATATATACATTATCTTGCTGATAGTGCAACAGTGTATGTAGGCTTGACCAACTTGAGGAGGTTAATAGTATCAGGTGGTGAACCAGGAGATAGGATACCACTTGATAAGCTGATAATAGAGTTCTGATGGTATTGGAGTGCAACCTGATTGTGATATTATAGAGTATAGGATTCATTATTATTATATGTGTGTATGTATCGTGTATGTGCTTTGTTCAGTAAATGTGTCACAATTTGCTGGTGTTTGCCCTTGTCCTAGTGAGGCTTCCCAGGAAGTAGTGAAGAAGGAGAGAGAGAGAGAAAGAGCCAAGAACCACTGCTGTGGACAGGGTAAGAGGTAATACTAGTAAGTCATAGGGGATTGAGGAGATCATATCTCATAAGGAGAGAGTGGGGAGTCACAGCGGCTCGAGTGGGTGTGTGCACGTGACAACGAGGCTAAGTGTTGGAGCCGCATCCCCTAAACGTGTGACGTTGAGCCCCTCTCCAAGAGCCCGAAGCGCCAAGGGTGATCTCCTAGTATAAGCACTCTACCGAGTTGTGGGTTGGGTTGTCCATAGAGGAGGATCGACGACGACAACACCAACCAACCCACAGTCTGTAAGAAATTGGGGGCCTGTGTCCGGGAGAGTGAACTGACACACCCACACCCTGTCCAAGAGTGGATTTGTACACCCTTGCTGAAATAGATAAACTGTGTGAACGCAGGTGTATATTCTCTCTTGGGAAGACTCACAGGACAAAGATGGATAAGGTGCAAGCGTTTGTGGAGTCAGGCAAGCCTGAGGACTTGGAAGGTTGCACGAGGGATCATTTGAAGCAAATAGCAGAAAAATGTGGCATCAGGTTGAAAGCATCTAAAGTAGCTGGGATGAAGGATGAGATCCTGAGGCAGTTGAGAGCCAGAAGTGAAGCGGCAGAGCAAGGAGCCCAAAAAGGAGCTGAAAGTAGAAAGGAGGATGATGGGCAGGATGACGTGAGATCCCAGGGATCGAGTAGGAGCAGCAAGAGTAGCCGCAGTAGCAGGAGTAGCCGGAATAGGAGCTTGGAGAGATTCCAGTTAGAGCTCCAGATGCAACGTGAGGACAAGGAGAGACAGTTCCAGCTGGAAAAGATGAAATTAGAACTCCAGATGAAAAATGAAGCCGAGAAGGAAAAAGAGAAAACCAGGTTGGAAGTAGAAAAAGAGAAAACCAGAATAAGAGAACTGGAGTTGGAACAGGAGAAAGAAAAAGAGAAAGCAAGACTAGAGGTGGAGAAAGAAAAAGAGAAAACCAGAGTAAGGGAACTGGAGTTGGAACAAGAAAAAGAAAAAGCCCAGGTCGAAAAAGAAAAAGCCCAGGTCGAAAAAGAAAAAGAGAGAACAAAACAAATGCAGATAGAAGCGAATAGAACCTTGGCTGAGCAAAGGATTGAACATGGGTTGCCAGAGAGCACCACCCAGGTATCACACCCACCAGATGTTAGGGTTAGGGAGAAGGACGTTCCCTTGTTTGTTCCCGAAGAGGCAGAGAGCTTTTTCGAGCACTTTGAAAAAGTAGCCAGCATCAAGGAGTGGCCACAGGAGGAATGGGCCCAGCTGGTCCAGTTAAGATTGACCGGTGCAGCAAGGGAGGCATACACCCAATTGTCACTGGAAGAGTGCCAGGATTATGCCACAGTAAAGAGCAGCATATTGCGCTCGTTTCAGTTAACCCCAGAAGCTTATAGAAAGCGCTTCAGAGAGATGAGCAAAGTTGGAGCATGTACGTTTGCTGAGACAGCAAGAGATCTGGAAAGACGATTCCAGAAGTGGATTGAGGCTGCTGGAGTTGGATCTTATGCTGACCTGAAGCAACTGATGGTCATGGAGAAGTTCTTGGAGATGATGCATCCCGAAACAAAGTTCAAGATCCAAGAAGCAGGGATAAAGGAGGTGAAAGATGCCGCAGATAGGGCAGATATGATTACTGAAGCATACAAGAGCTTGAGGGAGAACAGAGTGCAGAATGAGGTGAGACGCAGCAATGGCAGATCCAGTGGAGTCTGGGGAGGAAGAAATTATGAAAGACCCAGAAGAGTCTGGGGTGAGAAAAATTTTGATAAATGGGCAGATAAAAGTAAGTACCCTGGAACTCAGAAGAGTAGGTCGCGCACTTCATCTGAAAGTGAGGATGGAGGAGCCAAACGAGAAGCTAATCGTTATCCGGGAAATCGAGAGTCCAGTAAAGCCCCACAGAGTGCAGGTAGTGTACCTGCCTCGAGGAACTCTCATGCGAGTGGACAAAGTCAGAGCCGCTTGGGTACATATAGAAGAGATTTTTCCCAGATGAGATGTTACAATTGTAACGGATTGGGTCACGTGATGCGAGATTGTCGGCAGGGCAAGAGAGTTGTGACCCTGGCCATGTGTGACCCCCGAGGTAAATATACTAATGTGTTCCGAGACAAACCACAGAAGATGAACTTAGTGAACGAGAGGTATAGGCCGTTCATGAGCAAAGGTTGGATCAGTATAGGAGGCCAACCTGAGGTAGAAGTTGGTATCTTGAGAGATACCGGAGCTAATCAGAGCTTGGTTACGAGAAGCCTGATTGGGAATGATCGACGATTAGCTGGCAGGAGTAGGATGAAAGTATATGGGTTATTGTCTGAGAGTGACATGCCCGTATGTACTGTCCAGCTAAGGTCGGAATATGTGTCGGCAGAGGTGATGTTGGGAGTGTGCCCCGACATACCTATTCCAGGAGTCCAAGTGATCTTGGGGAATGACTTGTGCGGGACAAAGGTGTTGCCAAGAGTCATAGCGGAGACTGTGCCAGAGGAGTGCCCAGAAGGCCACGGCACGGGTGGGACACCTGAGAGTGTGAACCTGACTGACATCCGAGGAGATGCGTCAGGAGACCGCCAAGCCATTGAGTACCCTGTCTCGGTAGTGACGAAGGCAGAGGTGGCCGACGAGGAAGACACTGGAGAAGGTGAGACAGTGTCGATTCAGCCAGTGGAAGATATTGATGTAGATATAGCATGGCTGTTTGATGAAGGTCCAGCCCAGGAAAATGGAGTCTCGGTGAGGTCGAAAGTGAGGATGACCCAGCCGAAGAAGAATCATGTGAAGAGAGCGGACCTGAGTAGAGCCCAGACTGCTGAAATTAAGGGTCGGAAGGTGAATGCAACTGTGCTGAGTAGGAATGAGGAAGGATGTGGACATACAGAGGACAAGAGTAGAGCGTCAAGTGGTCCACGAGCACAGAGGCATATGGATAGTGGAGTTAAGTTGTTTGAGATGTCAGGAGTTGACATGTTTCACAGAAAACGTGGAGAAAAGATAATGAAGAAAAGTAGTAGCCGAGAAAGTGAAAGGAGAAGAGACAGCATGTGTGGAGAGATGCTTATGAGCACTCTGGGAGAGGCAAAGCAACATGTATGGTCGAATGCTGTTGGATGTAGTACAGCGCTCGAAGAAACTTTTAGGGAACGAAGAAGAGTTGAAGGAGAAGAAATGGAGTGGTATAGAGGTGAGAAGTGTGGGAAGAGGATGATGATGCAAGCATGGAGGAATAGAAGAAAGCCGAGGACTCGATGGAGGTCAAACAAGACGATGTCTTGGATAAAGGAGGAGACGGAAGGGAGGATAGTCGGTGAAGACGAGGGAGTGAAGTATGATGACAGGAGACGGAAGTATAATGGCAGTAGATGGAAGTGTGAAGACGACAGAGGAGGTACAGACAGTAGATGTCTGACTTTGGACGAGAAGAGAAGAAGACGAGGAAACGGAGGGTGAAGACAATAAGTAGAGTGGAACGATGGATTGCAGGCGTCCAAGGAGGACAGCCTAGCCAACAGGTGCCAGAGAAGTCAGATCGTTTATGAGAAGATCATGTTTCTGGAGAGTTGTGAGCCAGATGTTGCAAGGTGCAACGAATTAATTGTAGACTCCTAAGAGAGTATATTGGTTGAAGAACGAGACAGTGTGGTGGCGGATGTATTATCCCGAGCTTTGCCACTGGAATAACTCTCAAAAATAAGGGGAGGGGAGTGTTATGATCTCAGCCTGCAGGAGAAACGAGTCTCCCTTCTTGAGAGTTATTCAGCAAGCCTGACCTAACTAGAAGGTCTAGCAAGTATTGAGGTAATATTGCATATGTAAAATAGTTGGTTGGATATGTGTAACAGTTTGAGATTAAGGGCAATGCAGAAGAAAATAGATAAATGACGGGCTAGGAGATGTGGACATTTTGCTGGAGGCGTGAGGCTCGCTTCCGGAGGACCTTGACCTCACTTGAGTGCCAGACATCGCAGGGGGTAGCCGCGCTCCGTTGAGCTCCCATCAGAAGGGAACCCCTAGTGATATATCTCGAAGAGAAGAGAAGTGTGTAGACGTGCCAGCTGTGGAACCGAGCTGGGAACGTTGTGGTCTCAAGTCCTGGTCGAAGAAGAGAGTATCAAGCCGGCCAGAGACATTATTGTGGGCCGTGGGAGCGCCCTGACCAGACGCCGTCAGAGGGAAAGCGCCCTCGACCAATTAATCTGTGGTAAGCACGATAAACGCCAGTTCATAGTGATTGTTTGTAGTTTGGTCGTGTGCCCAGCGACAGTAGCGATGTTTATTTATAAGTTAGACATATTTTAATAAGGCAGAAAGCCTGAAATAGGAGAGTGGAGAGGGAGGAACACGGAGCGACGTCCGTCCCCTCTGAGCGCTGGCGGACGACTGAGGGAGCCTGGCTCCGGATGGAGGAAGACCCTCCCAGCGAGTGAGGACCGCCGCCAGGCGAGGTGGAGTATGGACCCGCCCAAAACGGGGGAGTCCACTCTCACTGTATGTTGAGGACAGATAGAGGTTTGAGGCAAGCATATTGTGTGGTTATTTTTGTTTATGTGTTAAAGGGGAACATTTTATTGGAACGTCGATGGGTTGCAGGTTTGTTCTTTGGGGAAGAAGTTGCTGAGAACTTCGAAGCCAGCAGATGATGTAGCTGATGAGACTCCAAGGTAGTGGAGCAGAGGACCTCGAGCTGTGAGGAGAAGCAGCAGTGAAGAGGAGTGTCACGTGCTTCTGTAGAGGTGGTGTAGCAGCCAAGAGAGCTGTGGAAGAACCTAACAGAAGGGTGAAGCACCGTAGTTGCACAAGGAAACTTCATGATAGCAGCCTGGAGGAGCTGCAGAGGATCCTGGTAGTGAAGCCCGGCAGAACCTAAGGATATTAGGGTAGTGAACTTCCAGAGGTGGAAGGGGAAGTTCTGGTGGATTACTAGTAGGGAGTTGATAGTGTTTGGTTGTCATTAGCGTGCAAGACGCAGTGAGAGGTGAGTGACTGTTGGCATTCTTATGTCAAGGAGTTTTTTATACTGAAGTATCAATGAACATTTATACTGGTATATGTTATTGCATTCAAATGCTGATTTTCTATATATACATTATCTTGCTGATAGTGCAACAGTGTATGTAGGCTTGACCAACTTGAGGAGGTTAATAGTATCAGGTGGTGAACCAGGAGATAGGATACCACTTGATAAGCTGATAATAGAGTTCTGATGGTATTGGAGTGCAACCTGATTGTGATATTATAGAGTATAGGATTCATTATTATTATATGTGTGTATGTATCGTGTATGTGCTTTGTTCAGTAAATGTGTCACAATTTGCTGGTGTTTGCCCTTGTCCTAGTGAGGCTTCCCAGGAAGTAGTGAAGAAGGAGAGAGAGAGAGAAAGAGCCAAGAACCACTGCTGTGGACAGGGTAAGAGGTAATACTAGTAAGTCATAGGGGATTGAGGAGATCATATCTCATAAGGAGAGAGTGGGGAGTCACAGCGGCTCGAGTGGGTGTGTGCACGTGACAACGAGGCTAAGTGTTGGAGCCGCATCCCCTAAACGTGTGACGTTGAGCCCCTCTCCAAGAGCCCGAAGCGCCAAGGGTGATCTCCTAGTATAAGCACTCTACCGAGTTGTGGGTTGGGTTGTCCATAGAGAAGGATCGACGACGACAACACCAACCAACCCACAGTCTATAATAAATCCCAGATCACTTCGGCCGGATTCTGTGACGACCGCCGTCGTAGATGAAGCAGGAGGTGAAGCAGTTGAGTAATCAAGCCACCACGACGCCCTATACTCAATTTGGACGAATTGAGTGCAGAGAGCGTCTTGACAAAGTGGCAGCTGGGTTCAGAATGACGCTTACACAGGCGATTCCCGTGCCCTCCTCAAAATAACCAATGAAAGGAAGGCATACAGTGGCCTACCCCTCTCAACCAATCAGCGACGGTGTAGCACAGAACCTAGGGCAACTCCAAGATGTTGGCCGACCAACATGGCGGCTCAAGATGTTTACTAAGATGGCGGATGTTTTTATGACGACGACTGGCTAGCGAGCGCGGGAGGCCCGCAGCTCACCCAAGCCTGGGGCCTAGCGCAAGTTGAGTCTCGCTCAAGCCATACAAGAGATGATGCTATCGGCATATCTCTGTCCACAGACGTGCTACCCCGGCCAGGGTAACATTTCTGGACTGCTGATGACTGGGGCTCTCACATGAGCCCAAACACTAGATGTTTCGGTTGCAGGTTACCAAACGTAAGTCCGCCCACTTAACAAGTGTACTGGCTCCCACAGGCATAAGAGCACTATTGTAAGTGAGCTGGTGAACCATCCCCTCACATCCCTCATCCACGTCCTGGCCTCCCTCAGCCAGGTACTAGCATCCCTCAGTCAGGTCCTGGCCTCCCTCAGCCAGGTCCTGGCCTCCCTCAGTCCGGTCCTGGCCTCCCTCAGTCCGGTCCTGGCCTCCCTCAGTCAGGTCCTGGCCTTCCTCAGTCCGGTCCTGGCCTCCGTCAGTCCGGTCCTGGCCTCCCTCAGTCAGGTCCTAGCCTCCCTCAGCCAGGCTCTGGCCTCCCTCAGTCCGGTCCTGGCCTCCCTCAGTCAGGTCCTGGCCTCCCTCAGTCAGGTCCTGGCCTCCCTCAGCCAGGTCCTGGCCTCCCTCAGCCAGGTTCTGGCCTACCTCAGTCCGGTCCTGGCCTCCCTCAGTCCGGTCCTGGCCTCCCTCAGTCAGGTTCTGGCCTCCCTCAGTCAGGTCCTGGCCTCCCTCAGTCAGGTTCTGGCCTCCCTCAGTCAGGTCCTGGCCTCCCTCAGTCAGGTCCTGGCCTCCCTCAGTCAGGTTCTGGCCTCCCTCAGTCAGGTCCTGGCCTCCCTCAGTCAGGTTCTGGCCTCCCTCAGCCAGGTTCTGGCCTCCCTCAGTCAGGTCCTGGCCTCCCTCAGCCAGGTACTGGCCTCCCTCAGTCCGGTCCTGGCCTCCCTCAGTCCGGTCCTGGCCTCCCTCAGTCAGGTCCTGGCCTCCCTCAGTCAGATCCTGGCCTCCCTCAGTCAGGTCCTGGCCTCCCTCAGCCAGGTTCTGGCCTCCCTCAGCCAGGTCCTGGCCTCCCTCAGCCAGGTACTGGCCTCCCTCAGCCAGGTACTGGCCTCCCTCAGTCCGGTCCTGGCCTCCCTCAGTCCGGTCCTGGCCTCCCTCAGTCAGGTCCTGGCCTCCCTCAGCCAGGTTCTGGCCTCCCTTAGTCAGGTTCTGGCCTCCCTCAGTCAGGTTCTGGCCTCCCTCAGTCAGGTCCTGGCCTCCCTCAGTCAGGTCCTGGCCTCCCTCAGTCCGGTCCTGGCCTCCCTCAGTCAGGTCCTGGCCTCCCTCAGCCAGGTTCTGGCCTCCCTCAGTCAGGTCCTGGCCTCCCTCAGTCAGGTCCTGGCCTCCCTCAGTCAGGTCCTGGCCTCCCTCAGCCAGGTTCTGGCCTCCCTCAGCCAGGTTCTGGCCTCCCTCAGCCAGGTCCTGGCCTCCCTCAGCCAGGTCCTGGCCTCCCTCAGCCAGGCTCTGGCCTCCCTCAGTCGGTCCTGGCCTCCCTCAGTCAGGTCCTGGCCTCCCTCAGCCAGGTACTAGCCTCCCTCAGCCAGGCTCTGGCCTCCCTCAGTGGTCCTGGCCTCCCTCAGTCAGATCCTGGCCTCCCTCAGTCAGGTCCTGGCCTCCCTCAGTCAGGTCCTGGCCTCCCTCAGTCAGGTCCTGGCCTCCCTCAGCCAGGTTCTGGCCTCCCTCAGCCAGGTCCAATCCTCCCCCAGGCAGGTCCTAGCCTCCCTCAGCCAGGTCCTGGCCTACCTCAGTCAGGTCCTGGCCTCTCTCAGCCAGGTACTAGCCTCCCTCAGTCAGGTCCTGGCCTCCCTTAGCCAGGTCCTGGCCTCCCTCAGCCAAGTCCTGGCCTCCCTCAGCCAAGTCCTGGCCTCCCTCAGCCAGGTTCTGGCCTCCCTCAGCCAGGTTCTGGCCTCCCTCAGTCCGGTCCTGGCCTCCCTCAGCCAGGTTCTGGCCTCCCTCAGTCCGGTCCTGGCCTCCCTCAGTCAGGTCCTGGCCTCCCTCAGTCAGGTCCTGGCCTCCCTCAGCCAGGTCCTGGCCTACCTCAGTCAGGTCCTGGCCTACCTCAGTCAGGTCCTGGCCTCCCTCAGCCAGGTACTAGCCTCCCTCAGTCAGGTCCTGGCCTCCCTCAGCCAGGTTCTGGCCTCCCTCAGCCAGGTCCTGGCCTACCTCAGTCAGGTCCTGGCCTCCCTCAGCCAGGTACTAGCCTCCCTCAGTCAGGTCCTGGCCTCCCTTAGCCAGGTCCTGGCCTCCCTCAGCCAGGTCCTGGCCTCCCTCAGTCAGGTCCTGGCCTCCCTCAGTCAGGTCCTGGCCTCTCTCTCTCGCTCTCTCTCTCTCTCTCTCTCTCTCTCTCTCTCTCTCTCTCTCTCTCTCTCTCTCTCTCTCTCTCTCTCTCGCTTTCTGGGAAACCTGACCTGAACAAAGAGGAAAAGCAAGCTACCATATTCAACATTTAATACATAAATTAACGTACATAATAAAAACATATGATAAGCAATATGACGATACAACAGTCTAACCTGCTACAACCTGGTAGCACTCCAATATCATAACCTGGCTTCACCAACTCTCCATATCAAGTGGCTGCTCAACTCTTGACTTACCACTCCTTATTCTCCTTTGCCTTAAAAAAAAATGGGCGAGTTTCTTTCACCCTGATGCTCCTGTTCACCTAGTTGTAAATTGGTAGCTAGGAATTAGACAGCTGCTACGGGCTGCTTTCTGGGGATGTGTAATAAAAAGGAGGCCTGGTCGAGGAGCGGGCCGCTGGGACGCTAAGCCCCGAAATCATATCAAGAAATCATCTCAAAATAACCGCTTACTACTCCGTCACTGCCTGAAGCTGAAATCCTGTCACAGCAATACTGTACCATCAACCCTACAAGTATATGTAACACTGCTCGGGGCTGAAATATCTGACACATCTACATAAGTAATACATAAGAAACATCAACATAAGTATTCCCCAACAAAAGAAGAACTCAATCTCTCACCTTACACTGCATCTTACCTGCCAATTAGCATTCAAGCTCTCCCCTTATACATTCATGTGTCCACAATGAACCTCTGTTCTGCTCCTAGAGACTCCTTAATCAATGTGTACATCTGTCCTCCAAAATATAAGGAAAAGCACTTCTGCAGTTTTCCCAATCTACTGCAGTCTACTACCCAATCCTTTTAAATTATTCACTGACGTTTATTATTTCCCAATCAATGAAGTCCTACTCCAACATCAGTGACGCTTCTCCACTGATTCCATACAAAGACGTGTAGCTCCTCTACACTGCTTCAAGTCTGCTCCTCACTATGGAGTTCTGCTCTACCACAGAGTTCACCATACACTTCTTCTCCAGCCTCGAAGTTCCTCCATTAACTTCTTCTCTAACCTCGAAGTTCCTCCATTAACTTCTTCTCCAGCATCGAAGTTCCTCCATTAACTTCTTCTCCAGCCTCGAAGTTCCTCTATTAACTTCTTCTCTAACCTCGAAGTTCCTCCATTAACTTCTTCTCCAGCCTCGAAGTTCCTCCATTAACTTCTTCTCTAACCTCGAAGTTCCTCCATTAACTTCTCCAGTCTCAAAGTTCCTCCATTAACTTCTTCTCCAGCCTCGAAGTTCCTCCATTAACTTCTTCTCCAGCTTCGAAGTTCCTCCATTAACTTCTTCTTCAGCCTCGAAGTTCCTCCATTAACTTCTTCTCCAGCCTCGAAGTTCCTCCATTAACTTCTTCTCCAGCCTCGAAGTTCCTCCATTAACTTCTTCTCTAACCTCGAAGTTCCTCCATTAACTTCTTCTCTAACCTCGAAGTTCCTCCATTAACACCCCTTCCCAGACAAACCTGCAATTCCATTATGATGCCAATAAAATGTTTTCCTAACAGAACAGAGAACCAACTAATATCCCATTAAATCTCGCCCTCCGACGCCGCACCGCGCCGTCCAACTGTGGTAGGTACTCGCCCATCCTGGACGGATCCAAGCTGGAAACATGTCTTGACACGCCGCCAGCCCGCCAAACACACACCGAAACTACGACGTTGGTACAACGTTCGAACAAGTTTTAACACCTCCTAACCAGTTATAACAACCAATATAGCAAGTTGTAACAACATTTTAATACCTCATAAACACGTTAAGCCAAGATGTAACAACTTTATTACAAGTTGTTACAAGCGGAAAATTGAGACAGGTACGGTTTGTGTTTCCAGGGAGGTGCTTCCGCACGCCAACGCTGGGAGCCGCCGCCCTTCAGTCGCTACTTGACTTCCATCGAGGGCAGATGTACTATTGCTCCCTCCAGCATATTCCTCTCAACTTAAATTTTCTATTTCAACTCAATGGCTAAATAAAATTACTACCCTATATGTACATATGTTCACTATGATCACTGGGCACATGATCAAACACTGGTAGCTAATCTAACAAACAATTAAACAGATTTACCGAGGGTATCGCTGACGTAGAGGCGCTCAGGCCCTGGTGCTCAACATGGCGCTCACACAGACCGCCCACAAAAATCGCTTTAAGACTACTTCACATAACTTCTTCTAGTCCTGGCCTGAGTATAGAGAGTCGCCCGGCAGGCTCCACACAGAAACGCCTGCTTACTTCCTTTCTCTTGAAGTAGCACACAAAACTAGAGTTCCACAAAGGCGTGACCAACACTCACTTCCAGGTCACCTCTAGTATATCCAAATCACAGAGAAATGGTGTACTATGTCCCCCAACAGCGTCCTCACACTTGCATACAAGTACTCTTCGCTCCAGCACTAGCTCAGGGAACTATATTCTTCCTCCTTCCAGGCGATCAACGAAGTACGACCACCTCTGACGACTGTTGTGACTCAAGGGAGGTCACGACGTCCTGCTAGCGTCATGTCACGTCACAAAAGTATCGACATCTCATTTCACGTCACTTATTACCATTCTCTGCTAGTGTTTTTAAATTATTCACTCACGTTTATTATATATTTTCTTTTTCTGACCTCTTAATCTCAGGACCAGAAAGCAAAATAACTTTCACATGATAGACTTGTTCCACCCCGGCTACATGGGGTCATAGCAGCCACCTGATCTACCCTGGCCAGTCACCAGGAGTCGCTAACCCCACACTGCCTCTACTAGAGTCTTGGGCAGCCACCTGGTGTGAGATTATGTCTATTGAGGATGGGACATGTGACCTCAATCAGGCCTCCAGCATCTTGGCGATTACACAAGCGGGAGGAAAAGTTAAGATTCCTGCCCCAAACTTCCACTCGCTCCTGGCTATGTCGCCAAGTAATTTAAGCTTTAGATATAACAAATGGCTGTAGTTATTTCCACAGGAAGACTACGACGGCTACCGTAGTCTATCTAAATAGCCGAGGGTGTCTGCTGCCCGAAGACGTCAAACAATAAATGTCTAGCTCCCATATTAATAATTATGAAAACTGTAGAGTGCATCCACTCTTGTGCACTCTTGAAAGCAAAATGGCGATGTGTCTTCTTCTATCAACCATGTGTAAGCCAGCTGGAAGTCCATTCCTTCACACCTGGCCTACCCTAACCACACACACTCCTCCACGCTCTCCATAAACCACTTCCGCTGCCAGTAGTACACTGAGAGACTACTAACTAATTTGTTTACAATAATCTGGGTACAACATGTGCAGTTTGTGGACTTCAGAGATATGAGTAAATGAAAAGAAAGATAATTATCTGGAGAAAACCTAAGCCATAACAACTATGTAGCACTTGGAAGGGATATATGGATAAGGATTTAGGATACCAATTGTTCACAACCACTTGGACAGTCGGGGATTGAACGCCGTCAAGCAAGTAACAAGGCCGTCTATCTCGACCATCCAAGTGGTTACGATACCCTTTAGAAAGTGATATTAACAGCTAATTTAGGATTAGAGCCATAGGGTAAGTAATGCAGAAATAAAGAGAACTGCGAACCTCTATTTGTCATTACCATGGGTCAGAGACTAGGATAATGTCCCCCTGGTTTTATATGGGCAGAAAGATATAGATTGGACGACAGTTGTTGTTGGAAATTTCCAACACCGAATACAACACTGTTGTATTCTCATTAATTATTACTAATTCTACTAATCATTGTAGTAAGTAAAATTAACACAAAGTAGAATTCACATGTACTAATAATTTCATCTGTACAATAGGCTAGAATTCTCATGTCACCCGACACCAGTATTGCGTCAGATTTCATTGTAATAAACACATTTATATCCAATGTGCTTGAGAATTGAATTCGATTCTCTATAAACAACGGCGTTCTGTGTGATAATTAATTACAGATAAATTGACCTCCAATTAAAGCCGAATAGAGCGTTAAAGTCATAACAGTTATCTAGTAATAAAATTAACGTCACGCGTGAATGCCCTGGAGAGATATTAATTCTTCTCCATTGTACGTTTCCTATCATATAGCTGGCAAATAATAATATTTAACTCTTCCAAATAATAAACTCGTCCTAACCCATTCGTTTCAATCACAACTGTGAGAAATGATAATATTCACAATAAAATAATTTGAGTAACAAATGCGGGACGCGGGGTGGAGCGGAGGAGACGCCAGAGTGCACGTGTTGACACGCTTCCGAGCGGACCTGCTCACATAGTGCTCACAAGGAGACGCCATTACCCATCCATCCGGGTAAACGCTATTCATTCTCCCAAAGAAAGTCGCCACTGTGAGGTGTGAAGAGCCTTGCAGACAATATCTTCGCCTGGTGTCAGTGTCATACAAGGAACCTATCAAATCTGGTTCTTTGTGCCTCCACGTGACCGGCCAGTGAAGCGCGTCATTATCCAGGATAGGTGAAGCCAGAGCCTGGGATGCGAATTTCGGCACACTTAAAACTTACACAGTGCCCATATTAGCTAAGTATCTTATCCTTATTTGATGCATCTGATAGGGTGTAGAATTATAGCTGGGTAGTTTGTCGTGACGACGTATACCAACACCAAAGCACAGGTCATTATCTCTTAACCATTATTAATAGTAATTTATTGGATATAGAAATCCAGTAGTCTAATTAGTTGCTACTGTAAATATTCATTTTGCAGCATGTGAGAAGAATTCTCCTAGCTGCCCTCTCCCATGTTAATCAATCCCACTCGTCATCCAGCCGAGCCCAGGAGAATCAGAGGGAGCATCGTGACTTACTTTAAGGAATCGTCATTAAGCTAAGATTCTTTTGTATTCCTCTAATATTATCTGGAATTATTTACATGCAGAACTCTGTTTCTTGGATTGACATGTGTTTATTATGATTACTATTATTATATTCATAATCTATGTTCTCATTAATGATAATGACAATGATTTCACAATTATTCATAGGATTAGATTATTATATTTTGGATTAGTGAACGAACCACACTAGTTCCTGGACGTACTGAGTTCCAGTAATAACCCCCCAATGTAGGTGTTTGAGGTTTGATTCATTTAATTATACAGCCCATTAATTATTTCTATGATCATATTCTCTAGTATTTTATCCATAGTTACTGGTTCATCTAGGAATTATCAAATGATCATAATTTCTCAGTTTCCCTCTTTACTATAAACGCGGGTGGTCCTTCGTAATTTAATTTACTACATTAATATTTAAATAATTAGATTCAAGCCCCAAATGTCCCACATTATGGTCCTTCGAACCGGATAGGCATTAAATTTATAATTACAAATATTAATCATTAATAACTAATCCTTGTGTGACATAAGCTAGACTAACTATTTAATTATTTGTGTCAACTAACAGTGTAACACATCAGTTAGTCTAGATCACACTAACGTATTGCTACTTTCACCTCATGTATAAGGTAGCTTTAGTGGGTCATAGTCAATTACCCACAACACTTAGACCTATACCTCACACAGAGGTGAGAATCTTTAGGTCACCAGGAGCAACAGCTCATAACTTTTATAATAACCCCACACTAACACCTGCGTTAGAGTGGCCTCACCATCTAACCATTATATACTTAGGTGGTAATGACATCCATCCCACTCGTCATCCAGCTGAGGTGATCAAACACCTCAAAACCATAATTTCTTCTTTCAAGCTCATTAGTGAATCGGTAGTATTCACATTAGTGGAACCTCGCCAACCAAGTCAAGATAATCGTTGGGGAGTAACCCCAGAATACTACCAGAGAGCTGCTAAGTACATAAATTTCAAGCTGAAAAAACGAGTGAGATTGGATGCCACATATATCCAATTTACAGCCAGACCTTATAGACAGAACCTGACCAGAGATGGTGTACAGTTGTCAGGGGAATCTAGGTTGCATGTGGTTGACAAGTTAATTAACACCATCAACCATCACAAACGGCTGTGGCTAGCAAGCCAAACTTAACTGTACATAATTGTTTCACTTGTGTGTGCAAGAGCACTCTTATAAAACAAAAAACAAAACAAAAATACAGCACAACTATATTCACCTTACTGCACCACAATAATCTTTACCAATGTTATTAGGTAGAATTTAGGCTGAGATTGTGCTGAATTTGGTACAAGCCCAGACTAAATAACTTTATAGTTCTTAGTTAGGAATTATCACGACTAGTCCTAAGCTAGTCAGTAGTGTATGTATTATACTATTTGTGCTGACCCTAAACAGGGTGGGATTAATTTTTGAGATAACTCTGATTGGAGTATCTCCATAATATTTCTCTTGTATGCATTATTTTGTGTATCTATTTTGTGTATTGCTGGATAATCTCCATTAACTCTGATGGTGATATAGATGAGCTAACCGGACGAGAACTAATGGTGAAGTTCCGACAGAGCACAAAATATCTAGCTATTTGTTGTTAGGTAGGTAGGTACATTCAACCTCAAGTGAGATAAAATATAAAGTAGCCACCTTAAATTAGGCTACATTTAATGTTACTTGTCCACCAATGAACAAGTACCCAAGCTTCATTAGTAATACATACACTAATCCCATGAAGTTTGGACCTAAGCCCAACATAGCTACTCCTGAGCAATTGAGGAGAACCTACATTGGCCTTAAAGGTCATTTGACCAGATTAATTAACAAGCCTGAGGGCTTAACTAAAGATACTCACATTGACTCTTATCACTTAGAGACATCAGTCAGAGTGGCTGATCTGAAATTTGATCAAGTCAAATCTGCAGGTCAATCTTACCTTGATCTACTAAATACTGTAGAAACCAATCCTGAGGAAGTAAGTCAAATTGTAGACAACATCTCCCAGTATGAAGATGAGACTCAAGATATAATTATCAGGCTATCTAAATTAGCAAAACAATCTGGATCCAATACCAGTAACACAGGGTCTCAATTCAGTAACCAACTACCAGAGGTTCGTTTACCTACTCTAGACTTACCTACATTTTCAGGATTAGATACAGAAAATTGGGACAATTTTTGGACTTCCTTTGAAGTTCACATCCATAAGAAGCCGTCTCTAGACAAGGTTTCTAAATTTTCATACCTACTTAGTCTTCTCAAAGGAGAGGCTAAAAAGGTCATACATAACCTCACTCTTGATGAGAGTAATTATGAGGAAGCTATCAAACTCCTGAAGTTGAACTATTGCAACAAAGAGTTAAGTATAGCTACCCTCTATTATCAATTGCTAGATCTGAATGCACCAAATAGTAGACCAGAGTCACTTCAAAGCTTCAGACTAGAAGTAGAGTCTCTAGTAAAGGCCTTAGGTACTAAAGTTAATATACCTGCTTCAGAATGGTCTATCAAGTTACTATTACAGAGGAAATTACCTCGAAATGTCTTGACAGAGCTCTGCTCACATTATAATACCGAGTTTCTCACTCTTGACCAAATTTTCGAGGGATTGAGGATCACGGTTAACAGGTTGAAGACTCATGATAAAATTAAACCTGAGTCCAAACCAACTAGTACTGATATTTCAGTCAAACCTAAACAGACTCAGAGTAAGTCTAATAAATATAAATCCAAACCTACTCCATCCACTGTGAAAAGAAGTGGAAATGTAGGTACATATTCGGTGTCTCCTTCTGAGATAACCAATGACTTGTCTACTAAAGAGACTAAGTCTATTAACCAGAGAAGGTGTCTGTTCTGCAATCAGGGACACACCACTTATCAATGCTCTGTTTATCCTACTTATAATGTTAGGGTTTAAAGGTTACAAGAATTGCACAAGTGCACCAAGAGCATGGGCTCTCATGATCCCAAGAAATGTACAGTGCAGCTACATTCCTGCAACCGTTGTAACCAAGGTGTACACCACTACGCCTTATGTAGAAAATCTTCTACACCAACCATGACCACTGGGGAGAATTCTACGAATTCTACCGCAGTGCAATATTGCAAAGTGCATCAAGAAGTAAATGTACTTGCTACTGAGTCAGGCAATAATACTACTCTGCCTACAGCTCAACTTAAACTAATAAACCGAAGATCTAGAATTAACATTAGAGGTCTTTTTGACCAAGGTTCACAGAAAACCTTCATTACACAACAGTTGGTAGATGAGTTAAATTTAAAACCTGCCAATAGTGTGAGGTTAAATATTTCTGGTTTCTTGTCAAATAGTGGACCTCGTGACTACAAGGTAGTTAAAGTATTAGTAAGACTCGGATCTTCTACTAGTCCAATACAAGCGGTAGTAGTGGATAAACTTCCTACAGACCTGCAGGTCACCGGGTTAGCTCGCACTGCGAGACACCTTAAACGAAACCGCATGAGGCTAGCAGATTATAAAATAAATTCTGACTGCCTCACAGATGTTGGAATACTTATAGGCGCGGATCATTATTACAAGTTTATAACTGGATGCACTAGGCAACATGGAATGAATTTGTTGTCGTCCGCAGGAGGCAAATTGCTTACGGGACCGGTGCTTTTCAGACAAGGTCCAGCGTCCACAAACCAACAATCCAATGACATAATCGTGGCGTGACTAGGCTTGGAACAGTCACCCCTACGTTTCAGGGAAATATCTGAGGACATTGAATCTGACCCACCAATACATCGTTTGTGGGATTTAGACACTTTAGGCATTATCCCTGAACAACCAAGTCCTGATGATACGTGGACTTACCAGCAATACCTGGATACAGTTGTCTATTCAAATAAACAGTACTGGGTAAGACTCCCATGGAAGTTGGATCATCCACAACTTCCAGTTAATTATTTTATGGCAGCCTCACAATTGCAGTCTCAATTAACACGACTACAGAAGCAGCCAGACAAACTGAACAAGTATCATCAACTTATCCAACAACAACTTAACAGTAAATTCATTGAAGTTGTTGAACACGATGACCGAAAAACAGGTCATTATTTACCTCATCACGCCGTGGTGAAAGACTCTTTGACAACACCTATTCGTATTGTCTTTAACTGCAGTGCTAAAGTAAAGCCAAGCAGTGTGTCTTTAAATGAATGTCTCCAAACGGGACCTAGCCTAACACAAAGGCTACATGATGTGCTGTTACGATTTCGCACAGGCATTTTTGCCTATACAGCTGATATCAGCAAAGCCTTTCTCCGAGTAGGGTTACAGGAGGAAGATCGTAACTACACAAAATTCCTCTGGGTTAAGGATCCACTGGATCCTAACAGTGAAGTAATCACCTATCGTTTTGCCTCAGTGTTATTTGGAGCTACGTCCTCACCGTTTCTTTTGCAAGCAACATTAGACACACATTTGAGGAAATCAAACAGCCCCTATAAGGCAGACATTAGCGACAACTTGTATGTCGACAATTTCCAGGGAACAACTAATGATCAAGCTGATCTGGTAGAAATCTACCATGAGGCTAACTGTGAACTATTAGGAGCCAATATGCCACTACAGTCATGGGCCTCAAATAATAAACTGCTTAGCCAGGTAATCGAGAAAGAATTTCCCGATTATCAGGTACCCAGTCAATTAAAGGTTCTAGGCGTGGAATGGAACACCCGTACTGACAAGATGAATGTCAAGTCAGTACAAACTGATAATTCAACCCTTACCATGAGAACACTGCTCTCGTTTGTCAGTCAACCATTTGACCCTTTAGGCCTACTTAGTCCTATATTAATAAGGGGCAAACTCCTAATGCAGGAGTGCTGGCAGAAACGTATGGGATGGGATGATCCGTTACCAAGTGAGTTACAAGCTAAATGGCAAATACTCTCAACGGATTTTAATCAGTTAGGCGTTTTGAAATTTCCTCGTAATGCTTCAGGACCAAACTTACCCACCAATTTGCACGTTTTCTGCGATGCCTCTGGCAAAGCATATGGCGCAGTAGCCTATTTAGTTAATAGTGCACAATCAATTTAGCTCACATCTAAAGCAAGAGTTGCTCCCATTAAGAAGAGATCTTTACCTCAGATGGAGTTAACTGCATTGCTGGTGGGAGTAAGATTGGCTCATTGCCTGGCAAAGACACTCAATAATATCCACTTTGGTGAGATTGTAGTGTGGTCAGACAACGAGGCAGTCTTACAATGGGTAAGAAACAATAACAACAAAACTCCCTACGTTAGTAATCGCATCAGGGAGATTCATGATTTATCTGCTGGATATAAATTTAGACATGTTCCTACCAAGGACAATCCTGCAGATTATTTATCTCGAGGGTTAACATTAAAACAACTTGTCAAGTCTTCGCTGTGGTTCAATGGACCTTCATGGCTTGTTGGTGGTCAGTGGCCCAAACAAAAGCCACAAGTCATAGTGACCAATATCACCACTCCCATGAAAGAACCAGAACCTCAACGAATATTAGCCATTGATCCTCACCATTATTCTAACTTAAGCAAATTATTACGAGTGACTGCACATGTGTTTGATTTTCTTGCTAAGGTAGGAATTCGACATAAGTTTCCCAATCCTATCCTCTACTGGATCAAACGTGCACAACAAGAGACATATGGAAGTGAATATGAAAATCTTCCAGATAAATTAACTAAGTCTCTAGGTATCTGGTATGATGCCAACACTCATAACATACTACAATGTGGAGGACGTTTGCTTCATGCAAAAATTGACTTGGACACAAAGAATCCAATTCTTCTACCTCGTCACCACATCATCACTAAACTTCTTGTCTTACATCACCACACCATCAATATGGTACCTTACATGGTGGAGTTTTAGATACTCTCACCGACCTTAGACAAAAGTACTGGCTTCCTCAAGGTCGTCAGACAGTTAAGTCAATTATTAAATCTTGTGTAATCTGTAAGAGATACGACGCTAGAGTATGTCCTTACCCAGGACCTCCACCACTCCCAGAAGAGAGAGTGGTTCATCTGCATCCTTTCGAAACCACCGGTGTTGATTACACAGGAGCCTTACTTCTCACTGGTAACCCAGATAATATACCAGTGAAAGCGTACATTTGTCTCTTTACGTGTGCTACAACCAGAGGCGTACATTTAGAAGTCACTCCAGACATGAGTGCTGAAGCCTTCATCCAAGCTTTCCGCAGATTTGCTGCCCGCCGATCGTGTCCCAAATTAATGATATCGGACAATGGTTCCAATTTTGTGGCAGGAGAAAGTTGTTTGCGAGAAGTCTGGAACCATCCAGAAGTACAGTCAGTCCTACAGAGACGACAATGTCACTGGAAATTCATAGCACCGAGAGCCCCTTGGCAAGGTGGGTTCTATGAGTGAATGGTAGGCACAGTCAAGAAGTGTCTAAGGAAAACTTTACACCGACAAAGGGTCAGTTACTCAGAACTCCAAACTATTGTTGTGGAAATCGAGGCGCGAGTCAATAACCGCCCAATAACCTACCTGTCTGATGATTTCACCCAGAGAGAACCTCTGAGCCCCTCACACTTGATCCATGGAGGTCTACTGAGCCCTCTCATCCCTTTAGCCGAAGAGGACCCTGTAGACCCGTCACATGTGACCAGAGGAGACTTGGTGGAAAGCTACCAGCTTCCCTCCAGAGTTATTAACAGGTGGAATGAGGCGTGGACTCGAGAGTACCTCACAGCTCTACGAGAGTACCACTACAGAGCTTCGAGTCCTTACAATAAAGTGCAATTAAAACCAGGGGACCTAGTACTAGTCGACAGTGATGGACCAAGGTCAGAGTGGCCTATAGGCAAAATTGTTGCCATTCATCCAGATCATCAAGGTGTCCTGAGAGTAGTTAAAGTTTTATGTCGAGGCAACACTACTCTAAAAACTTTAGAGAAGCTGGTTCCCCTTAACTGACTGAGCAAGAATATCAGCCAGATCCAGTTTCCCCAGTAATTTCCGAGGGCAATAATTCTGATTCTCCAAGCAACCGCCCCACTAGAGCTGCTGCTCAACAATGTAGGCGGAATTTGCAAGCCTATTACAACTCTGAACAAGAGTAATTCCTTTCACAGCCCATTTAGATAACTATGATGATACTACGGTGGGATGTCGAGTAACAAACCATTACAAGTCACTATGACCCAGGACATTCCCATCGTAGTGGATTCTGTTGTTTAAATTGTGTGATTTAAAATCTTTAATTATTGTGTAGGCTATAAATAACATGTTTCATTTGGCATGTAAACAGCAAGACTTGAGTTCTTGTAAGTCCTTGATAAATACGGGATGTTCGTTATGTGTGTACTAACATACTAACATATTAACCTACTAATATACTAATGTTAATCTCAACTTCGGGATAGGTCAGTACTTCACAGTACACTATGACCCTAGAATCCTCCCCCCGGAGTTATGTTGGAAATTTCCAACACCGAATACAACACTGTTGTATTCTCATTAATTATTACTAATTCTACTAATCATTGTAGTAAGTAAAATTAACACAAAGTAGAATTCACATGTACTAATAATTTCATCTGTACAATAGGCTAGAATTTTCACGTCACCCGACGCCAGTATTGCGTCAGATTTCATTGTAATAAACACATTTATATCCAATGTGCTTGAGAATTGAATTCGATTCTCTATAAACAACGGCGTTCTGTGTGATAATTAATTACAGATAAATTGACCTCCAATTAAAGCCGAATAGAGCGTTAAAGTCATAACAGTTATCTAGTAATAAAATTAACGTCACGCGTGAATGCCCTGGAGAGATATTAATTCTTCTCCATTGTACGTTTCCTATCATAGAGCTGGCAAATAATAATACTTAACTCTTCCAAATAATAAACTCGTCCTAACCCGTACGTTTCAATCACAACTGTGAGAAATGATAATATTCACAATTAAATAATTTGAGTAACAAATGCGGGACGCCGGGCGGAGCGGAGGAGACGCCAGAGTGCACGTGTTGACACGCTTCCGAGCGGACCTGCTCACGTAGTGTTCACGAGGAGACGCCATTACCCATCCATCCGGGTAAACGCTATTCATTCTCCCGAAGAAAGTCGCCACTGTGAGGCGTGAAGAGCCTTGCAGACAATATCTTCGCCTGGTGTCAGTGTCATACAAGGAACCTATCAAATCTGGTTCTTTGTGCCTCCACGTGACCGGCCAGTGAAGCGCGTCATTATCCAGGATAGGCGAAGCCAGAGCCTGGGACGTGAATTTCGGCAAACTTGAAAAACTTACACAGTGCCCATATTAGCTAAGTATCTTATCCTAATTTGATGCATCTGATAGGGTGTAGAATTATAGCTGGGTAGTTTGTCGTGACGACGTATACCAACACCAAAGCACAGGTCATTATCTCTTAACCATTATTAATAGTAATTTATTGGATATAGAAATCCAGTAGTCTAATTAGTTGCTACTGTAAATATTCATTTTGCAGCATGTGAGAAGAATTCTCCTAGCTGCCCTCTCCCATGTTAATCAATCCCACTCGTCATCCAGCCGAGCCCAGGAGAATCAGAGGGAGCATCGTGACTTACTTTAAGGAATCGTCATTAAGCTAAGATTCTTTTGTATTCCTCTAATATTATCTGGAATTATTTACATGCAGAACTCTGTTTCTTGGATTGACATGTGTTTATTATGATTACTATTATTATATTCATAATCTATGTTCTCATTAATGATAATGACAATGATTTCACAATTATTCAAAGGATTAGATTATTATACTTTGGATTAGTGAACGAACCACACTAGTTCCTGGACGTACTGAGTTCCAGTAATAACCCCCCAATGTAGGTGTTTGAGGTTTGATTCATTTAATTATACTGCCCATTAATTATTTCTATGATCATATTCTCTAGTATTTTATCCATAGTTACTGGTTCATCTAGGAATTATCAAATGATCATAATTTCTCAGTTTCCCTCTTTACTATAAAAGCGGGTGGTCCTTCGTAATTTAATTTACTACATTAATATTTAAATAATTAGATTCAAGCCTCAAATGTCCCACAGTTGTTGTATAATATATAAGAGAAGCTAACTAGAGGAGATGGGAGACGAAGAATCAGAACACAAAAAAATGAAGAAAATATAGTGATGAGGAACCTTGTTTGTTGTTAAGTATTTAGATGAGAGCAAACTGAACATGCCGTCCACGGCTGCCAAGCTTAAGATATAAATAATTGGAACGGGAAGAAATTTATGGCCTATGAGTCTGCAGTTTAAACTTGATTTATGATAATAAAGATAAGCTTGGAAGTCTTTTGCAGTTTTATGTCTTCAGAGGCAGGGAAGACATTCAAAATGTTCACCAATCTTTGACAAACATGAAAACAATTAACTTTTAATCCAGAGACAAAGATATCTTTCGTTTAACAAAATAGAGAGGAAACTGATGTTCATAAAGCAGCAGGAGTTCATTTACTCTGGATAAAATGATATCTTCAGAATTATTAATTATATATTTAAGTTAATGGCTTAATTATAACTGTAATTATAATTAAATAGATCGATTATAAAGAGAGGGTGTGTGTAATATCTGAGGGTACTGCCTATTGTGGCAACACTTGGTGGTGTCTGGTAATACTGTGTGTGTTGGGTTCAGAGGCGGCAATATGGGTCAAGAGTGGGATCTCACCCACACATCCATAACAATGTGACGATGCTTCACAGCTGTTGAAGGCTAATATGGTAAGTACTACTTAGACGTGTGGACGTGCAGTGACTCATCATGGCTCCTTACAAGGAGAACGTGAGGACGGGCAGGCACTCATCATGGCTCCTTGTGGAGAACGTGAGGACGGGCAGGCACTCATCATGGCTCCGTGTGGAGAACGTGAGGACGGGCAGGCGCTCATCATGGCTCCGTGTGGAGAACGTGAGGACGGGCAGGCACTCATCATGGCTCCGTGTGGAGAACGTGAGGACGGGCAGGCGCTCATCATGGCTCCGTGTGGAGAACGTGAGGACGGGCAGGCACTCATCATGGCTCCTTGTGGAGAACGTGAGGACGGGCAGTGACTCATCATGGCTCCGTGTGGAGAACGTGAGGACGGGCAGGCGCTCATCATGGCTCCGTGTGGAGAACGTGAGGACGGGCAGTGACTCATCATGGCTCCGTGTGGAGAACGTGAGGACGGGCAGTGACTCATCATGGCTCCGTGTGGGGAACGTGAGGACGGGCAGTGACTCATCATGGCTCCGTGTGGAGAACGTGAGGACGGGCAGTGACTCATCATGGCTCCGTGTGGAGAACGTGAGGACGGGCAGGCACTCATCATGGCTCCTTGTGGAGAACGTGAGGACGGGCAGTGACTCATCATGGCTCCGTGTGGAGAACGTGAGGACGGGCAGGCACTCATCATGGCTCCGTGTGGGGAACGTGAGGACGGGCAGTGACTCATCATGGCCCCGTGTGGAGAACGTGAGGACGGGCAGGCGCTCATCATGGCTCCGTGTGGAGAACGTGAGGACGGGCAGGCACTCATCATGGCCCCGTGTGGAGAACGTGTAGACTTCACGTCAATTTGCGTTACCTTTTGTAACTTTAAGGAAGGATTGACCTGTAAGCGGGCTGAAGGAGGCTCATTTTTCAACTACAAGATGAGCTACAGTCATAAGACATTTCATCTGAGAAAAATAATAATTGTTCGACATGCAAGAATATGTCAGAAAGGATTCACGGATGTGACGTGTCAAAGACTACACACTAAACTGATATTGAAATTAATGTAATATAAATAATCACCAAAATGATAAAAACATACAATATAATGGAGGAAGAGACATCGTCACTTACGATGTAGCCTGATAATCTTCTGTTAAATCAGACTCTCCAACTTTGGCAAAGTCTCCCATGAAATCACGGAATAATCTATATAAATAAAAATGTAAATGTTCGTGTGTTCAAAATCAGTAATCTTCGAAAGTTCTTCACCGATTGCTTTGAAATTTTGACGCAATGTTCCATTTGAATACGTGCGTGTTTTAGTATACCAACTATATAGATGCCACACCTGTGACAGGTAAAAACATGCATTTTTTTTTAAACACTGCCATCTGTTGCAAGTAAGAGCAACACGAACTATACTAAATATGTTAATTCCATTTCAATGTTTCCGATAGCATTGACAAATAGAATTTTCATAGATATCGATTTATTTTTATTTCGATTTAATTGTTGTGTGTGACATTGCGTTGGAATCGAGCTGTGTTGTTTACCATACCGTTTATTTCGTGAGTATAGTTTATTTTTTTTTATTTTTTATTTTCGCTTTTTAAATGTTTTTCTTATATTTCAGTGATGAGAACATCAGATCATTTGATGTTCCTAATTTTCTGATGGGAACATCAGATAATTTGTAAATACATCGGATGAGGGAGTGGGGAATGGTGGGGAGGACAAGGGGACGGGGGATGTGAGGAATGGTTGGGAGGACGAGGGGACGTGGGAGGGTGTGAATGGTGGAGACGACTGGGAAACAGGGAAAGGTTGCTGTGGCTCCACAGAAACGCGTGGCCGGGTACAGCTAGTAGAATAATAACAAAGCCTATGGGTCAAAAGGGAACAATGGGGTTAATTGAGACACAAGATAATAATTAATTTAACATTAATCCTGTTCATAAAAAATAGGTAATGTATGATGGATACTTCAAAATATATATGGGAAACTATACTATTATTGTGATGACATCTGAAGAACATGTTCCAGTCTAGAGGAACGACGAATAACAAGGCATCAACAAAGTCAGTAAATTATCAACAATTTTCCCAGGAGACAGAACACTTAATAATCAATCAATCAGCAGCATATTATACATATTAACTACAAATGACCAATTCAACCAATCAGGTTACTATATGGCTTAAACATAAGAGGTAAAGAAACTACACAAGTCTTCAAGGCACAGATGTGGCAGCTTCTGCCTTTCTTACACCCAAGTGATCTCACATTTATTACCTCAGCCTCGCCTCATTTAATACTGCCAAGAATGGCATAAACAGATCTATATATTTCCAACGTGCTGAATTCAAATCTGGATTCCTGGAAATCTGGAAATTTCTATGATCAGCTCAAGTTTTCTACCAATTCCTTTATAAATAGTTATTTTTTTCTTAAGTTTTGAGGGAATCAGACCGGGAAATGAAAATAAAAGGTTTGCTTTCCTTACATGTTGCAAACGTGTGTTGAACAGTTAAAACATTGGAGAATCATGTGACGGATTGTTAATTGTTGCATGAGTAACCTACATGTATGGCTCAAATTTTAAAATGTACAAAACAAGTGGAAGTGAAGGCCATTAATAAAGACAGGCATTTGCTTTCGTATCACAGAAAATTCCACATACAACTGATGGTAAATTGCATGCCACCATTTTGTATTGTCTTGTAGTTAGAAGCCTAAAGAAGGATGACCAGATGGGACGAGTAAAGAGACAGGAATGGTAACACTTGTTACATTACCGTTGTTGTCTGTTATTACGTTACTGTTGGGGTCTCTTGTCACGTTACTGTTGGGGTCTGTTGTTACATTACTGTTGGTGTCTATTGTCATGTTACTGTTGGGGTCTGTTGTTACATTACCGTTGTTGTCTGTTATTACGATACTGTTGGGGTCTGTTGTCACGTTACTGTTGGTGTCTGTTGTTACATTACTGTTGGTGTCTATTGTCATGTTACTGTTGGTCTTTGTTGTTACATTATTGTTGGTGTCTGTTGTTAAGTTACTGTTGGTGTCTGTTTTTACATTACAGTTGGTATCTGTTATTACGTTACTGTTGGGGTCTGTTGTCACGTTACTGTTGGTGTCTCTTGTTACATTACTGTTGGTGTCTGTTGTCATGTTACTGTTGGTGTCTGTTGTTATGTTACTGTTGGTGTCTGTTGTTACATTACTGTTGGTGTCTGTTGTTACATTACTGTTGGTGTCTGTTGTTATGTTACTGTTGGTATCTGTTGTTACATTACTGTTGGTGTCTGTTGTCATGTTACTGTTGGTGTCTGTTGTTATGTTACTGTTGGTGTCTGTTGTTACATTACTGTTGGTGTCTGTTGTTACATTACTGTTGGTGTCTGTTGTTACATTACTGTTGGTGTCTGTTGTTATGTTACTGTTGGTGTCTGTTGTTACATTACTGTTGGTGTCTATTGTTACATTTCTGTTGGTGTCTGTTGTTACATTACTGTTGGTGTCTATTGTTACATTACTGTTGGTGTCTATTGTTACATTACCGTTGGTGTCTGTTGTTACATTACTGTTGGTGTCTGTTGTTACATTACTGTTGGTGTCTGTTGTTACATTACTGTTGGTGTCTGTTGTTACATTACTGTTGGTGTCTGTTGTTACATTACTGTTGGTGTCTGTTGTTACATTACTGTTGGTGTCTATTGTTACATTACTGTTGGTGTCTGTTGTTACATTACTGTTGGTGTCTGTTGTTATGTTACTGTTGGTGTCTGTTGTTACATTACTGTTGGTGTCTATTGTTACATTACTGTTGGTGTCTGTTGTTACGTTACTATTGGTGTCTATTGTTACATTACTGTTGGTGTCTGTTGTTATGTTACTGTTGGTGTCTGTTGTTATGTTACTGTTGGTGTCTGTTGTTACATTACTGATGGTGTCTGTTGTTACATTACTGTTGGTGTCTGTTGTCATGTTACTGTTGGTGTCTGTTGTTACATTACTGTTGGTGTCTGTTGTTACATTACTGTTGGTGTCTGTTGTCATGTTACTGTTGGTGTCTGTTGTTACATTACTATTGGTGTCTGTCGTTATGTTACTGTTGGTGTCTGTTGTTACATTACTGTTGGTGTCTGTTGTTACATTACTTTTGGTGTCTGTTGTCATGTTACTGTTGGTGTCTGTTGTTATGTTACTGTTGGTGTCTGTTGTTACATTACTGTTGGTGTCTATTGTTACATTACTGTTGGTGTCTGTTGTTACGTTACTGTTGGTGTCTATTGTTACATTACTGTTGGTGTCTGTTGTTAACTTACTGTTGGTGTCTGTTGTTACATTACTGTTGGTGTCTATTGTCATGTTACTGTTGGTGTCTGTTGTTACATTACTGTTGGTGTCTGTTGTCATGTTACTGTTGGTGTCTGTTGTTACATTACTGTTGGTGTCTGTTGTTACATTACTTTTGGTGTCTGTTGTCATGTTACTGTTGGTGTCTGTTGTTATGTTACTGTTGGTGTCTGTTGTTACATTACTGTTGGTGTCTGTTGTTACATTACTGTTGGTGTCTGTTGTCATGTTACTGTTGGTCTTTGTTGTTACATTATTGTTGGTGTCTGTTGTTAAATTACTGTTGGTGTCTGTTGTCATGTTACTGTTGGTGTCTGTTTTTAAGTTACTGTTGGTGTCTGTTGTTACATTACTGTTGGTGTCTATTGTTACATTACTGTTGGTGTCTGTTGTTACGTTCCTGTTGGTGTCTATTGTTACATTACTGTTGGTGTTTGTTGTTATGTTACTGTTGGTGTCTGTTGTTATGTTACTGTTGGTGTCTGTTGGTGTCTGTTGTTACGTTACTGTTGGTCTTTGTTGTTACATTATTGTTGGTGTCTGTTGTTAAGTTATTGTTGGTGTCTGTTGTTAAGTTACTGTTGGTGTCTGTTGTCATGTTACTGTTGGTGTCTGTTTTTAAGTTACTGTTGGTGTCTGTTGTTATGTTACTGTTGGTGTCTGTTGTTATGTTACTGTTGATGTCTGTTATTATGCTACTGTTGGTGTCTGTTGTCACGTTACTGTTGGTGTCTGTTTTCATGTTACTGTTGGTGTCTGTTGTTACATTACTGTTGGTGTCTGTTGTCACGTTACTGTTGGTGTCTGTTGTCATGTTACTGTTGGTGTCTGTTGTCATGTTACTGTTGCTGTCTTGTCACGTTACTGTTGGTGTCTTGTCATGTTACTGTTGGTGTCTGTTGTCATGTTACTGTTGGTGTCTAAGACGTAAAATCTGTGGTATATAACACAGGTGAACACTATTAAAGATATATTTTCTTCTACATTTATGTAAATTTCTAGTAATTTTCATTGTTAATAAACATTACTTTTCCACTTCTTTATAATTGAAAATTCGAGAACTTTGACCGAACGTAAAGACTTAATCAAATACAAGAGTAGTTGAAAAAGTAATTATTTTTTTAATTATGAACATCAAGATTATTTTGATTCAGTGCAAAACAAAAAAAAAATAACAGAAAATAAATTTAAAAACTGTCAACCCGTGTTATAAACGGTGTTATGTAACCGATAATGTGTTCCACAAATCAACAATAATGTTTTCAAACCAGTATTTACCCAGGTCTTTCCTAAATCTAAACTTATCCTATTTATATCCATTGTTTCCAGTTATATTTTGTGTTAATATGTCTAATATCTGGTTAATATCCCACTTGGTGTGCCCACTTGTGCACTTGGCTCATGGCATCTCTAATTCTTCACTTTCTAGAGAATGTAAATTAAACTTTTCAATATTTTCATGTGGAAGGTTTCTGATGTTTTAGATTAAGTTTGCATCTGGCAATACTTTGCCACCGAATGCCTTCAAGTGAATTTATATGCAATCTGCAGTGTTGCAACCAAACTGAATTGCATAATTTAAATGGGGCATAACAAGAGAAAGATGTAATTGAAGACTAAGATTAGCTGTTCCATTACTATCACTTCTAAAAGTTAATCTCAGAATACCAATTTGCCCTTTTTTCGAATATATATGCATTGATTTTTTTGGCTTTAAATACCTACTAATCTCCAGATTTTTTTGGCAACTAAATGTTGCAATTTAAGTACCGCTCATATTGTGCAACTGTCACCGTTGCCAAGCTCCAGAACCTGAGATTTATCAGCATTTGTGGGGTGTTTCTTTTTTGCTTTCCCGACTGCAATGCGTACGTCGCCAATGTACATGTGGCAGACGCTTCACGAAGCTGTCGGAATTTGCAGAATAGAAAATACGAGAGCAACCGTACAGGGCCTGGGAGCAAGGTCGAGTTAGAGTCCTTGAGGGTCTCTTCTCAGACTAGCCTCACCTGGTCCTGCTCCACGTTGATCGTTGGAATCTCTTCAATGATTTAACACTTTAATGGACTCCTAGGGTCCTCATCACATTTATAGATTAGTGAATATAGGCAACTCGGTGTTGAAGACACTTAGAGCTGAAGGCTTGAGTAAATAGTTGGCAGTATTCAGAAGTGGTTCAACGGAAACACCGCATAAAGCTTAACAGTAGTTTATTACTAACTTAACTACTAATACACAGGGTGCTTGATTTACTTTAGATTGGCGTCAGCAAAGCTATGGTTATATTAGCGAGACTCTTGACGTCTGGTTAAACGACTCGTATCCACACGTGGAGAAACACCTAACTTAACACAGTTGACAGCCAATCATTAACACGGCAACCTAACTGCCGGTATGCAAAGGGATCACAAGAGTTCCAACCGGATACTCGGTAATGATGATATGCAATAAATCAACAACTACACTGTCAATGGGACAGGCAATAACATGCACAATAATATTATCACACAATAACTAAATGTGTGGTGTATGTGAAGCTCACATTCAACAAACGAGTGAAATGCCGTGATACCACACAGATAAACACGCATACACCGTCAATTCACCTATGACCTGTGGCAGGTATGAGAAGGTGAGAACTGTGGTTGATCCCTCAGGTCAACAAAGACACAATAAAACAATGACAAGATCTTGTTGTACTTACAGATAGGGTACCATTCCTTACTCACTCACTCAGGCACATTTATACAAGCACTCGTAGGTGGCCTGACAGCTGGCTTCGCTCGGTACATGGACATGGAGGGTACTTGCAGTAGGGCGCGGGCTGTATGCTTAACAAACACCCGCACACACACTGGCGCTGGCGATGAGTAAGGTGGTGACGTCACGTAGTAGTGAGGGCGGCGGCGGCGGGGCCTCGAGGTACTGAGGTACTGGGTACTGGGGTACACGCTCGTGGCGGCTGGCGGCGGCTGTGGTACCATGCAGGTGCACTTGTGGTAAAGTCACACACAGGTTACTTAGGCGGCGGCACTGCCTTAGTTCACTCTAAGTCACTCACGACGATCTTTGTCACCAGGGGTTACCTGATACCAGTCTGTTTCGCTCTGGAGATTTGTCACGTTAGGCTTCTGAATAATATATTCCCACTAGTGATTCTGGGCAAGTGTGTCGTATAATCTTCAGACGCTGAGTTAACTTGACGGTGAGGAATAGACAGTGTTCTTCTATCTATTGGCCGTTAGACAGAACAGGACACGTCCTCTATGCAAGAGATCCCTCACAAGAATGGTTTTTGAAGGGGTGTCGGGCATCTCGTGGCACACAACACAAAAAGAGTTACAATTTGACCAATAGCATTGCAGCAAATGGGCGGGAACCAATCACATTAGCTCGTTCGATGAGCAGTAGCAGGAGTGACGTCATGAACACGTCATAGCTGTTATTGTCCATCGCGCCGGTTGACCCCAGAGGTCAGACGGTCTGGCGTCTACCCTCTGTCTCTCACGCGGACACCAGCCCTGTACTCACTGACCCTTTGGTGGCAAGTATGCTTAATTCCCTGTATCTACTTCCTGCCTGGACATACGGCGGCCTCCGTATTATAGAAGTGTTCCTGGTTAAGTGGGCATTCTGGAGATACCCAACATGCCAGGTCACTATCCAGGGTTAACAGAAATAGGACCTTGTGCACAAGATCGGTGCACTGTGCACAGCAATGAGCCATTCCAGTCAGCTGTGGGAGAATGTTGAGAGACACTCTCTCACAGCATTAAACTGCAACTTCTTCAGACACATAAAGACACGGCCACAGGCGACAGCACCGCCTCACTGACTCCAACAACGAGAGGGACCTCAGCTCTGGCCTCCACCGTTCGTCGTCCTCGCGACGTCATTACTGACTAACAAGGACGTCATAATTGTCGAACAAGAAACTGTCTGTGGCAAGTAGTAGTGCAAAGAATAAAGGCGGAATAAACAATACACAATTACACCTTCACCAATATATTAACACCTTCACCACAATATATTTATTATTATAAAGTATTACTACACATAATACAAATTGTCGCTTTCACTCAGGACACAATACATCGGCAGTGTTCATCAATCCCGGTGAATCCACTTTCCAGGTATCTTGCGAATTCATCTTCTGCAACATTGGCCAGTCCACACACATCGTATCTTCACGATGTGCCAATACCCCACCTCAACTCTCCAAACACACACTGGTAGAAGGTTTCAGCCATACGCTGAGAGGGGTCTCAAACAATCACACACTGGGGTAGCTAACACCCTGGCAGAAGTCTCTAGCAGCTTGCTAGCAGCACTTCTCAACAGATACTCCACTGTCGTTGCGTAACTCTTTCTGCCCAATCCCCGGTATGTCGGCCCATCTAACACTGCATAAACCAGCGGCTAACACAGTGCTATGATCGACGGCGGCCACTTTGCCCACTCACAGGACCAAGTCAAGAGTTCTTGAACTGCCCAAGGTGAAGTGCCCTTAATCAGTGCTGTCGCCTCCTTAGGTCACCTCTGTGAACATAAAACGTCATTAGCTAGACAGACAGTATACTGAGTGACCCCCTAGGATCCCTTAAATGGGATCCCTTAAATGTCAATTTCCCTTCCACCGGGAAATTGACATTGTAAATTGAAGCCACAGCCAAGATGACTTTGATCTAGAAACGCCACCTACCAGAAGTCATAGTTATCGACTTCCTCTTCTAACTGATACAGGAAACCGGAGCCCTACCACGCCACCACCAACAGATGGCGTTGTCTGCGTAGCACCCAATACCTGGGAGTTGGAGTGCAGACCCATAGATGGCACATAAATTGCCACTCCATACTCCGGCGACAGTGTTGATACCGTAACATTTGTCCATAGGTCATAGGAACAAGAATGTTGCGGTGGAATGCATAACAAAAAAGTGAGACAGATGAAGGAGCAATTGATGTTAAGTTTGCTGAAGGTACTTCAGCAAACCTTAAGAACGACCAGAGAAGGCACTTCAGCAAACTTTAAGAACGACCAGAGAAGGCACTTCAGCAAACTTTAAGAACGAGCAGAGAAGGCACTTCAGCATACTTTAATAAAGGTCAAAGAAGATACTGTAGCAAACTTTAAGGACGAACAAAGAAGGCACTTCAGCAAAGAGCAACCGTCACAAAGGCGCTCGTCCGTTGTGAGGAGTCAGTAGGTGAAGTCGACCCCTTCACTGATAAAAGTCAGGCAAGGGTCATCCTCTATGATCCAAGCAACAGCCACAACGAACGAGCTCGCTTGGAGACTTGGGTCAGATACCCTGGCAGGCGGGTAAGTGGGAGGAGGTAATGTATAACATTCTGGAACATAATGATGAAAATTAAGTTTAATGGACAATGAAGATAGAACACTGACACAATAAATGATGGAGAAGAAAGGAAAGACAGAAATCATGTTGACGACAGAGAAAGGAGGCAGGGATAAAAGAATGGTGATTGGTGTTGGAAGGTAGTGAGCCGGAGAAACCTTGCACTGGGTCCGAGGCAGGGATCCGGACTGAGGTACAAGGCACGAAAAGGTCCCAGGTAGAGGTCCGGACTCAGGTACAAGGCACGGGAGGGGTCCCAGGTAGAGGTCCAGACTGAGATACAAGGCACGGACGGTCCCAGGTATAGGTCCGGACTGAGGTACAAGGCACGGGAGGGTCCCAAGCAGGGGTCCGGACTGAGGTACAAGGCACGGGAGGGTCCCAGGCAGGGGTCCGGACTGAGGTACAAGGCACGGAGGGTCCCAGGTAGGGGGTCCGGCCTTAAGTACAAGGCATGGGAGGGTCCCAGGCAGGGGTCCGGACTGAGGTACAAGGCATGGAGGCATGGAGGGTCCGAGGTAGGGAAAGGCATCATGGAACAATAGGGAGAGACGAGTCAAGGGCGGTGACAGGAAGGCAGATTAATGAAGCAGAAGGTTCGAGCAAGAAACTGATGGCCAGAGGAGGCAGGAAAAGTGTGGGACGAGCCG
Organism: Procambarus clarkii; assembly: GCF_040958095.1. Taxonomy (NCBI): domain Eukaryota; kingdom Metazoa; phylum Arthropoda; class Malacostraca; order Decapoda; family Cambaridae; genus Procambarus; species Procambarus clarkii. The sequence continues at coordinate 9,053,565 of NC_091183.1, read as the reverse complement.
AGGATAAGGATTGAGAAGGATTTATAATAAAGGGATTGAGAAGGAGGAAAGAAGCATGGGTGAACCATGAAGCAGGGGTGAACCATGAAGCAGGGGTGAACCATGAAGCATGGGTGAACCATGAAGCAGGGGTGAACCATAAAGCAGGGGTGAATCATGAAGCAGGGGTGAACCATGAAGCAGGGATGAACCATGAAGCAGGGGTGAACCATGAAGCAGGGATGAACCATGAAGCAGGGGTGAACCATGAAGTAGGGGTTAACCATGAAGCAGGGGTGAACCATGAAGCAGAGGTGAACCATGAAGCAGGGGTGAACCATGAAGCAGGGGTGAACCATGAAGCAAGGGTGAATCATGAAGCAGGGGTGAACCATGAAGCAGGGATGAACCATGAAGCAGGGGTGAACCATGAAGTAGGGGTTAACCATGAAGCAGGGGTGAACCATGAAGCAGAGGTGAACCATGAAGCAGGGGTGAACCATGAAGCAGGGGTGAACCATGAAGCAGGGGTGAACCATAAAGCAAGGGTGAATCATGAAGCAGGGGTGAACCATGAAGCAGGGGTGAACCATGAAGCAAGGGTGAATCATGAAGCAGGGGTGAACCATGAAGCAGGGATGAACCATGAAGCAGGGGTGAACCATGAAGTAGGGGTTAACCATGAAGCAGGGGTGAACCATGAAGCAGAGGGAACCATGAAGCAGGGGTGAACCATGAAGCAGGGGTGAACCATGAAGCAAGGGTGAACCATGAAGCAGGGGTGAACCATGAAGCAGGGGTGAACCATGAAGTAGGGGTTAACCATGAAGCAGGGGTGAACCATGAAGCAGAGGTGAACCATGAAGCAGGGGTGAACCATGAAGTAGGGGTTAACCATGAAGCAGGGGTGAACCATGAAGCAGGGGTGAACCATGAAGCAGGGATGAACCATGAAGCAGGGGTGAACCATGAAGCAAGGGTGAATCATGAAGCAGGGGTGAACCATGAAGTAGGGGTGAACCATGAAGCAGGGGTGAACCATGAAGTAGGGGTGAACCATGAAGCAGGGGTGAACCATGAAGCAGGGGTGAACCATGAAACAGAGGTGAACCATGAAGTGTTGTAATCCACAAGTTAGTAGGGATTATTAGCTAGAGGATCATAGACCAACACTTAACGAATGATGATTGGAAGTACATGTTAAGTAGACAGACTATGGATCACATATCTAAGAAAGGTCAATGGATTAAGACCGCAGCTGCTTAACCAAATTAATAATTCCTGGAAAGAGGACTCAGGCTTCTAGGAACAAGGTTACCACTTCTAGGGATAAGGTTAATCGGAATATACCTTCCTTTAGAGGCGTGGTGAGATGGTTGAGGCACTGGCTGGCTGAAGACAGTCTTGTTGTGGGAGGGGAACTGGCAAGTCCTCCGAGGTCTCCGTTTGTGCCAGCAGCGAAGTGTAGCAGACAGCTATTGAATGAAAGACTAACCGGGTGTGGAGTGTTGTAGTAATCATTCCGTATTAGCGACTTAGGCGGAAGTTACGAGTGCAAGTGGTCTATGGGTATTGGAATTGTATTTACCTAATAGAGTATGTTAATATATTATTATTTGCCAGAGTCTATTCTTGTTAATTAAATGACAAAACCCGACGGCCTTTAAATACCTTCCATATGTTCACTCATTGTGTTCCAGTACAAACCTAGTGGTACGCCTCAAGGGTCTGGTGTGTGTAGGAGTACACGGTGGTAGTAACGGTTGCTGAGGCAAGGTGTTATGTGTTGTGTAACCGCTGTGTTCGGAATGAACCGGGGTTCAGCGTCACGACAGAAGCAGGGGTGAACCATGAAGCAGGGGTGAACCATGAAGTAGGGGTGAACCATGAAGTAGGGATGAACCATGAATTTCAGCAGGGGTGAACCATGAAGCAGGGGTGAACCATGAAGCAGGGGTGAACCATGAAGTAGGGATGAACCATGTAGTAGGGATGAACCATGAATCATGGGTGAACCATGAAGCAGGGGTGAACCATGAAGCAGGGGTGAACCATAAAGCAGGGGTGAACCATGAACTAGGGGTGAACCATGAAGCAGGGGTGAACCATGAAGCAGGGGTGAACCATGAAGCAGGGGTGAACCATGAAGCAGAGGTGAACCATGAAGCAGGGGTGAACCATGGAGCAGGGGTGAACCATGAAGCAGAGGTGAACCATGAAGCAGGGGTGAACCATGAAGCAGGGGTGAACCATGAAGTAGGGATGAACCATGAAGTAGGGATGAACCATGAATCATGGGTGAACCATGAAGCAGGGGTGAACCATGAAGCAGGGGTGAACCATGAATCATGGGTGAACCATGAATCATGGGTGAACCATGAAGCAGGGGTGAACCATGAAGCAGGGGTGAACCATGAAGCAGGGGTGAACCATGAACTAGGGGTGAACCATGAAGCAGGGGTGAACCATGAAGCAGGGGTGAACCATGAAGCAGGGGTGAACCATGAAGCAGAGGTGAACCATGAAGCAGGGGTGAACCATGAAGCAGGGGTGAACCATGAAGCAGAGGTGAACCATGAAGCAGGGGTGAACCATGAAGCAGGGGTGAACCATGAAGTAGGGATGAACCATGAAGTAGGGATGAACCATGAATCATGGGTGAACCATGAAGCAGGGGTGAACCATGAAGCAGGGGTGAACCATGAAGCAGGGGTGAACCATGAATCATGGGTGAACCATGAATCATGGGTGAACCATGAATCATGGGTGAACCATGAAGCAGGGGTGAACCATGAATCATGGGTGAACCATGAAGCAGGGGTGAACCATGAAGCAGGGGTGAACCATGAAGCAGGGGTGAACCATGAAGCAGGGGTGAACCATGAAGCAGGGGTGAACCATGACGCAGGGGTGAACCATGAAGCAGGGGTGAACCATGAAGCAGGGATGAACCATGAAGCAGGGGTGAACCATGAAGCAGGGGTGAACCATGAAGCAGGGGTGAACCATGAAGCAGGGGTGAACCATGAAGCAGGGGTGAACCATGAAGCAGGGGTGAACCATGAAGCAGGGGTGAACCATGAAGCAGGGGTGAACCATGAAGCAGGGGTGAACCATGAAGCAGGGGTGAACCATGAAGCAGGGGCGAACCATGAAGCAGGGGTGAACCATGAAGCAGGGGTGAACCATGAAGCAGGGGTGAACCATGAAGCAGGGGTGAACCATGAAGCAGAGGTGAACCATGAAGCAGGGGTGAACCATGAAGCAGGGGTGAACCATGAAGCAGGGGTGAACCATGAAGCAGGGGTGAACCATGAAGCAGGGGCGAACCATGAAGCAGGGGTGAACCATGAAGCAGGGGTGAACCATGAAGCAGGGGCGAACCATGAAGCAGGGGCGAACCATGAAGGGGGGCCTTAGATCCCGATTTCCCCAAAAAAATGCATTTAATGAAAACTGGTTCGATTTCAATGAAACTTTTTTGACGAGTTGTACATGAAAAGAGTTTCATCTGGCCCAAGTCTCATCATCGTAGCATAAATAGGAAGGGAGAAAAAAAATATTTAAGTAGGTGTCAAAATTATTCCTAAATGGTCAAAAAACGATTATCAAACACAAGTGTCAACTGAACTCATATCTATGACTCTTAGCTATCACAGTAGTATATATAAAAAAATATTAAAATTAATTTTATTAGAAAAAATATAACACACAACACCACATTAAATACATTACTCCACCCACATAACAACAAATACATTACCCAACCCTCAACATCAATTACATTACACCACCATCAACAACAAATACATTGCCCATCCCACAACAACAAATAAAATACCAAACCCATAACAACAAATACAATTCCTCACCCACAAAAACATATACATTATCCCACCCACAGAGCAACAAATACATTACCTCACTCACAACAACAAATAAGTTTCCTCACACATAACAACAAATACATTTCCCCTCATACATCAGCAAATACATTACGTCACACACAACAACATATGCATTACCCCACACACTCAACAAATACATTACCCCACCCACACACTCAACAAATACATTACCCAACCCATAACAACAAATAAATTTCCCCACCACACAACAACAAATACATTACCTCACACACAGCGACAAATTCATTATTCCAGTTACAACAACAAAGACATTGCCTCAAATACAACAAGCAATACATTACCCGTCCCATACATGAACAAATACATTACCCAACTCAAGAACAAATTCATTACCCCATCCACACAACAACAAATACTTTACCCCACCAACATCAACAAATACATTACCCCACCTACACAACAAATACATAACCAAACACACAACAACAAATACAATACGTACCCACAAAAACAAAAACATTACCCTACCCACAACATCAAATATATTAACCCACGCAACAACAAATTCATTACCCCACCCACAACAACAAATTAATTACCTCACACACAACAACAAATTAATTTCCCAACAATACAACACCAAATACATTACCCCACCCACACAACAGCAAATACATTATACCACATACAACAACAAATACATTACCCCCACAACACAACAAATACATTACCACCACAAGACAACAACAAATACATTAACCCACCCACAACAACAAATACATTATCCCCATTCACAGCAACAAATACATTACTCCACCAATAACAACAAATACATTATCCCACCAATAACAACAAATACATTACCCAACCCACAACAACAAATACATTACCCCACCCACAACAACAACAACAAATACATTACCCCACCACACAACAACAAATACATTACCCCCCCCCCACCCATGTGAGAGGAGAGTGAGAGGGTCTGGGACCGTCCTGGACCCTTCAAGCCGCCTCAGTAGTTGAGACAACATCAGACAAGATGGAGGGTGATGGGAGGAGATGTGAGGCGGAACTGGAGAACTAAAACAAGAAAATAGAGCTAGCATGTCAGCCCTGGCAGGAGGCTCAGTGGCAACGGGATAGAGTAAGAAAAGGAAAAAAAATGTAATAAAGAAACTGAAATAAATCATGGCAAGAAATAGACTCAAAGATGAAGAGTGTGGGCAACTCATCAGTCAGATAACGCTGGCTAAGATGAGAACAGCCATTATCTATGAGGAAGTCAGGTGTGAACAACACCACGTCAGCACTGAGGTTCATGGTCACCATCAGAGCCACCAGCCGCCGTCTGGGAAGTATAGAGGCAGGACATATTAATTTACGAGACTATAAAGCAATAGGGCGACTGGAGTCGCTAGTGTGAGAGAACAAAATAGCGTTTCTCTTGTGGTGGTCAAGACTCATAACTATCACACACTCTTGCCACAGTCTTGGTCACACACTCTTGCCACAGTCTTGGCCACACACTCTGGCCACAGTCTTGGCCACACACTTTGGCCACACACTCTGGCCACAGTCTTGGCCAACTACACTATAGAAATGAGATAAAGAGGACAGGAGAGAGACGGAAGTGGGAGAGGGAAGGCAGCAGGAGGTGTGAGGAACATGGAGGGAAGGCAGCAGGAGGTGTGAAGAACATGGATGGAAGGCAGCAGGTGTGAGGAACATGGAGGGAAGGCAGCAGGAGGTGTGAGGAACATGGAGGGAAGGCAGCAGGAGGTGTGTGGAACATGGAGGGAAGGCAGCAGGAGGTGTGAGGAACATGGAGGGAAGGCAGCAGGAGGTGTGAGGAACATGGAGGGAAGGCAGCAGGAGGTGTGAAGAACATGGATGGAAGGCAGCAGGAGGTGTGAGGAACATGGAGGGAAGGCAGCAGGAGGTGTGAGGAACATGGAGGGAAGGCAGCAGGAGGTGTGAGGAACATGGAGGGAAGGCAGCAGGAGGTGTGAAGAACATGGATGGAAGGCAGCAGGTGTGAGGAACATGGAGGGAAGGCAGCAGGAGGTGTGAGGAACATGGAGGGAAGGCAGCAGGAGGTGTGTGGAACATGGAGGGAAGGCAGCAGGAGGTGTGAGGAACATGGAGGGAAGGTAGCAGGAGGTGTGAGGAACATGGAGGGAAGGCAGCAGGAGGTGTGAGGAACATGGAGGGAAGGCAGCAGGAGGTGTGAAGAACATGGAGGGAAGGCAGCAGGTGTGAGGAACATGGAGGGAAGGCAGCAGGAGGTGTGAGGAACATGGAGGGAAGGCAGCAGGAGGTGTGTGGAACATGGAGGGAAGGCAGCAGGAGGTGTGAGGAACATGGAGGGAAGGCAGCAGGAGGTGTGAGGAACATGGAGGGAAGGCAGCAGGTGTGAGGAACATGGAGGGAAGGCAGCAGGAGGTGTGAGGAACATGGAGGGAAGGCAGCAGGAGGTGTGTGGAACATGGAGGGAAGGCAGCAGGAGGTGTGTGGAACATGGAGGGAAGGCAGCAGGAGGTGTGTGGAACATGGAGGGAAGGCAGCAGGAGGTGTGAGGAACATGGAGGGAAGGCAGCAGGAGGTGTGTGGAACATGGAGAAACTGATTGTGACTGGGGACTGATGCAGGTGGGAGTGACTGGGGACTGAGGTAGGTGGGAGTGACTGGGGACTGGGGCAGGTGGGAGTGACTGGGGACTGAGGCAGGTGAGAGTGACTGGGGACTGAGGCAGGTGGGAGTGACTGGGGACTGAGGCAGGTGGGAGTGACTGGGGACTGATGCAGGTGGGAGTGACTGGGGACTGGGGCAGGTGGGAGTGACTGGGGACTGAGGCAGGTGGGAGTGACTGGGGACTGAGGCAGGTGGGAGTGACTGGGGACTGAGGCAGGTGGGAGTGACTGGGGACTGAGGCAGGTGGGAGTGACTGGGGACTGGGGCAGGTGGGAGTGACTGGGGACTGGGGCAGGTGGGAGTGACTGGGGACTGAGGCAGGTGGGAGTGACTGGGGACTGAGGCAGGTGGGAGTGACTGGGGACTGAGGCAGGCGGGAGTGACTGGGGACTGAGGCAGGTGGGAGTGACTGGGGACTGAGGTAGGTGGGAGTGACTGGGGACTGAGGCAGGTGGGAGTGACTGGGGACTGGGGCAGGTGGGAGTGACTGGGGACTGAGGCAGGTGGGAGTGACTGGGGACTGAGGCAGGCGGGAGTGACTGGGGACTGAGGTAGGTGGGAGTGACTGGGGACTGAGGCAGGTGGGAGTGACTGGGGACTGAGGCAGGTGGGAGTGACTGGGGACTGAGGCAGGTGGGAGTGACTGGGGACTGAGACAGGCGGGAGTGACTGGGGCAGGCGGGAGTGACTGGGGACTGAGGCAGGCGGGAGTGACTGGGGACTGAGGTAGGCGGGAGTGACTGGGGACTGATGCAGGCGGAAGTGACTGGGGACTGAGGCAGGCGGGAGTGACTGGGGACTGAGGTAGGTGGGAGTGACTGGGGACTGAGGCAGGCGGGAGTGACTGGGGACTGAGGCAGGCGGGAGTGACTGACGACTGAGGTAGGTGGGAGTGACTGGGGACTGAGGCAGGTGGGAGTGACTGGGGACTGATGCAGGCGGAAGTGACTGGGGACTGAGGCAGGTGGGAGTGACTGGGGACTGAGGCAGGTGGGAGTGACTGGGGACTGAGGCAGGCGGGAGTGACTGGGGACTGAGGTAGGTGGGAGTGACTGGGGACTGAGGCAGGTGGGAGTGACTGGGGACTGGGGCAGGTGGGAGTGACTGGGGACTGAGGCAGGTGGGAGTGACTGGGGACTGAGACAGGCGGGAGTGACTGGGGCAGGCGGGAGTGACTGGGGACTGAGGCAGGTGGGAGTGACTGGGGACTGAGGCAGGCGGGAGTGACTGGGGACTGAGGCAGGTGGGAGTGACTGGGGACTGAGGCAGGCGGGAGTGACTGGGGACTGAGGCAGGTGGGAGTGACTGGGAACTGAGGCAGGCGGGAGTCCGCCTTCTCTTCAAATGAGAAGAAAAAAAGAAGAAAGAAAGAAAAGAAAGAAGAGAAAGAGAAGAGAAGGAAATGGAAATAAAACGTGAAATCGAAGTGCTCAGGTTGCAGAAGGAAATGGAATGAAAGGTTTGGAGATAGAAGAAAAAGAAAGAAACAGAAGAAAGACGAAAAGAAAAAAATGAGAGAAAGGCAACATGAATTGGAAGTGCTACAAGTAAGTGGTAGAAGGGAATCCAGTGATTTTGACCCCGTACGAAACATTAAAATGGTGTCTAAATTCAATGAGAAGGTGGTGTCCAAGTTCTTTGCTGCTTTCGAGAAGGTAACTGCATCATTAGACTGGCCAAGAGACAACTGGGCCATTATGATCCAATCAGTGGTGACTGGGAAGGCCCAGACCGCATACTCCACACTGTCGGTAGGTGACTCAAGTGATTGCGACGCTGTCAAGAAGGTGGTGCTGATGGCTTACTAGATGATGCCTGAAGCATTTAGGCACAAGTCCCGCCACCTGAAGAAGACATCAGAGAGCACCTTCACGGAGTTTGCCAGCATTAAGGAGCGGCTATTTTATGAATGGTGCGCGTCGCAGGAGGTGGAGACCAAAGAACAACTGGAACAACTCGTCTTAGAAGATTTCAAAGAATGTTTGTTCGGTGATCTGAAGACATACTTGAAGGAGCAGCAGGTAGAGACCTTTGGTACTGCAGCCACTAGGGCGGAAGAATATATTCTAATCCATAGGGCCTCTACCAGGTATGTTCCGAAGAGGAACTCGAGGCCATTGCTGAAACATAAGCCGGAAGAGGAAAGAACCATTCCACGTAGTGCCGTGAAGACACCCCCCAGGTAGTCCACGACGGACTAGTCCAAGTAGTCCAAAACGAGTTAGTCCTAGGAGAGACTTAGTGTGTTGGACCTGCGGGCAGAAAGGACACATTGCTGCTAAGTGTCGAGGCAGGATAGGTAACGACCGCATAGGAAGGTTGTGCTGGTGAGTTGTGTGACACCAACCGTGGACACCCAGTCTCTAGGGATGGATAGAGAGAAACCAGGATTGTTTGCCACTTACTTTTCTAAAGGGTATGTGTCAAGTGATCAGATGAGTAGGTCTGTAGTGATTTTCAGAGATTACGGTACCGGCACCGTCGCGGGAGTATGGAGTGGCAATTTCGCCGCCATCTATGGGTCTACGCTCCAACTCCCCGGTATTGGGTGCAATGCAGACAACGCCATCTGTTGGTGGTGGCGTGGCATCGGTGAAAGGCTTCGGTCTCCTGCCTCAGTTAGAAGGTGAGGTCGATAATGACGACCTCTGGTGGGTGGCGTATCGAGATCAACACCATCTTGGTTGTGACTGCAATGACAATTTTAGTTCACCGATAGAAAGGTGTTATCCTAAGGTCACCCAGTACTGTATACCGCCTGTCTAGCTAAAAACACAGAGGTGACATATGGAGGCGATAGCACTGAGGAAGGCAGTTCACCTTGGGCTGTCCAGAACTCTTAACTTGGTCCTGTGTGAGGACAAAGTGGCCGTAACAGTAAATGATCTCCCAGAGGGTATAGAATTGTTTGCTGATGATGCAAAAATTATGAGGAGGATTAAAACCGAGAAAGATAGTAGAAGGCTACAAGATGATCTAGACAGATTGAATGAATGGTCCAACAAATGGCTATTAAAGTTCAATCCGAGTAAATGCAAGGTAAGAAACTAGACTGTGGAAACAGGAGGCAAGACACAAGATACCGAATAGGAGATGAAGTACCCAATGAAACGGACAGAAAGATCTAGGAGTTGATATCAAACCAAACATCTCTTGAAGCCAACATAAAAAGTACATCAGCAGCATATGCGAGGCTGGCTAACATCAGAACGGCCTTCAGGAACCTGTGTAAGGAATCATTCAGAGCCTTGTATACCACATATGTAAGACTAATCCTGGAGTATGCGACCCCAGCATGGAGCCCGTACCTTGTCAAGGCTTGCAATGTACTTGCAAAGCACAATACAAAGCTTGAAAAAGTTCAGATGTATGCCACTAGGCTAGTCCCAGAACTAAGAAGAATAAGTTACGAGGAAGGGCTACGTGAAATGCATCTTACGACGCTGGAAGACAGAAGAGTAAGGGGAGACATGATCACTACCTACAAAATCTTCAGGGGAATCGACCTGGTATACAAGGATAAACTATTCAACACACAACAATGTGTGTGTGTTCACCTAGTTGTGTTTTGCGGGGGTTGAGCTTTGCTCTTTCGGCCTGCCTCTCAACTGCCAATCAACTGTTTACTAACTACTTTTTTTCCACAACACACACACACACACACACACCAGGAAGCAGCTCGTGACAGCTGACTAACTCCCAGGTATCTATTTACTGCTTGGTAACAGGGGCATTCAGGGTGAAAGAAACTTTGCCTATTTGTTTCTGCCTCGTGCGGGAATCGAACTCGCGCCACAGAATTACGAGTCCTGCGCGCTATCCACCAGGCTACGAGGCCCCATGTGTGTATATGTGTGTGTGTGTGTGTGTGTGTGGGTGTGTGTGTGGGTGTGTGGTGTACTCAACTATTTGTACTCACCTATTTGTGTTTACGGGGGTTAAGCTTTGGCTCTTTGGTTCTGCCTCTCAACTGTCAATCAACTGGTGTACAGATTCCTGAGCCTACTGGGCTCTATCATATCTACATTTAAAACTGTGTATGGCGTCAGCCTCCACCACATCACTGCCTTATACATTCCATCCGTTAACTACTCTGACACTGAAAAAGTTCCTTCTAACGTCTCTGTGGCTCATGTGGGTACTCAGTTTCCACCTGTGTCCCCTTGTTCGCGTACCACCAGAGCTGAATAGTTTATCCTTGTTTACCCGGTCGATTCCCCTGAAGATTTTGTAGGTTGTGATCATTTCTCCCCCTACTCTTCTGTATTCCAGTGTCGTAAGGTGCATTTCCTGCAGCCTTTCCTCGTAACTCATGCCTCTTAGTTCTGGGACTAGTCTAGTGGCATACCTTTGAACTTTTTCCAGCTTCGTCTTGTGCTTGACAAGATACGTGCTCCATGCTAGGGCCGCATACTCCAGGATTGGTCTTACATATGTGATGTACAAGATTCTGAATGATTCCTTACACAGGTTCCTGAACGCTGATCTGATATTAGCCAGCCTCACATATGCCGCAGACGTTATTCTTTTTATGTGGACTTCAGGAGACAGGTTTGGTATGATATCAACTCTTAGATCTTTCTCTCTGTCCGTTTCTTTAAGTACTTCATCTCCTATTCTGTATCCTGTGTCTGGCCTCCTGTTTCCACTGCCTAGTTTCATTACTTTGCATTTACTCGGGTTGAACTTCAACAGCCATTTGTTGGACCATTCACTCAGTCTGTCTAGGTCATCTTGTAGCCTCCTACTATCATCCTCTGTTTCAATCCTCCAAATAATTTTTGCATCATCAGCAAACATTGAGAGAAACGAGCCTATACCCTCTGGAAGATCATTTACATATATCAGAAACAGTATAGGTCCAAGGACTGACCCCTGCGGGACTCCACTTGTAACGTCTCGCCAATCTGAGACATCACCCCTCACACTGACTCGTTGTCTCCTGTTGCTTAGGTACTCCTTTACCCAATGGAGTACCTTCCCTTTCACTCCAGCCTGTATCTCCAGCTTTTTTACTGCCTCTTGTGTGGTACTATATCAAAGGCTTTCTGGCAATCCAAAAATATGCAGTCTGGCCATCCTTCTCTTTCTTGCCTGGTCGTAGAATTCAAGTAACCCCGTGAGACAGGACCTGCCATCCCTGAACCCATGTTGATGCTGTGTTACAAAGTTCTTTCGCTCCAGATGTTCCACTAGCTTTCATCGCACAATCTTATCCATCAGCTTGCATGGTATGCAGGTTAGGGACACTGGCCTGTAATTCAGTGCCTCCTGTCTATCCCCTTTCTTGTATATCGGGACTACGTTAGCTGCTTTCCAAATTTCTGGCGGTTCCCCTGTTGCCAGTGATTTGTTATACATTATGGTGAATGGCAGGCACAGTTCTTCTGCTCCTTCCTTTAGTATCCAAGGGGAGATTCCATCTGGGCCTATAGCCTTTGTCACATCCAACTCTAGTAAACACTTCCTTACTTCCCCGCTGGTAATCTCAAACTCTTCCAGTGGTTCCTGGTTATCTATTCCCTCTCTTATCTCTGGAATTTCTCCTTGCTCTAAGGTGAAGACCTCCTTGAATTTCTTATTCAGTTTCTCACACACTTCCTTGTCGTATGTAGTGAATCTTTGTGCCCCTATCCTTAATTTCATAACCTGTTCCTCTACTGTTGTTTTTCTCCTGATGTGGCTATGCAGCAATTTAGGCTGATTTTTTGCCTAGCTTGCGATGTCATTTTCGTAATGTCTTTCTGCCTCTGTTCTCATCCTGACATACTCATTTCTGGCACTCTGGTATCTTTCTCTGCTCTCAAGAGTCCTGTTATTCCTATAGTTTTCCATGCCCTTTTACTTTGCTGCTTAGCTAGCCTACATCTCTGATTAAACCATGGGTTTCTCATCTTCATTTCACTGTTTTCCTTTTGAACTGTGTGTGTGTGTGTGTTTACCTAGTTGTGTTTGCGGGGGTTGAGCTTTGCTCTTTCGGCCCGCCTCTTAACTGTCAATCAACTGTTTACTAACTACTTTTTTTTTCCTCCACACCACACACACACACACACACACACACACACACACACACCAGGAAGCAGCCCGTGACAGCTGACTAACTCCAAGGTACCTGTTTGCTGCTAGGTAACAGGGGCATTCAGGGTGAAAGAAACTTTGCCCATTTTTTTCTGCCTGGTGCGGGAATAGAACCCGCGCCACAGAATTACGAGTCCTGCGCGCTATCCACCAGGCTACATCTGTGTGTGTTTGTGTGCGTGTGTTTATGTGTGTGTGTGTACTTACCGAGTTGTGCTTGCGGGGGTGGAGCCCAGGCTCTTTGGTCCCGCCTCTCAACGGTCAATCAACTAATGTACATCATATCTACACTTAAAGCTGTGTATGGAGTCAGCCTCCACCACATCGCTTCCTAATAAATTCCATTTGTCTATTACTCTGACACTGAAAAAATTCTTTCTAACGTCTCTATGGCTTATTTGGGCTCTCAATTTCCACGTGTGTGTGTGTGTGTGTGAGAGAGAGAGAGAGAGAGAGAGAGAGAGAGAGAGAGAGAGAGAGAGAGAGGGGAGGGGGGAGAACAGCCTACCCGATGAAGCCGTAAATGTCAAGATTTACTGCATCTCAATATCTATTTGGAAAAAATCTCAGGAAAAATGGGGAAACTTTTCAGAAGCCTGCTGATTCCTGTCACCATCGAGACCAATGGATAGATCCTTGCCTCAAGGAGGTTCAGAGAGAGAGAGAGACGAGGAGAGAGAGAGAGAGAGAGAGAGAGAGAGAGAGAGAGAGAGAGATGGGATACATACATACAGACACCCTAACACCACAGGGCACCCGTCCTAGTAAGTAATATCCATATATAAATGATCTGTCAGAGTGTGCGGATGAGCGACTATTTGTATGCGACCAACGCCATAACGTTACCAAATTAACTGACCTTAATTAATATGAAATCAGTGTAAACAGATTACATTAGGTTCATTATGTTTCACAGCCGCTCTAATGCATATTTATTGAGTGAATGCTCATATTTATATACATAATTGTCTAATAGTGATTTGACAGGTAAGTGACTTTGAATATTAATATAAATGAATTATTTTAATGCCTTTGTGCATGAGTTTGTGATTATAATGAGTTACAAGCACAGATATATGCTAGTGATGAGCCATGATATTATTGTTGACTCCTTTGTGTGATAGAGATCGTCTCCATAACTACGACGCGGTTGACCGGGTTCCAGTTCCTCCCAACATTGTGGATTTACCATAGATGTTTCAACGGAAGGAATGGCAGACTCAAGCTAGTATGTGGCCCCGTGCTAGTGTGAGGGTTGTGAAGAGTGGGTATGTGGCCCCGTGCTAGTGTGAGAGTTGTGAAGAGTGGGTATGTGGCCCCGTGCTAGTGTGAGGGTTGTGAAGAGTGGGTATGTGGCCCCGTGCTAGTGTGAGGGTTGTGAAGAGTGGGTATGTGGCCCCGAGCTAGTGTGAGGGTTGTGAAGAGTAGGTATGTGGCCCCGTGCAAGTGGGAGGGGTGTGAAGAGTGGGTATGTGGCCCCATGCTAGTGTCAGGGTTGTGAAGGGTGGGTATGTGGCCCCGAGCTAGTGTAAGGGTTGTGAAGAGTGGGTATGTGGCCCCGTGCAAATGTGAGGGTTGTGAAGAGTGGGTATGTGGCCCCGTGCTAGTGTGAGGGTTGTGAAGAGTAGGTATGTGGCCCCATGCAAGTGGGAGGGGTGTGATGAGTGGGTATGTGGCCCCGTGCCTGTGGGAGGGTTGTGAAGAGTGGGTATGTGGCCCCGTGCTAGTGTGAAGGTTGTGAAGAGTATGTGTCCCCGTGCTAGTGTGAGGGTTGTGAAGAGTGGGTATGTGGCCCGGTGCTAGTGTGAGGGTTCTAAAGAGTGGGTATGGTGCCCTGTGCAAGTGGGAGGGTTGTGAAGAGTGGGTATGTGGCCCCATGCTAGTGTCAGGGTTGTGAAGAGTGGGTATGTGGCCCGGTCAAATGTGAGGGTTGTGAAGAGTGGGTATGTGGCCCCGTGCTAGTGTGAGGGTTGTGAAGAGTAGGTATGTGGCCCGGTGCAAGTGGGAGGGTTGTGATGAGTGGGGTATGTGTAACCGTGTCAGTGGGAGGGTTGTGAAGAGAAGGTATGTGGCCCCGAGCTAGTGTGAGGGTTGTGAAGAGTGGATATGTGGCCCCGTGCTAGTGTGAAGATTGTGAAGAGTGGGTATGTGGCCCCGTGCTAGTGTGAGAGTTGTGAAGAGTGGGTATGTGGCCCCGTGCTAGTGTGAGGGTTGTGAAGAGTGGGTATGTGGCCCCGTGCTAGTGTGATGGTTGTGAAGAGTGGGTATGTGGCCCCGAGCTAGTGTGAGGGTTGTGAAGAGTAGGTATGTGGCCCCGTGCAAGTGGGAGGGGTGTGAAGAGTGGGTATGTGGCCCCATGCTAGTATCAGGGTTGTGAAGGGTGGGTATGTGGCCCCGTGCTAGTGTAAGGGTTGTGAAGAGTGGGTATGTGGCCCCGTGCAAATGTGAGGGTTGTGAAGAGTGGGTATGTGGCCCCGTGCTAGTGTGAGGGTTGTGAAGAGTAGGTATGTGGCCCCATGCAAGTGGGAGGGGTGTGATGAGTGGGTATGTGGCCCCGTGCCTGTGTGAGGGTTGTGAAGAGTGGGTATGTGGCCCCGTGCTAGTGTGAAGGTTGTGAAGAGTATGTGTCCCCGTGCTAGTGTGAGGGTTGTGAAGAGTGGGTATGTGGCCCGGTGCTAGTGTGAGGGTTCTAAAGAGTGGGTATGGTGCCCTGTGCAAGTGGGAGGGTTGTGAAGAGTGGGTATGTGGCCCCATGCTAGTGTCAGGGTTGTGAAGGGTGGGTATGTGGCCCCGTGCTAGTGTAAGGGTTGTGAAGAGTGGGTATGTGGCCCGGTCAAATGTGAGGGTTGTGAAGAGTGGGTATGTGGCCCCGTGCTAGTGTGAGGGTTGTGAAGAGTAGGTATGTGGCCCGGTGCAAGTGGGAGGGTTGTGATGAGTGGGGTATGTGTAACCGTGTCAGTGGGAGGGTTGTGAAGAGAAGGTATGTGGCCCCGAGCTAGTGTGAGGGTTGTGAAGAGTGGATATGTGGCCCCGTGCTAGTGTGAAGATTGTGAAGAGTGGGTATGTGGCCCCGTGCTAGTGTGAGGGTTGTGAAGAGTGGGTATGTGGCCCCGTGCCTGTGGGAGGGTTGTGAAGAGTGGGTATGTGGCCCCGTGCTAGTGTGAAGGTTGTGAAGAGTGGGTATGTGGCCCCGTGCTAGTGTGAGGGTTGTGAAGAGTAGGTATGTGGCCCCGGGCAAGTGGGAGAGTTGTGATGAGTGGGTATGTGGCCCCGTGCCTGTGGGAGGGTTGTGAAGAGTAGGTATGTGGCCCCGTGCTAGTGTGAGGGTTGTGAAGAGAGGGTGTTTGGCCCCGTGCCTGTGGGAGGGTGGTGAAGAGTGGGTATGTGGCCCGGTGCTAGTGTGAGGGTTCTGAAGAGTGGGTATGGTGCCCCGTGCAATTGGGAGGGTTGTGGTGAGTGGGTATGTGGCCCCATGCTAGTGTCAGGGTTGTGAAGAGTGGGTATGTGGCCCCGTGCTAGTGTGAAGGTTGTGAGGAGTGGGTATGTGGCCCCGTGCTAGTCGGAGGGGTGTGAAGAGTGGGTATGTGGCCTCGTGTCATTGGGAGGGTTGTGAGGAGTGGATACGAGGTCCCTTGCTAGTGTGAGGGTTATGAACAGTGGGTATTTACCCCTGTGCCTGTGCGAGGGTTGTGAAGAGTGGGTATGTGACCCCGTGCTAGTATGAGGGTTGTGAAGAGTGGGTATGTTGCCCCGTGCAAGTGGGGGGTTGTGAAGAGTGGGATTGTGGCCCCCGTGCTAGAGAGGGTTGTGAAGAGTGGGTATGTGGCCCCGTGCACGTGGGAGGGTTGTGAAGAGTGGGTATGTAGCCCCGTGCAAGTGTGAGGGTTGTGAAGAGTGGGTATATGGCCCCGTGCTAGTGTGAGGGTTGTTAAGAGAGGGTATGTGGCCCCGTGCTAGTGTGAGGGTAGTGAAGAGTAGGTATGTAGCCCTGTGCCTGTGGGAGGGTTGTGAAGAGTGGGTATGTGACCCCGTGCTAGTGTGAGGGTTGTGAAGAGTGGGTACGCGGCCCGTGCCTGCGGGAGGGTTGTGAAGAGTGGGTATGTGGCCCCGCGCTAGTGTGAAGGTTGTGAAGAGTGGGTATATGGCCCCGTGCTAGTGTTAGGGTTGTTAAGAGTGGGTATGTGGCCCCGTGCTAGGGTGAGGGTTGTGAAGAGTAGGTATGTGGCCCCGTGCAAGTGGGAGGGTTGTGATGAGTGGGTATGTGCTCCCGTGTCAGTGGGAGGGTTGTGAAGAGAAGGTATGTGGCCCCGTGCTAGTGTGAGGGTTGTGAAGAGTGGGTGTGTGGCCCCGTGCCTGTGGGAGGGTGGTGAAGAGTGGGTATGTGGCCCCGTGCTAGTGTGAAGATAGTCAAGAGTGAGTATGTGGCCCCGTGCTAGTGTGAGGGTTGTGAAGAGTGGGTATGTGGCCCTGTGCTAGTGTGAGGGTTGTGAAGAGGGGGTATGGTGCCCGGTGTAAGTGGGAGGGTTGCGAAGAGTGGGTATGTGGCCCCATGCTAGAGTCAGGGTTGTGAAGAGTGGGGATGTGGCCCCGTGCTAGTGGTAGGGTTGTGAAGAGTGAGTATGTGGTCCCGTGTCAGTGAGAGGGTTGTGAAGAGTGGGTAAGTGGCCCGGTGCTAGTGTGAGGGTTGTGAAGAGTGGGTACGTGGCCCGTGCCTGTGGGGGGGTTGTGATGAGTGGGTATGTGGCCCCGCGCTATTGTGAAGGTTGTGAAGAGTGGGTATGTGGCCCCGTGCTAGTGTGAAGGTTGTGAAGAGTGGGTATGTGGCCCTGTGTCAGTGGGAGGGTTGTAATGAGTGGGTATGTGGCCCAGTGCTATTTGGAGGGTTTTGAGGAGAGGGCATGAGGCCTCGTGTCATTGGGAGGGTTGTGATGAGTGGGTATGAGGCCCCGTGCTAGTGTGAGGGTTGTGAAGAGTGGGTATGTGGCCTGTGCAAGTGGGAGGGTTGTTAAGAGTGGGTTTATGACCCCGTGCTAGTGAGGGTTGTGAAGAGTGGGTATGTGGCCCCGTGCAAGTGGGAGGGTTGTGAAGAGTGGGTATGTGGCCCCGTTCAAGTGTGAGGGTTGTGAAGAGTGAGCATGTGGCCCCGTGCTAGTGTGAGGGTTGTGAAGAGTGGGTATATGGCTCCGTGCTTGTATGAGGGTTGTTAAGAGTGGGTATGTGGCCCAGTGCAAGTGGAAGGGTTGTGAAGAGTGGGTATGTGGCCCCGTGCTAGTGTGAGGGTTGTGACGAGTGGGTATGTGGCCCCGTGCTTGTGTGAGGGTTGTGAAGAGTGGGTGTGTGGCCCCGTGCCTGTGGGAGGGTGGTGAAGAGTGGGTATGTGGCCCCGTGCTAGTGTGAAGGTAGTAAAGAGCATGTGGCCCCGTGCTAGTGTGAGGGGTTGCGAAGAGTGGGTGTGTGGCCCCATGCTAGAGTCAGGGTTGTGAAGAGTGGGCATGTGGCCCCGTGCTAGTGGTAGGGTTGTGAAGAGTATGTGGTCCCGTGTCAGTGGGAGGGTTGTGAAGAGTGTGTATGTGGCGCGGTGCTAGTGTGAGGGTTGTGAAGAGTGGGTACGTGGCCCGTGCCTGTGGGATGGTTGTGAGGAGAGGGTATGTGGCACTGCGCTAGTGTGAAGGTTGTGAAGAGTGGGTATGTGGCCCGGTGTTATAGTGAAGAGTGGGTATGTGGCCCCGTGCTATTGTGAAGAGTGGGTATGTGGCCCGTGCTATTGTAAAGAGTGGGTATGTGGCCCTGTGTCAGTGGATGGTTGTAATGAGTTGGTATGTGGCCCCGTGCTAGTTGGAGGGTTGTGAAGAGTGGGTATGTGGCCTCGTGTCATTGGGAGGGTTGTGAAGAGTGGGTATGAGGCCCCTTACTAGTGTGAGGGTTGTGAAGAGTGGGTACGCGGCCCGTGCCTGTGGGAGGGTGGTGAAGAGTGGGTATGTGGCCCCGTGCTAGTGTGAAGGTAGTGAAGAGTGAGTATGTGGCCCCGTGCTTAGTGTGAGGGTTGTGAAGAGTGGGTATGTGGCCCCGTGCAAGTGGGAGGGTTGTGAAGAGTGGGTATGTAGCCCCGTTCAAGTGTGAGGGTTGTGAAGAGTATGTGGCCCCGTGCTAGTGTGAGGGTTGTGAAGAGTAGGTATGTAGCCCTGTGCCTGTGGGAGGGTTGTGAAGAGTGGGTATGTGACCCCGTGCTAGTGTGAGGGTTGTGAAGAGTGGGTACGCGGCCAATGCCTGTGGGAGGGTTGTGAAGAGTGGGTATGTGGCCCTGCGCTAGTGTGAAGGTTGTGAAGAGTGGGTATATGGCCCAGTGCTAATGTGAGGGTTGTTAAGAGAGGTAATGTGGCCCCGTGCTAATGTGAGGGTTGTGAAGAGTAGGTATGTGGCCCCGTGCAAGTGGGAGGGTTTTGATGAGTGGGTATGTGCTCCCGTGTCAGTGGGAGGGTTGTGAAGAGAAGGTATGTGGCCCCGTGCTAGTGTGAGGGTTGTGAAGAGTGGGTGTGTGGCCCCGTGCCTGTGGGAGGGTGGTGAAGAGTGGGTATGTGGCCCCGTGCTAGTGTGAATGTAGTGAAGAGTGAGTATGTGGCCCCGTGCTGGTGTGAGGGTTGTGAAGAGTGGGTATGTGGCCCTGTGCTAGTGTGAGGGTTGTGAAGAGGGGGTATGGTGCCCGGTGCAACTGGGAGGGCTGCGAAGAGTAGGTATGTAGCCCCATGCTAGAGTCAGGGTTGTGAAGAGTGGGTATGTGGCCCCGTGCTAGTGGTAGGGTTGTGGCTATGTGGCCCCGTGCTAGTGTGAGGGTTGTGAAGAGTGGGTAAGTGGCCCCGTGCTAGTGTGAGGGTTGTGAAGAATAGGTATGTGTCCCCGTGCAAGTGGGAGGGTTGTGATGAGTGGGTATGTGCTCCCGTGTCAGTGGGAGGGTGGTGAAGAGTGGGTATGTGGTCCTGTGCTAGTGTGAAGGTAGTGAAGAGTATGTGGCCCCGTGCTAGTGTGAGAGTTGTGAAAAGTGGGTATGTGGCCCCGTGCTAGTGTGAGGGTTGTGAAGAAAGGGTATGGTGCCCCGTGCCAGTGGGAGGGTTGCGATGAGTGGGTGTGTGGTCCCATGCTAGAGTCAGGTTGTGAAGAGTGGGTATGTGGCCCCGTGTTAGTGGTAGGGTTGTGAAGAGTATGTGGTCCCGTGTCAGTGGGAGGGTTGTGAAGAGTGGGTATGTAGCGCGGTGCTAGTGTGAGGGTTGTGAAGAGTTGGTACGTGGCCCGTGCCTGTGGGAGGGTTGTGAGGAGTGGGTATGTGGCCCCGTGTTATTGTGAAGAGTGGGTATGTGGCCCCGTGCTATCGTGAAGAGTGGGTATGTGGCCCTGTGTCAGTGGAGGGTTGTAATGAGTTGGTATGTGTCCCGGTGCTAGTGTGAGGATTGTGAAGAGTGGGCACGTGGCCCGTGCCTGTGGGAGGGTTGTGAAGAGTGGGTATGTGGCGCCGTGCTAGTGTGAAGGTTGTGAAGAGTGGGTATGTGGCCCCGTGCTAGAGTGAAGGTTGTGAAGAGTGGCTATGTGGCCTCATGTCATTTAGAGGGTTATGAAGAGTGGGTATATGGCCCCTTGCTAGTGTGAGGGTTGTGAAGAGTGGGTATGTAGCCCTGTGACTGTGAGAGGGTTTTGAAAAGTGGGTATGTGACCCCGTGATAGTGTTAGGGTTGTGAAGAGTGGATATGTGGCCCCGTGCAAGTGGGAGGGTTATGAAGAGTGGATATGTGGCCCCCGTGCTACTGAGGGTTGTGAAGAGAGGGTATATGGCCCCGTGCAATTGGGAGGGATGTGAAGAGTGGGTCTGTGGCCCCGTGCTAGTGTGAGGGTTGTAAAGAGTGGGTACGTGGCCCGTGCCTGTAGGAGGGTTGTGAGGAGTGGGTATGTGGCCCCGCGCTAGTGTGTAGGTTGTGAAGAGTGGGTATGTGGCCCCGTGTTATTGTGAAGAGTGGGTATGTGGCCCCGTGCTATTGTGAAGAGTGGGTATGTGGCCCTGTGTCAGTGGAGGGTTGTAATGAGTTGGTATGTGGCCCCGTGCTAGTTGGAGGGTTCTGAAGAGTGGGTATGTGGCCTCTTGTCATTGGGAGGGTTGTGAAGAGTGGGTATGAGGCCCCTTGCTAGTGTGAGGGATGTGAAGAGTAGGTATGAAGACCTGTGCCTGTGGGAGGGTTGTGAAAAGTGGGTATGTGACCCCGTGCTAGTGTGAGGGTTGTGAAGAGTGGGTACGCGGCCCGTGCCTGTGGGAGGGTTGTGAAGAGTGGGTATGTGGCCCCGCGCTAGTGTGAAGGTTGTGAAGAGTAGGGATGTGGCCCCGTGCTATTGTGAAGAGTAGGTATGTGGCCCCGTGCTATTGTGAAGAGTGGGTATGTGGCCCTGTGTCAGTGGGAGGGTTGTAATGAGTTGGTATGTGGCCCCGTGCTAGTTGGAGGGTTGTGAAGAGTGGGTATGTGGCCCCGTGCTATTGTGAAGAGTGGGTATGTGGCCCCGCGCTAGTTTGAAGGTTGTGAAGAGTGGGTATGTGGCCCCGTGCTATTGTGAAGAGTGGGTATGTGGCCCTGTGTCAGTGGGAGTGTTGTGAAGGATGGGTATGTGACCCCGTGCTAGTGTGAGGGTTGTGAAGAGTGGGTATGTGGCACCGTGCAAGTGGGAGGATTGTGAAGAGTGGGTATGTGGCCCCATGCAAGTGTGAAGGTTGAGAAGAATGAGTATGTGGCCCCGTGCTAGTGTGAAGGTTGTGAAGAGTGGGTATATGGCCCCGTGCTAGTGTTAGGATTGTTAAGAGTAGGTATGTGGCCCCGTGCAAGTGTGAGGGTTGTGACGAGTGGGTATGTGGCCCCGTGCTAGTGTGAGGGTTGTGAAGATCAGGTATGTGGCCCCATGCAAGTTGGAGGGATGTGATGAGTGGGTATGTGCTCCCGTGTCAGTGGGAGGGTTGTGAAGACTAGGTATACGGCCCCGTGGTAGTGTGAGGGTTGTGAAGAGAGGGTGTGTGGCCCGTGCCTGTGGGAGGGTGGTGAAGAGTGGGTATGTGGCCCCGTGCTAGTGTGAAGGTAGTGAAGACTGAGTATGTGTCCCCGTGCTAGTGTGAGGGTTGTAAAGAGTGGGTGTGTGGCCCGGTGCTAGTGTGAGGTTGAGAAGAGAGGGTACGTGGCCCGTGCCTGTGGGAGGGTTGTGAAGAGTGGGTATGTGGCCTCGCGCTAGTGTGAAGGTTGTGAAGATTGGGTATGTGGCCTCGTGCTATTGTGAAGAGTGGGTATGTGGCCCTGTGTCAGTGGGAGGGTTGTAATGAGTTGGTATGTGGCCCCGTGCTAGTTGGAGGGTTGTGAAGAGTGAGTATGTGGCCCCGCGCTAGTGTGAAGGTTGTGAAGAGTGGGTATGTGGCCCCGTGCTATTGTGAAGAGTAGGTATGTGGCCCCGTGTCAGTGGGAGGGTTGTAATGAGTTGGTATGTGGCCCCGTGCTAGTTGGAGGGTTGTGAAGAGTGGGTATGTGGCCCCGTGCTATTGTGAAGAGTGGGTATGTGGCCCCGCGCTAGTGTGAAGGTTGTGAAGAGTGGGTATGTGGCCCCGTGCTATTGTGAAGAGTGGGTATGTGGCCCTGTGCCAGTGGGAGTGTTGTGAAGAGTGGGTATGTGGCCCCGTGCTAGTGTGAGGGTTGTGAAGAGTGGGTATGTGGCACCGTGCAAGTGGGAGGATTGTGAAGAGTGGGTATGTGGCCCCATGCAAGTGTGAGGGTTGAGAAGAGTGAGTATGTGGCCCCGTGCTAGTGTGAAGGTTGTGAAGAGTGGGTATATGGCCCTGTGCTAGTGTTAGGATTGTTAAGAGTGGGTATGTGGCCCCGTGCAAGTGGAAGGGTTGTGAAGAGTGGGTATGTGGCCCCGTGCTAGTGTGAGGGTTGTGACGAGTGGGTATGTGGCCCCGTGCAAGTGTGAGGGTTGTGAAGAGTGGGTACGTGGCCCCGTGCTAGTGTGAGGGCTGTGAAGAGTAGGTATGTGGCCCCGTGCAAGTTGGAGGGATGTGATGAGTGGGTATGTGCTCCCGTGTCAGTGGGAGGGTTGTGAAGACTAGGTATATGGCCCCGTGGTAGTGTGAGGGTTGTGAAGAGTGGGTGTGTGGCCCCGTGCCTGTGGGAGGGTGGTGAAGAGTGGGTATGTGGCCCCGTGCTAGTGTGAAGGTAGTGAAGACTGAGTATGTGGCCCCGTGCTAGTGTGAGGGTTGTAAAGCGTGAGTATTGGCCCCGTGCTAGTGTGAGGGTTGTAAAGAGTGGGTATGGTGCCCCGTGCAAGTTGGAGGGTTGCGAAGAGTGGGTATGTGGCCCCGTGCAAGTTGGAGGGTTGCGAAGAGTGGGTATGTGGCCCCATGCTAGAGTCAGTGCTGTGAAGAGTGGGTATGTGGCCCGGTGCTAGTGTGAGGGTTGTGAAGAGAGGGTACGTGGCCCGTGCCTGTGGGAGGGTTGTGAAGAGTGGGTATGTGGCACCGTGCAAGTGGGAGGGTTGTGATGAGTGGGCATGTGCTCCCGTGTCAGTGGGAGGGTTGTGAAGGATAGGTATGTAGCCCCGTGCTAGTGTGAGGGTTGTGAAGAGTGGGTGTGTGGCCCCGTGCCTGTGGGAGGGTGGTGAAGAGTGGGTATGTGGCCCCGTGCTAGTGTGAAGGTAGTGAATAGTGGGTATGGTGCCCCGTGCAAGTGGGAGGGTTGCGAAGAGTGGGTATGTGGCCCCATGCAAGTGTGAGGGTTGAGAAGAGTGAGTATGTGGCCCTGTGCTAGTGTGATGGTTGTGAAGAGTGGGTATAGGGCCCCGTGCTAGTGTTAGAATTGTTAAGAGTGGGTATGTGGCCCCGTGCAAGTGGAAGGGTTGTGAAGAGTGGGTATGTGGCCCCGTGCAAGTGTGAGGGTTGTGACGAGTGGGTATGTGGCCCCGTGCTAGTGTGAGGGTTGTGAAGAGTGGGTACGTGGCCCCGTTCCTGTGGGAGGGTGGTGAAGAGTGGGTATGTGGCCCCGTGCTAGTGTGAGGGTTGTAAAGAGTGGGTATGTGGCCCCGTGCTAGTGTGAGGGTTGTGAAGAGTGGGTATGGTGCCCCGTGCAAGTGGGAGGGTTGCGAAGAGTGGGTATGTGGCCCCATGGTAGAATCAGGGTTGTGAAGAGTGGGTATGTGACCCGGTGCTAGTGTGAGGGTTGTGAAGAGAGGGTACGTGGCCAGTGCCTGTGGGAGGGTTGTGAAGAGTGGGTATGTGGCCTCGCGCTAGTGTGAAGGTTGTGAAGAGTGGGTATGTGGCCTCGTGCTATTGTGAAGAGTGGGTATGTGGCCCTGTGTCAGTGGGAGGGTTGTAATGAGTTGGTATGTGGCCCCGTGCTAGTTGGAGGGTTGTGAAGAGTGGGTATGTGGCCTCGTGTCATTGGGAGGGTTATGAAGAGTGGGTATGAGGCCCCTTGCTAGTGTGAGGGTTGTAAAGATGAGGTATGTAGCCCTGTGCCAGTGGGAGGGTTCTGAAGAGTGGGTATGTGACCCCGTGCTAGTGTGAGGGTTGTGAAGAGTGGGTATGTGGCCCCGTGCAAGTGGGAGGGTTGTAAAGAGTTGGTTTGTGGCCCCCGTGATAGTGAGGGTTGTGAAGAGTGGGTATGTGGCCCCGTGCAAGTGGGAGGGTTGTGAAGAGTGGCTATATGGCCCCGTGCTAGTGTGCGGGTTGTGAAAAGTGGGTATATGGCCCCGTGCTAGTGTTAGGATTGTTAAGAGTGGGTATGTGGCCCCGTGCAAGTGGAAGGGTTGTGAAGAGTGGGTATGTGGCCCCGTGCTAGTGTGAGGGTTGTGACGAGTGGGTATGTGGCCCCGTGCAAGTGTGAGGGTTGTGAAGAGTGGGTACGTGGCCCCGTGCTAGTGTGAGGGCTGTGAAGAGTAGGTATGTGGCCCCGTGCAAGTTGGAGGGATGTGATGAGTGGGTATGTGCTCCCGTGTCAGTGGGAGGGTTGTGAAGACTAGGTATATGGCCCCGTGGTAGTGTGAGGGTTGTGAAGAGTGGGTGTGTGGCCCCGTGCCTGTGGGAGGGTGGTGAAGAGTGGGTATGTGGCCCCGTGCTAGTGTGAAGGTAGTGAAGACTGAGTATGTGGCCCCGTGCTAGTGTGAGGGTTGTAAAGCGTGAGTATTGGCCCCGTGCTAGTGTGAGGGTTGTAAAGAGTGGGTATGGTGCCCCGTGCAAGTTGGAGGGTTGCGAAGAGTGGGTATGTGGCCCCGTGCAAGTTGGAGGGTTGCGAAGAGTGGGTATGTGGCCCCATGCTAGAGTCAGTGTTGTGAAGAGTGGGTATGTGGCCCGGTGCTAGTGTGAGGGTTGTGAAGAGAGGGTACGTGGCCCGTGCCTGTGGGAGGGTTGTGAAGAGTGGGTATGTGGCACCGTGCAAGTGGGAGGGTTGTGATGAGTGGGCATGTGCTCCCGTGTCAGTGGGAGGGTTGTGAAGGATAGGTATGTAGCCCCGTGCTAGTGTGAGGGTTGTGAAGAGTGGGTGTGTGGCCCCGTGCCTGTGGGAGGGTGGTGAAGAGTGGGTATGTGGCCCCGTGCTAGTGTGAAGGTAGTGAATAGTGGGTATGGTGCCCCGTGCAAGTGGGAGGGTTGCGAAGAGTAGGTATGTGGCCCCATGCAAGTGTGAGGGTTGAGAAGAGTGAGTATGTGGCCCTGTGCTAGTGTGATGGTTGTGAAGAGTGGGTATAGGGCCCCGTGCTAGTGTTAGAATTGTTAAGAGTGGGGATGTGGCCCCGTGCAAGTGGAAGGGTTGTGAAGAGTGGGTATGTGGCCCCGTGCAAGTGTGAGGGTTGTGACGAGTGGGTATGTGGCCCCGTGCTAGTGTGAGGGTTGTGAAGAGTGGGTACGTGGCCCCGTTCCTGTGGGAGGGTGGTGAAGAGTGGGTATGTGGCCCCGTGCTAGTGTGAGGGTTGTAAAGAGTGGGTATGTGGCCCCGTGCTTGTGTGAGGGTTGTGAAGAGTGGGTATGGTGCCCCGTGCAAGTGGGAGGGTTGCGAAGAGTGGGTATGTGGCCCCATGGTAGAATCAGGGTTGTGAAGAGTGGGTATGTGACCCGGTGCTAGTGTGAGGGTTGTGAAGAGAGGGTACGTGGCCAGTGCCTGTGGGAGGGTTGTGAAGAGTGGGTATGTGGCCTCGCGCTAGTGTGAAGGTTGTGAAGAGTGGGTATGTGGCCTCGTGCTATTGTGAAGAGTGGGTATGTGGCCCTGTGTCAGTGGGAGGGTTGTAATGAGTTGGTATGTGGCCCCGTGCTAGTTGGAGGGTTGTGAAGAGTGGGTATGTGGCCTCGTGTCATTGGGAGGGTTATGAAGAGTGGGTATGAGGCCCCTTGCTAGTGTGAGGGTTGTAAAGATGAGGTATGTAGCCCTGTGCCAGTGGGAGGGTTCTGAAGAGTGGGTATGTGACCCCGTGCTAGTGTGAGGGTTGTGAAGAGTGGGTATGTGGCCCCGTGCAAGTGGGAGGGTTGTAAAGAGTTGGTTTGTGGCCCCCGTGATAGTGAGGGTTGTGAAGAGTGGGTATGTGGCCCCGTGCAAGTGGGAGGGTTGTGAAGAGTGGCTATGTGGCCCCGTGCTAGTGTGCGGGTTGTGAAAAGTGGGTATATGGCCCCGTGCTAGTGTGAGGGTTGTTAAGAGTGGGTATGTGGCCCGTGCAAGTGGAAGGGTGGTGAAGGGTGGGTATGTGGCCCCGTGCTAGTGTGAGGGTTGTGAAGAATGGGTATGTGGCCCCGTGCTAGTGCGAGCGTTGTGAAGAGTGGGTACGTGGCCCGTGCCTATGGGAGGGTTGTAAAGAGTGGGTATGTGGCCCTGTGTCAGTGGGAGGGTTGTAATGAGTGGGTATGTGGCCCCGTGCTAGTTGAAGGGTTGTGAAGAGTGGGTATGTGGCCTCGTGTCATTGGGAGTGTTGTGAAGAGTAGGTATGTGGCTCCGTGCAAGTGGGAGGGTTGTGATGAGTGGGCATGTGCTCCCGTGTCAGTGGGAGGGTTGTGAAGAGTAGGTATGTGGCCCCGTGCTAGTGTGAGGGTTGTGAAGAGTGGGTGTGTGGCCCCGTCCCTGTGGGAGGGTGGTGAAGAGTGGGTATGTGGCCCCGTGGCAGTGTGAAGGTAGTGAAGAGTGGGTATGGTGCCCCGTGCAAGTGGGAGGGTTGCGAAGAGTGGGTATGTGGCCCCATGCTAGAGTCAGGGTTGTGAAGAGTGGGCATGTGCCCCATGCTAGTGGTAGGGTTGTAAAGAGTGAGTATGTAGTCCCGTGTCAGTGGGAGGGTTGTGAAGAGTGGGTATGTGGCCCGGTGCTAGTGTGAGGGTTGTGAAGAGTGGGTATGTGGTCCGTGCCTGTGGGAGGGTTGTTAAGAGTGGGTATGTGGCCCCGTGCTAGTGTGAGGGTTGTGATGAGTGGGTATGTGGTCCCTTGCAAGTGGGAGGGTTGTGAAGAGTGGGTATGTGGCCCCGTGCTAGTGTGAGGGTTGTGAAGAGTAGGTACGTGGTCGCGTGCCTGTGGGAGGGTTGTGAAGAGTGGGTATGTGGCCCCGTGCTAGTGTGAGGGTTGTGAAGAGTGAGTATATGGCCCCGTGCTAGTGTGAGGGTTGTGAAGAGTGGATATGTGACCCCGTGCTAGTGTGAGGGTTGTGAAGAGTGGGTATGTGGCCCTGTGCATTTGGGAGGGTTGTAAAGAGTTAATTTGTGGCCCCCGTGCTAGTGAGAGTGGTGAAGAGTGGGTAGGTGGCCCCGTGCAAGTGGAAGGGTTGTGAAGATTGGGTATGTGGCCCCGTGCTAGTGTGAGGGTTGTGAAGAGTGAGTATGTGGGCCTGTGCTAGTGTGAGGGTTGTTAAGAGTGGGTATGTGGCCCCGTGCAAGTTGAAGGGTTGTGAAGAGTGGGTATGTGGCCCCGTGCAAGTGTGAGGGTTGTGACGAGTGGGTATGTGGCCCCGTGCTAGTGTGAGGGTTGTGAAGAGTTGGAACGTGGCCCCGTGCTAGTGTGAGGGTTGTGAAGAGTAGGTATGTGGCCCCGTGCAAGTGGGAGGGTTGTGATGAGTGGGCATGTGCTCCCGTGTCAGTAGAAGGGTTGTGAAGAGTAGGTATGTGGCCCCGTGCTAGTGTGAGGGTTGTGAAGAGTGGGTGTGTGGCCCTGTGCAAGTGGGAGGGTTGTAAAGAGTTGGTTTGTGGCCCCCGTGATAGTGAGGGTTGTGAAGAGTGGGTATGTGGCCCCGTGCAAGTGGGAGGGTTGTGAAGAGTGGCTATGTGGCCCCGTGCTAGTGTGCGGGTTGTGAAAAGTGGGTATATGGCCCCGTGCTAGTGTTAGGATTGTTAAGAGTGGGTATGTGGCCCCGTGCAAGTGGAAGGGTTGTGAAGAGTGGGTATGTGGCCCCGTGCTAGTGTGAGGGTTGTGACGAGTGGGTATGTGGCCCCGTGCAAGTGTGAGGGTTGTGAAGAGTGGGTACGTGGCCCCGTGCTAGTGTGAGGGCTGTGAAGAGTAGGTATGTGGCCCCGTGCAAGTTGGAGGGATGTGATGAGTGGGTATGTGCTCCCGTGTCAGTGGGAGGGTTGTGAAGACTAGGTATATGGCCCCGTGGTAGTGTGAGAGTTGTGAAGAGTGGGTGTGTGGCCCCGTGCCTGTGGGAGGGTGGTGAAGAGTGGGTATGTGGCCCCGTGCTAGTGTGAAGGTAGTGAAGACTGAGTATGTGGCCCCGTGCTAGTGTGAGGGTTGTAAAGCGTGAGTATTGGCCCCGTGCTAGTGTGAGGGTTGTAAAGAGTGGGTATGGTGCCCCGTGCAAGTTGGAGGGTTGCGAAGAGTGGGTATGTGGCCCCGTGCAAGTTGGAGGGTTGCGAAGAGTGGGTATGTGGCCCCATGCTAGAGTCAGTGTTGTGAAGAGTGGGTATGTGGCCCGGTGCTAGTGTGAGGGTTGTGAAGAGAGGGTACGTGGCCCGTGCCTGTGGGAGGGTTGTGAAGAGTGGGTATGTGGCACCGTGCAAGTGGGAGGGTTGTGATGAGTGGGCATGTGCTCCCGTGTCAGTGGGAGGGTTGTGAAGGATAGGTATGTAGCCCCGTGCTAGTGTGAGGGTTGTGAAGAGTGGGTGTGTGGCCCCGTGCCTGTGGGAGGGTGGTGAAGAGTGGGTATGTGGCCCCGTGCTAGTGTGAAGGTAGTGAATAGTGGGTATGGTGCCCCGTGCAAGTGGGAGGGTTGCGAAGAGTAGGTATGTGGCCCCATGCAAGTGTGAGGGTTGAGAAGAGTGAGTATGTGGCCCTGTGCTAGTGTGATGGTTGTGAAGAGTGGGTATAGGGCCCCGTGCTAGTGTTAGAATTGTTAAGAGTGGGGATGTGGCCCCGTGCAAGTGGAAGGGTTGTGAAGAGTGGGTATGTGGCCCCGTGCAAGTGTGAGGGTTGTGACGAGTGGGTATGTGGCCCCGTGCTAGTGTGAGGGTTGTGAAGAGTGGGTACGTGGCCCCGTTCCTGTGGGAGGGTGGTGAAGAGTGGGTATGTGGCCCCGTGCTAGTGTGAGGGTTGTAAAGAGTGGGTATGTGGCCCCGTGCTTGTGTGAGGGTTGTGAAGAGTGGGTATGGTGCCCCGTGCAAGTGGGAGGGTTGCGAAGAGTGGGTATGTGGCCCCATGGTAGAATCAGGGTTGTGAAGAGTGGGTATGTGACCCGGTGCTAGTGTGAGGGTTGTGAAGAGAGGGTACGTGGCCAGTGCCTGTGGGAGGGTTGTGAAGAGTGGGTATGTGGCCTCGCGCTAGTGTGAAGGTTGTGAAGAGTGGGTATGTGGCCTCGTGCTATTGTGAAGAGTGGGTATGTGGCCCTGTGTCAGTGGGAGGGTTGTAATGAGTTGGTATGTGGCCCCGTGCTAGTTGGAGGGTTGTGAAGAGTGGGTATGTGGCCTCGTGTCATTGGGAGGGTTATGAAGAGTGGGTATGAGGCCCCTTGCTAGTGTGAGGGTTGTAAAGATGAGGTATGTAGCCCTGTGCCAGTGGGAGGGTTCTGAAGAGTGGGTATGTGACCCCGTGCTAGTGTGAGGGTTGTGAAGAGTGGGTATGTGGCCCCGTGCAAGTGGGAGGGTTGTAAAGAGTTGGTTTGTGGCCCCCGTGATAGTGAGGGTTGTGAAGAGTGGGTATGTGGCCCCGTGCAAGTGGGAGGGTTGTGAAGAGTGGCTATGTGGCCCCGTGCTAGTGTGCGGGTTGTGAAAAGTGGGTATATGGCCCCGTGCTAGTGTGAGGGTTGTTAAGAGTGGGTATGTGGCCCGTGCAAGTGGAAGGGTGGTGAAGGGTGGGTATGTGGCCCCGTGCTAGTGTGAGGGTTGTGAAGAATGGGTATGTGGCCCCGTGCTAGTGCGAGCGTTGTGAAGAGTGGGTACGTGGCCCGTGCCTATGGGAGGGTTGTAAAGAGTGGGTATGTGGCCCTGTGTCAGTGGGAGGGTTGTAATGAGTGGGTATGTGGCCCCGTGCTAGTTGAAGGGTTGTGAAGAGTGGGTATGTGGCCTCGTGTCATTGGGAGTGTTGTGAAGAGTAGGTATGTGGCTCCGTGCAAGTGGGAGGGTTGTGATGAGTGGGCATGTGCTCCCGTGTCAGTGGGAGGGTTGTGAAGAGTAGGTATGTGGCCCCGTGCTAGTGTGAGGGTTGTGAAGAGTGGGTGTGTGGCCCCGTCCCTGTGGGAGGGTGGTGAAGAGTGGGTATGTGGCCCCGTGGCAGTGTGAAGGTAGTGAAGAGTGGGTATGGTGCCCCGTGCAAGTGGGAGGGTTGCGAAGAGTGGGTATGTGGCCCCATGCTAGAGTCAGGGTTGTGAAGAGTGGGCATGTGCCCCATGCTAGTGGTAGGGTTGTAAAGAGTGAGTATGTAGTCCCGTGTCAGTGGGAGGGTTGTGAAGAGTGGGTATGTGGCCCGGTGCTAGTGTGAGGGTTGTGAAGAGTGGGTATGTGGTCCGTGCCTGTGGGAGGGTTGTTAAGAGTGGGTATGTGGCCCCGTGCTAGTGTGAGGGTTGTGATGAGTGGGTATGTGGTCCCTTGCAAGTGGGAGGGTTGTGAAGAGTGGGTATGTGGCCCCGTGCTAGTGTGAGGGTTGTGAAGAGTAGGTACGTGGCCGCGTGCCTGTGGGAGGGTTGTGAAGAGTGGGTATGTGGCCCCGTGCTAGTGTGAGGGTTGTGAAGAGTGAGTATATGGCCCCGTGCTAGTGTGAGGGTTGTGAAGAGTGGATATGTGACCCCGTGCTAGTGTGAGGGTTGTGAAGAGTGGGTATGTGGCCCTGTGCATTTGGGAGGGTTGTAAAGAGTTAATTTGTGGCCCCCGTGCTAGTGAGAGTGGTGAAGAGTGGGTAGGTGGCCCCGTGCAAGTGGAAGGGTTGTGAAGATTGGGTATGTGGCCCCGTGCTAGTGTGAGGGTTGTGAAGAGTGAGTATGTGGGCCTGTGCTAGTGTGAGGGTTGTTAAGAGTGGGTATGTGGCCCCGTGCAAGTTGAAGGGTTGTGAAGAGTGGGTATGTGGCCCCGTGCAAGTGTGAGGGTTGTGACGAGTGGGTATGTGGCCCCGTGCTAGTGTGAGGGTTGTGAAGAGTTGGAACGTGGCCCCGTGCTAGTGTGAGGGTTGTGAAGAGTAGGTATGTGGCCCCGTGCAAGTGGGAGGGTTGTGATGAGTGGGCATGTGCTCCCGTGTCAGTAGAAGGGTTGTGAAGAGTAGGTATGTGGCCCCGTGCTAGTGTGAGGGTTGTGAAGAGTGGGTGTGTGGCCCTGTGCCTGTGGGAGGGTTGCTAAGAGTGGGTATGTGGCCCCGTGCTAGTGTGAGGGTTGTGAAGAGTGGGTATGGGGCCCTGTGCAAGTGGGAGGGTTGCGAACAGTGGGAATGTGGCCCCATGCTAGAGTCAGGGTTGTGAAGAGTGGGTATGTGGCCCCGTGCTAGTGGTAGGGTTGTGAAGAGTGAGTATGAAGTCTCGAGTCAGTGGGAGGGTTGTGAAAAGTGGGTATGTGGCCCGGTGCTAGTGTGAGGGTTGTGAAGTGTGGGTACGTGGCCCGTGATTGTGGGAGGGTTGTGATGAATGGGTACGTGGCCCCGTGCTAGTGTGAGGGTTGTGAAGAGTGGGTACGTGGCCGCGTGCCTGTGGGAGGGTTGTGAAGAGTGGGTATGTGGCCCCGTGCTAGTGGGAGGGTTGTGAAGAGAAAGTATGTGGCCCCGTGCTAGTGTGAGGGTTGTGAAGAGCGAGTATGTGGGCCCGTGCTAGTGTAAGGGTTGTGAAGAGTGGGTATGTGGCCCTTTGCTAGTGTGAGGGTTGTTAAGAGTGGGTATGTGGCCCCGTGCAAGTGGAAGGGTTGTGAAGAGTGGGTATGTGGCCCCGTGCAAGTGTGAGGGTTGTGACGAGTGGGTATGTGGCCCCGTGCTAGTGTGAGGTTTGTGAAGAGTGGGTACGTGGCCCCGTGCAAGTGTGAGGGTTGTGAAGTGTAGGTATGTGGCCCCGTGCAAGTGGGAGGGTTGTGATGAGTGGGTATGTGCTCCCGTGCCTGTGGGAGGGTTGTGATGTGTGGGTATGTGCTCCCGTGCCTGTGGGAGGGTGGTGAAGAGTGGGTATGTGGCCCGGTGCTAGTGTGAAGGTAGTGAAGAGTTAGTATTTGGCCCCGTGCTAGTGTGAGCGTTGTGAAGAGTGGGTATGTAGCCCCGTGCTAGTGTGAGTGTTGTGAAGAGTGGGTATGGTGCCCCGTGCAAGTGGGAGGGTTGCGAAGACTGGGTATGTTGCACCATGCTAGAGTCAGGGTTGTGAAGAGTGGGTATGTGGCCCCGTGCTATTGGTAGGTTTGTGAAGAGTATGTGGTCCCGTGTAAGTGGGAGGGTTGTGAAGAGTGAGTATGTGGCCCGGTGCTAGTGTGAGGGTTGTGAAGAGTGGGTACGTGGCCCGTGCCTGTGGAAAAGTTGTGAAGAGTGGGTATGTGGCCACGCGCTAGTGTGAAGGTTGTGAAGAGTGGGTATGTGGCCCCGTGCTATTGTGAAGAGTGGGTACGTGGCGCCGTGCTATTGTGAAGAGTGGGTATGTGGCCCTGTGTCATTGGGAGGGTTGTAATGAGGGGGGTATGTGGCCCTGTGCAAGCTGGAGGGTTGTGAAGAGTGGGTGTGTTGCCCTGTATCATTCGGAGGATTGTAATGAGTGGGTATGTGGCCCCGTGCTAGTGTGAGGGTTATGAAGTGTGGGTATGTGGCCCCGTGCTAGTGGGAGGGTGTTGAAGAGAGGGTATGTGGCCCCGTGCTAGTGCGAGATTTCTTTACAGTGGGTATGTGGCCCCCATGCTAGTTGGAGGGTTGTGAAGAGTGGGTATGTGGCCTCGTGTCATTGGAAAGGTTGTGAAGAGTTGGTATGAGGCCCCTTGCTAGTGTGAGGGTTGTGAACAGTGGGAATGTAGCCCCGAGCCTGTGGGATGGTTGTGAAAAGTGGGTATGTGACCCCGTGCTAGTGAGGGTTGTGAAGAGTGGGTATGTGGCCCCGTGCTAGTGGGAGAGTTGTGAAGAGTTGGTACGTGGCCCGTGCTTGTGGGAGGGTAGTGAAGAGTGGGTATGTGGCCCCGTGCTAGTGCGAGGGTTGTTAAGAGTGGGTATGTGGCCCCCGTGGTAGTGAGGTTTGTGAAAAGGGGGTATGTGGCCCCGTGCAATTGGGAAGGTTGTGAAGAGTGGGTATGTGGCCCCGTGCTAGTGTGAGGGTTGTCAAGAGTGGGTATGTGGCCTCGTGTCAGTAGGAGGGTTGTTAAGAGTGGGTATGTGGCCCCGTGCCAGTGGGAGGGTTGTGAAGAGTGGGTATGTGGTCCCGTGCAAGTGGGAGGGTTGTGAAGAGTGGTTATGTGGCCCCGTGCTAGTGTGAAGGATGTGAAGAGTGGGTACGTGGCCTCGTGCCTGTGGGAGGGTTGTGAAGAGTGGGTATGTGGCCCCGTGCTAGTGTGAGGGTTGTAAAGAGTGGGTATGTGACCCCGTGCTAGTGTGAGGGTTGTGAAGAGTGGGTATGTGGCCCCGTGGAAGTGGGAGGGTTGTAAAGAGTTAATTTGTGGCCCCGTGCTAGTGAGGGTTGTGAAGAGTGGGTATGTTTCCCCGTGCAAGTGGGAGGGTTGTGAAAAGTGGGTATGTGGCCCCGTGCTAGTGTGAGGGTTGTGAAGAGTGAGTATGTGGGCCCGTGCTAGTGTAAGGGTTGTGAAGAGTGGGTATATGGCCCCGTGCTAGTGTGAGGGTTGTTAAGAGTGGGTATGTGGCCCCGTGCAAGTGGAAGGGTTGTGAAGAGTGGGTATGTGGCCCTGTTCTAGTGTGAGGGTTGTGAAGAGTGGGTATGTGGCCCCGTGCTAGTGTGAGGGTTGTGAAGACTGGGTACGTGGCCCAGTGCCTGTGTGAGGGTTGTGAAGAGTGGGTATGTGGCCCTGTGCTAATGGGAGGGTTGTGAAGAGTGGGAATGTGGCCCCGTGCTAGTGCAAGGGTTGTTAAGAGGGGGTATGTAGCCCCGTGCAAGTGGAAGGGTTGTTATGAGTGGGAATGTGGCCCCGTGCAAGTGTGAAGGTTGTGACGAGTGGGCATGTGGCCCCGTGCTAGTGTGAGGGTTGTGAAGAGTGGGTATGTGGCCCCGTGCAAGTGGGAGGGTTGTGATGAGTTGGTATGTGCTCCTGTGCCTGTGGGAGGGTGGTGAAGAGTGGGTATGTGGCCCCGTGCTAGTGTGAAGGTAGTGAAGAGTTAGTATTTGGCCACGTGCTAGTGTGAGGGTTTTGAAGAGTGGGTATGTGGCCCCGTGCTAGTGTGAGTGTTTTGAAGAGTGGTTATGGTGCCCCGTGCAAGTGGGAGGGTTGCGAAGAGTGGGTATGTGGCACCATGCTAGAGTCAGGGTTGTGGAGAGTGGGTATGTGGCCCCGTGCTAGTGGTAGGGTTGTGAAGAGTATGTGGTCCCGTGTAAGTGGGAGGGTTGTGAAGAGTGGGTATGTGGCCTGGTGCTAGTGTGAGGGTTGTGAAGAGTGGGTACGTTGCCCGTGCCTGTGGGAGGGTTGTGAAGAGTGGGTATGTGGCCACGCGCTAGTGTGAAGGTTGTGAAGAGTGGGTATGAGGCTCCGTGCTATTGTGAAGAGTGGGTATGTAGCCCTGTGCCATTGGGAGGGTTGTAATGAGGGGGTATGTGGCCCCGTGCAAGCTGGAGGGTTGTGAAGAGTGGGTGTGTTGCCCTGTATCATTGGGAGGGTTGTGAAGAGTGGGTATGTGGCCCCGTGCTAGAGGGAGAGTTGTGAAGATTTGGTACTTGGCCCGTGCTTGTGGGATGGTTGTGAAGAGTGGGTATGTGGCCCAGTGCTAGTGCGAGGGTTGTTAATAGTAGGTATGTGGCCCCCGTGGTAGTGAGGTTTGTGAAAAGGGGGTATGTGGCCCCGTACAATTGGGAGGGTTGTGAAGAGTGGGTATGTGGCCCCGTGCTAGTGTGAGGGTTGTCAAGAGTGGGTATGTGGCCTCGTGTCAGTAGGAGGGTTGTGAAGAGTGGGTTTGTGGCCCCGTGCCAGTGGGAGGGTTGTGAAGAGTGGGGATGTGGCCCCGTGCTAGTGTGAGGGTTGTGATGAGTGGGTATGTGGTCCCGTGCAAGTGGAAGGGTTGTGAAGAGTGGTTATGTGGCCCCGTGCTAGTGTGAAGGTTGTGAAGAGTGGGTATGTTTCCCCGTGCAAGTGGGAGGGTTGTGAAGAGTGGGTATGTGGCCCCGTGCTAGTGTGAGTGTTGTGAAGAGTGAGTATGTGGGCCCGTGCTAGTGTAAGGGTTGTGAAGAGTGGGTATATGGCCCCGTGCTAGTGTGAGGGTTGTTAAGAGTGGGTATGTGGCCCCGTGCAAGTGGGAGGGTTGTGAAGAGTGGGTATGTGGCCCCGTTCTAGTGTGAGGGTTGTGAAGAGTGGGTATGTGGACCCGTGCTAGTGTGAGCGTTGTGAAGAGTGGGTAAGTGGCCCCGTGCCTGTGGGAGGGTTGTGAAAAGTGGGTATGTGACCCCGTGGTAGTGTGAGGGTTGTGAAGAGTGGGTATGTGGCCTCGTGTCATTGGAAGGTTTATGAAGAATTGGTATGAGGCCCCTTGCTAGTGTGAGGGTTGTGAAGAGTGCGTATGTGGCCCCGTGCTAAAGGGAGGGTTGTGAAGAGTGGGTATGTGGCCCCGTGCTAGAGCGAGGGTTGTTAAGAGGGGGTATGTAGCCCCGTGCTAGTGTGAGGGTTGTGATGAGTGGGTGTGTGGCCCCGTGCCTGTGGGAGGGTGGTGAAGAGTGGGTATGTGGCCCCGTGCTAGTGTGAAGGTAGTGAAGAGTGAGTATGTGGCCCCGTGCTAGTGTGAGGGTTGTGAAGAGTAGGTATGTGGCCCTGTGCTAGTGTGAGGGTTGTGAAGAGGGGGTATGGTGCCCGGTGCAAGTGGGAGGGTTGCGAAGAGTAGGTATGTGGCCCCATGCTAGAGTCAGGGTTGTGAAGAGTGGGTATGTGGCCCCGTGCAAGAGGGAGGGTTGTGATGAGTGGGTATGTGCTCCCGTGTCAGTGGGAGGGTGGTGAAGAGTGGGTATGTGGCCCTGTGCTAGTGTGAAGGTAGTGAAGAGTGGGTAAGTGGCCCCGTGCTAGTGGGAGGGTTGTGAAGAGTAGGTATGTGTCCCCGTGCTAGTGGGAGGGTTGTGAAGAGTAGGTATGTGTCCCCGTGCAAGAGGGAGGGTTGTGATGAGTGGGTATGTGCTCCCGTGTCAGTGGGAGGGTGGTGAAGAGTGGGTATGTGGCCCTGTGCTAGTGTGAAGGTAGTGAAGAGTATGTGGCCCCGTGCTAGTGTGAGAGTTGTGAAAAGTGGGTATGTGGCCCCGTGCTAGTGTGAGGGTTGTGAAGAAAGGGTATGGTGCCCCGTGCCAGTGGGAGGGTTGCGATGAGTGGGTGTGTGGTCCCATGCTAGAGTCAGGTTGTGAAGAGTGGGTATGTGGCCCCGTGTTAGTGGTAGGGTTGTGAAGAGTATGTGGTCCCGTGTCAGTGGGAGGGTTGTGAAGAGTGGGTATGTAGCGCGGTGCTAGTGTGAGGGTTGTGAAGAGTTGGTACGTGGCCCGTGCCTGTGGGATGGTTGTGAGGAGTGGGTATGTGGCCCCGTGTTATTGTGAAGAGTGGGTATGTGGCCCCGTGCTATCGTGAAGAGTGGGTATGTGGCCCTGTGTCAGTGGAGGGTTGTAATGAGTTGGTATGTGTCCCGGTGCTAGTGTGAGGATTGTGAAGAGTGGGCACGTGGCCCGTGCCTGTGGGAGGGTTGTGAAGAGTGGGTATGTGGCGCCGCGCTAGTGTGAAGGTTGTGAAGAGTGGGTATGTGGCCCCGTGCTAGAGTGAAGGTTGTGAAGAGTGGCTATGTGGCCTCATGTCATTGGGAGGGTTATGAAGAGTGGGTATAAGGCCCCTTGCTAGTGTGAGGGTTGTGAAGAGTGGGTATGTAGCCCTGTGACTGTGAGAGGGTTTTGAAAAGTGGGTATATGACCCCGTGATAGTGTTAGGGTTGTGAAGAGTGGATATGTGGCCCCGTGCAAGTGGGAGGGTTATGAAGAGTGGATATGTGGCCCCCGTGCTACTGAGGGTTGTGAAGAGAGGGTATATGGCCCCGTGCAATTGGGAGGGATGTGAAGAGTGGGTCTGTGGCCCCGTGCTAGTGTGAGGGTTGTAAAAAATAGGTACGTGGCCCGTGCCTGTAGGAGGGTTGTGAGGAGTGGGTATGTGGCCCCGCGCTAGTGTGTAGGTTGTGAAGAGTGGGTATGTGGCCCCGTGTTATTGTGAAGAGTGGGTATGTGGCCCCGTGCTATTGTGAAGAGTGGGTATGTGGCCCTGTGTCAGTGGAGGGTTGTAATGAGTTGGTATGTGGCCCCGTGCTAGTTGGAGGGTTCTGAAGAGTGGGTATGTGGCCTCTTGTCATTGGGAGGGTTGTGAAGAGTGGGTATGAGGCCCCTTGCTAGTGTGAGGGTTGTGAAGAGTAGGTATGAAGACCTGTGCCTGTGGGAGGGTTGTGAAAAGTGGGTATGTGACCCCGTGCTAGTGTGAGGGTTGTGAAGAGTGGGTACGCGGCCCGTGCCTGTGGGAGGGTTGTGAAGAGTGGGTATGTGGCCCCGCGCTAGTGTGAAGGTTGTGAAGAGTAGGGATGTGGCCCCGTGCTATTGTGAAGAGTAGGTATGTGGCCCCGTGCTATTGTGAAGAGTGGGTATGTGGCCCTGTGTCAGTGGGAGGGTTGTAATGAGTTGGTATGTGGCCCCGTGCTAGTTGGAGGGTTGTGAAGAGTGGGTATGTGGCCCCGTGCTATTGTGAAGAGTGGGTATGTGGCCCCGCGCTAGTTTGAAGGTTGTGAAGAGTGGGTATGTGGCCCCGTGCTATTGTGAAGAGTGGGTATGTGGCCCTGTGTCAGTGGGAGTGTTGTGAAGGATGGGTATGTGACCCCGTGCTAGTGTGAGGGTTGTGAAGAGTGGGTATGTGGCACCGTGCAAGTGGGAGGATTGTGAAGAGTGGGTATGTGGCCCCATGCAAGTGTGAAGGTTGAGAAGAATGAGTATGTGGCCCCGTGCTAGTGTGAAGGTTGTGAAGAGTGGGTATATGGCCCCGTGCTAGTGTTAGGATTGTTAAGAGTAGGTATGTGGCCCCGTGCAAGTGGAAGGGTTGTGAAGAGTGGGTATGTGGCCCCGTGCTAGTGTGAGGGTTGTGAAGAGAAGGTATGTGGCCCCATGCAAGTTTGAGGGATGTGATGAGTGGGTATGTGCTCCCGTGTCAGTGGGAGGGTTGTGAAGACTAGGTATATGGCCCCGTGGTAGTGTGAGGGTTGTGAAGAGAGGGTGTGTGGCCCGTGCCTGTGGGAGGGTGGTGAAGAGTGGGTATGTGGCCCCGTGCTAGTGTGAAGGTAGTGAAGACTGAGTATGTGGCCCCGTGCTAGTGTGAGGGTTGTAAAGAGTGGGTGTGTGGCCCGGTGCTAGTGTGAGGTTGAGAAGAGAGGGTACGTGGCCCGTGCCTGTGGGAGGGTTGTGAAGAGTGGGTATGTGGCCTCGCGCTAGTGTGAAGGTTGTGAAGATTGGGTATGTGGCCTCGTGCTATTGTGAAGAGTGGGTATGTGGCCCTGTGTCAGTGGGAGGGTTGTAATGAGTTGGTATGTGGCCCCGTGCTAGTTGGAGGGTTGTGAAGAGTGAGTATGTGGCCCCGCGCTAGTGTGAAGGTTGTGAAGAGTAGGTATGTGGCCCCGTGCTATTGTGAAGAGTGGGTATGTGGCCCCGTGTCAGTGGGAGGGTTGTAATGAGTTGGTATGCGGCCCCGTGCTAGTTGGAGGGTTGTGAAGAGTGGGTATGTGGCCCCGTGCTATTGTGAAGAGTGGGTATGTGGCCCTGTGCCAGTGGGAGTGTTGTGAAGAGTGGGTATGTGGCCCCGTGCTAGTGTGAGGGTTGTGAAGAGTGGGTATGTGGCACCGTGCAAGTGGGAGGATTGTGAAGAGTGGGTATGTGGCCCCATGCAAGTGTGAGGGTTGAGAAGAGTGAGTATGTGGCCCCGTGCTAGTGTGAAGGTTGTGAAGAGTGGGTATATGGCCCTGTGCTAGTGTTAGGATTGTTAAGAGTGGGTATGTGGCCCCGTGCAAGTGGAAAGGTTGTGAAGAGTGGGTATGTGGCCCCGTGCTAGTGTGAGGGTTGTGACGAGTGGGTATGTGGCCCCGTGCAAGTGTGAGGGTTGTGAAGAGTGGGTACGTGGCCCCGTGCTAGTGTGAGGGTTGTGAAGAGTAGGTATGTGGCCCCGTGCAAGTTGGAGGGATGTGATGAGTGGGTATGTGCTCCCGTGTCAGTGGGAGGGTTGTGAAGACTAGGTATATGGCCCCGTGGTAGTGTGAGGGTTGTGAAGAGTGGGTGTGTGGCCCCGTGTCTGTAGGAGGGTGGTGAAGAGTGGGTATGTGGCCCCGTGCTAGTGTGAAGGTAGTGAAGACTGAGTATGTGGCCCCGTGCTAGTGTGAGGGTTGTAAAGAGTGAGTATTGGCCCCGTGCTAGTGTGAGGGTTGTAAAGAGTGGGTATGGTGCCCCGTGCAAGTTGGAGGGTTGCGAAGAGTGGGTATGTGGCCCCATGCTAGAGTCAGGGTTGTGAAGAGTGGGTATGTGGCCCGGTGCTAGTGTGAGGGTTGTGAAGAGAGGGTACGTGGCCCGTGCCTGTGGGAGGGTTGTGAAGAGTGGGTATGTGGCACCGTGCAAGTGGGAGGGTTGTGATGAGTGGGCATGTGCTCCCGTGTCAGTGGGAGGGTTGTGAAGGATAGGTATGTGGCCCCGTGCTAGTGTGAGGGTTGTGAAGAGTGGGTGTGTGGCCCCGTCCTGTGGGAGGGTGGTGAAGAGTGGGTATGTGGCCCCGTGCTAGTGTGAAGGTAGTGAATAGTGGGTATGGTGCCCCGTGCAAGTGGGAGGGTTGCGAAGAGTGGGTATGTGGCCCCATGCAAGTGTGAGGGTTGAGAAGAGTGAGTATGTGGCCCTGTGCTAGTGTGATGGTTGTGAAGAGTGGGTATATGGCCCCGTGCTAGTTTTAGGATTGTTAAGAGTGGGTATGTGGCCCCGTGCAAGTGGAAGGGTTGTGAAGAGTGAGTATGTGGCCCGTTGCAAGTGTGAGGGTTGTGACGAGTGGGTATGTGGCCCCGTGCTAGTGTGAGGGTTTTGAAGAGTGGGTACGTGGCCCCGTTCCTGTGGGAGGGTGGTGAAGAGTGGGTATGTGGCCCCGTGCTAGTGTGAGGGTTGTAAAGAGTGGGTATGTGGCCCCGTGCTAGTGTGAGGGTTGTGAAGAGTGGGTTTGGTGCCCCGTGCAAGTGGGAGGGTTGTGAAGAGTGGCTATGTGGCCCCGTGCTAGTGTGAGGGTTGTGAAGAGTGAGTATGTGGGCCCATGCTAGTGTGCGGGTTGTGAAAAGTGGGTATATGGCCCCGTGCTGGTGTGAGGGTTGTTAAGAGTGGGTATGTGGCCCGTGCAAGTGGAAGGGTTGTGAAGGGTGGGTATGTGGCCCCGTGCTAGTGTGAGGGTTGTGAAGAATGGGTATGTGGCCCCGTGCTAGTGCGAGCGTTGTGAAGAGTGGGTACGTGGCCCGTGCCTATGGGAGGGTTGTAAAGAGCGGGTATGTGGCCCTGTGTCAGTGGGAGGGTTGTAATGAGTGGGTATGTGGCCCCGTGCTAGTTGAAGGGTTGTGAAGAGTGGGTATGTGGCCTCGTGTCATTGGGAGTGTTGTGAAGAGTAGGTATGTGGCTCCGTGCAAGTGGGAGGGTTGTGATGAGTGGGCATGTGCTCCCGTGTCAGTGGAAGGGTTGTGAAGAGTGGGTGTGTGGCCCCGTGCCTGTGGGAGGGTGGTGAAGAGTGGGTATGTGGCCCCGTGGTAGTGTGAAGGTAGTGAAGAGTGTGTATGGTGCCCCGTGCAAGTGGGAGGGTTGCGAAGAGTGGGTATGTGGCCCCATGCTAGAGTCAGGGTTGTGAAGAGTGGGCATGTGCCCCATGCTACTGGTAGGGTTGTAAAGAGTGAGTATGTAGTCCCGTGTCAGTGGGAGGGTTGTGAAGAGTGGGTATGTGGCCCGGTGCTAGTGTGAGGGTTGTGAAGAGTGGGTATGTGGTCCGTGCCTGTGGGAGGGTTGTTAAGAGTGGGTATGTGGCCCCGTGCTAGTGTGAGGGTTGTGATGAGTGGGTATGTGGTCCCTTGCAAGTGGGAGGGTTGTGAAGAGTGGGTATGTGGCCCCGTGCTAGTGTGAGGGTGTTGAAGAGAGGGTATGTGGCCCCGTGCTAGTGCGAGGTTTCTTTACAGTGGGTATGTGGCCCCCGTGCTAGTTGGAGGGTTGTGAAGAGTGGGTATGTGGCCTCGTGTCATTGGAAAGGTTGTGAAAAGTTGGTATGAGGCCCCTTGCTAGTGTGAGGGTTGTGAACAGTGGGAATGTAGCCCCGAGCCTGTGGGATGGTTGTGAAAAGTAGGTATGTGACCCCGTGCTAGTGAGGGTTGTGAAGAGTGGGTATGTGGCCCCGTGCTAGAGGGAGAGTTGTGAAGAGTTGGTTCGTGGCCCGTGCTTGTGGGAGGGTAGTGAAGAGTGGGTATGTGGCCCCGTGCTAGTGCGAGGGTTGTTAAAAGTGGGTATGTGGCCCCCGTGGTAGTGAGGTTTGTGAAAAGGGGGTATGTGGCCCCGTGCAATTGGGAAGGTTGTGAAGAGTGGGTATGTGGCCCCGTGCTAGTGTGAGGGTTGTCAAGAGTGGGTATATGGCCTCGTGTCAGTAGGAGGGTTGTTAAGAGTGGGTATGTGGCCCCGTGCCAGTGGAAGGGTTGTGAAGAGTGGGTATGTGGTCCCGTGCAAGTGGGAGGGTTGTGAAGAGTGGTTATGTGGCCCCGTGCTAGTGTGAAGGATGTGAAGAGTGGGTACGTGGCCTCGTGCCTGTGGGAGGGTTGTGAAGAGTGGGTATGTGGCCCCGTGCTAGTGTGAGGGTTGTAAAGAGTGGGTATGTGACCCCGTGCTATTGTGAGGGTTGTGAAGAGTGGGTATGTGGCCCCGTGGAAGTGGGAGGGTTGTAAAGAGTTAATTTGTGGCCCCGTGCTAGTGAGGGTTGTGAAGAGTGGGTATGTTTCCGCGTGCAAGTGGGAGGGTTGTGAAAAGTGGGTATGTGGCCCCGTGCTAGTGTGAGGGTTGTGAAGAGTGAGTATGTGGGCCCGTGCTAGTGTAAGGGTTGTGAAGAGTGGGTATATGGCCCCGTGCTAGTGTGAGGGTTGTTAAGAGTAGGTATGAAGACCTGTGCCTGTGGGAGGGTTGTGAAAAGTGGGTATGTGACCCCGTGCTAGTGTGAGGGTTGTGAAGAGTGGGTACGCGGCCCGTGCCTGTGGGAGGGTTGTGAAGAGTGGGTATGTGGCCTCTTGTCATTGGGAGGGTTGTGAAGAGTGGGTATGAGGCCCCTTGCTAGTGTGAGGGTTGTGAAGAGTAGGTATGAAGACCTGTGCCTGTGGGAGGGTTGTGAAAAGTGGGTATGTGACCCCGTGCTAGTGTGAGGGTTGTGAAGAGTGGGTACGCGGCCCGTGCCTGTGGGAGGGTTGTGAAGAGTGGGTATGTGGCCCCGCGCTAGTGTGAAGGTTGTGAAGAGTAGGGATGTGGCCCCGTGCTATTGTGAAGAGTAGGTATGTGGCCCCGTGCTATTGTGAAGAGTGGGTATGTGGCCCTGTGTCAGTGGGAGGGTTGTAATGAGTTGGTATGTGGCCCCGTGCTAGTTGGAGGGTTGTGAAGAGTGGGTATGTGGCCCCGTGCTATTGTGAAGAGTGGGTATGTGGCCCCGCGCTAGTTTGAAGGTTGTGAAGAGTGGGTATGTGGCCCCGTGCTATTGTGAAGAGTGGGTATGTGGCCCTGTGTCAGTGGGAGTGTTGTGAAGGATGGGTATGTGACCCCGTGCTAGTGTGAGGGTTGTGAAGAGTGGGTATGTGGCACCGTGCAAGTGGGAGGATTGTGAAGAGTGGGTATGTGGCCCCATGCAAGTGTGAAGGTTGAGAAGAATGAGTATGTGGCCCCGTGCTAGTGTGAAGGTTGTGAAGAGTGGGTATATGGCCCCGTGCTAGTGTTAGGATTGTTAAGAGTAGGTATGTGGCCCCGTGCAAGTGGAAGGGTTGTGAAGAGTGGGTATGTGGCCCCGTGCTAGTGTGAGGGTTGTGAAGAGAAGGTATGTGGCCCCATGCAAGTTTGAGGGATGTGATGAGTGGGTATGTGCTCCCGTGTCAGTGGGAGGGTTGTGAAGACTAGGTATATGGCCCCGTGGTAGTGTGAGGGTTGTGAAGAGAGGGTGTGTGGCCCGTGCCTGTGGGAGGGTGGTGAAGAGTGGGTATGTGGCCCCGTGCTAGTGTGAAGGTAGTGAAGACTGAGTATGTGGCCCCGTGCTAGTGTGAGGGTTGTAAAGAGTGGGTGTGTGGCCCGGTGCTAGTGTGAGGTTGAGAAGAGAGGGTACGTGGCCCGTGCCTGTGGGAGGGTTGTGAAGAGTGGGTATGTGGCCTCGCGCTAGTGTGAAGGTTGTGAAGATTGGGTATGTGGCCTCGTGCTATTGTGAAGAGTGGGTATGTGGCCCTGTGTCAGTGGGAGGGTTGTAATGAGTTGGTATGTGGCCCCGTGCTAGTTGGAGGGTTGTGAAGAGTGAGTATGTGGCCCCGCGCTAGTGTGAAGGTTGTGAAGAGTAGGTATGTGGCCCCGTGCTATTGTGAAGAGTGGGTATGTGGCCCCGTGTCAGTGGGAGGGTTGTAATGAGTTGGTATGCGGCCCCGTGCTAGTTGGAGGGTTGTGAAGAGTGGGTATGTGGCCCCGTGCTATTGTGAAGAGTGGGTATGTGGCCCTGTGCCAGTGGGAGTGTTGTGAAGAGTGGGTATGTGGCCCCGTGCTAGTGTGAGGGTTGTGAAGAGTGGGTATGTGGCACCGTGCAAGTGGGAGGATTGTGAAGAGTGGGTATGTGGCCCCATGCAAGTGTGAGGGTTGAGAAGAGTGAGTATGTGGCCCCGTGCTAGTGTGAAGGTTGTGAAGAGTGGGTATATGGCCCTGTGCTAGTGTTAGGATTGTTAAGAGTGGGTATGTGGCCCCGTGCAAGTGGAAAGGTTGTGAAGAGTGGGTATGTGGCCCCGTGCTAGTGTGAGGGTTGTGACGAGTGGGTATGTGGCCCCGTGCAAGTGTGAGGGTTGTGAAGAGTGGGTACGTGGCCCCGTGCTAGTGTGAGGGTTGTGAAGAGTAGGTATGTGGCCCCGTGCAAGTTGGAGGGATGTGATGAGTGGGTATGTGCTCCCGTGTCAGTGGGAGGGTTGTGAAGACTAGGTATATGGCCCCGTGGTAGTGTGAGGGTTGTGAAGAGTGGGTGTGTGGCCCCGTGTCTGTAGGAGGGTGGTGAAGAGTGGGTATGTGGCCCCGTGCTAGTGTGAAGGTAGTGAAGACTGAGTATGTGGCCCCGTGCTAGTGTGAGGGTTGTAAAGAGTGAGTATTGGCCCCGTGCTAGTGTGAGGGTTGTAAAGAGTGGGTATGGTGCCCCGTGCAAGTTGGAGGGTTGCGAAGAGTGGGTATGTGGCCCCATGCTAGAGTCAGGGTTGTGAAGAGTGGGTATGTGGCCCGGTGCTAGTGTGAGGGTTGTGAAGAGAGGGTACGTGGCCCGTGCCTGTGGGAGGGTTGTGAAGAGTGGGTATGTGGCACCGTGCAAGTGGGAGGGTTGTGATGAGTGGGCATGTGCTCCCGTGTCAGTGGGAGGGTTGTGAAGGATAGGTATGTGGCCCCGTGCTAGTGTGAGGGTTGTGAAGAGTGGGTGTGTGGCCCCGTCCTGTGGGAGGGTGGTGAAGAGTGGGTATGTGGCCCCGTGCTAGTGTGAAGGTAGTGAATAGTGGGTATGGTGCCCCGTGCAAGTGG
Organism: Procambarus clarkii; assembly: GCF_040958095.1. NCBI lineage: Eukaryota > Metazoa > Arthropoda > Malacostraca > Decapoda > Cambaridae > Procambarus > Procambarus clarkii. The sequence goes on along the minus strand of NC_091183.1, from coordinate 9,008,581 downwards.
GAGGGTTGCGAAGAGTGGGTATGTGGCCCCATGCAAGTGTGAGGGTTGAGAAGAGTGAGTATGTGGCCCTGTGCTAGTGTGATGGTTGTGAAGAGTGGGTATATGGCCCCGTGCTAGTTTTAGGATTGTTAAGAGTGGGTATGTGGCCCCGTGCAAGTGGAAGGGTTGTGAAGAGTGAGTATGTGGCCCGTTGCAAGTGTGAGGGTTGTGACGAGTGGGTATGTGGCCCCGTGCTAGTGTGAGGGTTTTGAAGAGTGGGTACGTGGCCCCGTTCCTGTGGGAGGGTGGTGAAGAGTGGGTATGTGGCCCCGTGCTAGTGTGAGGGTTGTAAAGAGTGGGTATGTGGCCCCGTGCTAGTGTGAGGGTTGTGAAGAGTGGGTTTGGTGCCCCGTGCAAGTGGGAGGGTTGTGAAGAGTGGCTATGTGGCCCCGTGCTAGTGTGAGGGTTGTGAAGAGTGAGTATGTGGGCCCATGCTAGTGTGCGGGTTGTGAAAAGTGGGTATATGGCCCCGTGCTGGTGTGAGGGTTGTTAAGAGTGGGTATGTGGCCCGTGCAAGTGGAAGGGTTGTGAAGGGTGGGTATGTGGCCCCGTGCTAGTGTGAGGGTTGTGAAGAATGGGTATGTGGCCCCGTGCTAGTGCGAGCGTTGTGAAGAGTGGGTACGTGGCCCGTGCCTATGGGAGGGTTGTAAAGAGCGGGTATGTGGCCCTGTGTCAGTGGGAGGGTTGTAATGAGTGGGTATGTGGCCCCGTGCTAGTTGAAGGGTTGTGAAGAGTGGGTATGTGGCCTCGTGTCATTGGGAGTGTTGTGAAGAGTAGGTATGTGGCTCCGTGCAAGTGGGAGGGTTGTGATGAGTGGGCATGTGCTCCCGTGTCAGTGGAAGGGTTGTGAAGAGTGGGTGTGTGGCCCCGTGCCTGTGGGAGGGTGGTGAAGAGTGGGTATGTGGCCCCGTGGTAGTGTGAAGGTAGTGAAGAGTGTGTATGGTGCCCCGTGCAAGTGGGAGGGTTGCGAAGAGTGGGTATGTGGCCCCATGCTAGAGTCAGGGTTGTGAAGAGTGGGCATGTGCCCCATGCTACTGGTAGGGTTGTAAAGAGTGAGTATGTAGTCCCGTGTCAGTGGGAGGGTTGTGAAGAGTGGGTATGTGGCCCGGTGCTAGTGTGAGGGTTGTGAAGAGTGGGTATGTGGTCCGTGCCTGTGGGAGGGTTGTTAAGAGTGGGTATGTGGCCCCGTGCTAGTGTGAGGGTTGTGATGAGTGGGTATGTGGTCCCTTGCAAGTGGGAGGGTTGTGAAGAGTGGGTATGTGGCCCCGTGCTAGTGTGAGGGTGTTGAAGAGAGGGTATGTGGCCCCGTGCTAGTGCGAGGTTTCTTTACAGTGGGTATGTGGCCCCCGTGCTAGTTGGAGGGTTGTGAAGAGTGGGTATGTGGCCTCGTGTCATTGGAAAGGTTGTGAAAAGTTGGTATGAGGCCCCTTGCTAGTGTGAGGGTTGTGAACAGTGGGAATGTAGCCCCGAGCCTGTGGGATGGTTGTGAAAAGTAGGTATGTGACCCCGTGCTAGTGAGGGTTGTGAAGAGTGGGTATGTGGCCCCGTGCTAGAGGGAGAGTTGTGAAGAGTTGGTTCGTGGCCCGTGCTTGTGGGAGGGTAGTGAAGAGTGGGTATGTGGCCCCGTGCTAGTGCGAGGGTTGTTAAAAGTGGGTATGTGGCCCCCGTGGTAGTGAGGTTTGTGAAAAGGGGGTATGTGGCCCCGTGCAATTGGGAAGGTTGTGAAGAGTGGGTATGTGGCCCCGTGCTAGTGTGAGGGTTGTCAAGAGTGGGTATATGGCCTCGTGTCAGTAGGAGGGTTGTTAAGAGTGGGTATGTGGCCCCGTGCCAGTGGAAGGGTTGTGAAGAGTGGGTATGTGGTCCCGTGCAAGTGGGAGGGTTGTGAAGAGTGGTTATGTGGCCCCGTGCTAGTGTGAAGGATGTGAAGAGTGGGTACGTGGCCTCGTGCCTGTGGGAGGGTTGTGAAGAGTGGGTATGTGGCCCCGTGCTAGTGTGAGGGTTGTAAAGAGTGGGTATGTGACCCCGTGCTATTGTGAGGGTTGTGAAGAGTGGGTATGTGGCCCCGTGGAAGTGGGAGGGTTGTAAAGAGTTAATTTGTGGCCCCGTGCTAGTGAGGGTTGTGAAGAGTGGGTATGTTTCCGCGTGCAAGTGGGAGGGTTGTGAAAAGTGGGTATGTGGCCCCGTGCTAGTGTGAGGGTTGTGAAGAGTGAGTATGTGGGCCCGTGCTAGTGTAAGGGTTGTGAAGAGTGGGTATATGGCCCCGTGCTAGTGTGAGGGTTGTTAAGAGTGGGTATGTGGCCCCGTGCAAGTGGAAGGGTTGTGAAGAGTGGGTATGTGGCCCTGTTCTAGTGTGAGGGTTGTGAAGAGTGGGTATGTGGCCCCGTGCTAGTGTGAGGGTTGTGAAGATTGGGTACGTGGCCCCGTGCCTGTGTGAGGGTTGTGAAGAGTGGGTATGTGGCCCTGTGCTAAAGGGAGGGTTGTGAAGAGTGGGAATGTGGCCCCGTGCTAGTGCAAGGGTTGTTAAGAGGGGGTATGTAGCCCCGTGCAAGTGGAAGGGTTGTTATGAGTGGGAATGTGGCCCCGTGCAAGTGTGAGGGTTGTGACGAGTAGGCATGTGGCCCCGTGCTAGTGTGAGGGTTGTGAAGAGTGGGTATGTGGCCCCGTGCAAGTGGGAGGGTTGTGATGAGTTGGTATGTGCTCCTGTGCCTGTGGGAGGGTGGTGAAGAGTGGGTATGTGGCCCCGTGCTAGTGTGAAGGTAGTGAAGAGTTAGTATTTATCCACGTGCTAGTGTGAGGGATTTGAAGAGTGGGTATGTGGCCCCGTGCTAGTGTGAGTGTTGTGAAGAGTGGTTATGGTGCCCCGTGCAAGTGGGAGGGTTGCGAAGAGTGGGTATGTGGCACCATGCTAGAGTCAGGGTTGTGGAGAGTGGGTATGTGGCCCCGTGCTAGTGGTAGGGTTGTGAAGAGTATGTGGTCCCGTGTAAGTGGGAGGGTTGTGAAGAGTGGGTATGTGGCCTGGTGCTAGTGTGAGGGTTGTGAAGAGTGGGTACGTTGCCCGTGCCTGTGGGAGGGTTGTGAAGAGTGGGTATGTGGCCACGCGCTAGTGTGAAGGTTGTGAAGAGTGGGTATGAGGCTCCGTGCTATTGTGAAGAGTGGGTATGTAGCCCTGTGTCATTGGGAGGGTTGTAATGAGGGGGTATGTGGCCCCGTGCAAGCTGGAGGGTTGTGAAGAGTGGGTGTGTTGCCCTGTATCATTGGGAGGGTTGTGAAGAGTGGGTATGTGGCCCCGTGCTAGTGCGAGGGTTGTTAATAGTAGGTATGTGGCCCCCGTGGTAGTGAGGTTTGTGAAAAGGGGGTATGTGGCCCCGTACAATTGGGAGGGTTGTGAAGAGTGGGTATGTGGCCCCGTGCTAGTGTGAGGGTTGTCAAGAGTGGGTATGTGGCCTCGTGTCAGTAGGAGGGTTGTGAAGAGTGGGTATGTGGCCCCGTGCCAGTGGGAGGGTTGTGAAGAGTGGGGATGTGGCCCCGTGCTAGTGTGAGGGTTGTGATGAGTGGGTATGTGGTCCCGTGCAAGTGGGAGGGTTGTGAAGAGTGGTTATGTGGCCCCGTGCTAGTGTGAAGGTTGTGAAGAGTGGGTATGTTTCCCCGTGCAAGTGGGAGGGTTGTGAAGAGTGGGTATGTGGCCCGGTGCTAGTGTGAGGGTTGTGAAGAGTGGGTACGTGGCCCGTGCATGTGGAAGGGTTGTGAAGAGTGGGTATGTGGCCCCGTACTAGTGTAAGGGTTGTGATGAGTGGGTACGTGGTCCCGTGCAAGTGGTAGGGTTGTGAAGAGTGGTTATGTGGCCCCGTGCTAGTGTGAGGGTTGTGAAGAGTGAGTACGTGGCCGCGTGCCTGTGGGAGGGTTGTGAAGAGTGGGTATGTGGCCCCGTGCTAGTGTGAGGGTTGTGAAGAGTGAGTATGTGGCCCTGTGCAATTGGGAGGGTTGTAAAGAGTTAATTTGTGGCCCTCGTGCTAGTGAGAGTGGTGAAGAGTGGGTAGGTGGCCCCGTGCAAGTGGAAGGGTTGTGAAGATTGGGTATGTGGCTCCGAGCTAGTGTGAGGGTTGTGAAGAGTTAGTATGTGGGCCTGTGCTAGTGTAAGGGTTGTGAAGAGTGGGTATGTGGCCCCTTGCTAGTGTGAGGGTTGTGAAGAGTGGGTATGTGGCCCCGTGCAAGTGGAAGGGTTGTGAAGAGTGGGTATGTGGCACCGTGCAAGTGTGAGGGTTGTGACGTTGGGTATGTGGCCCCGTGCTAGTGTGTAGGTTGTGAAGAGTGGGTACGTGGTCTCGTGCAAGTGTGAGGGTTGTGAAGTGTAGGTATGTGGCCCCGTGCAAGTGGGAGGGTTGTGATTAGTGGGTATGTGCTCCCGTTCCTGTGGGAGGGTTGTGATGAGTGGGTATGTGGCCCCGTGCTAGTGTGAAGGTAGTGAAGAGTTAGTATTTGGCCCCGTGCTAGTGTGAGGGTTGTGAAGAGTGGGTATGTGGCCCCGTGCTAGTGTGAGTGTTATGAAGAGTGGGTATGGTGCCCCGTGCAAGTGGGAGGGTTGCGAAGAGTGGGTATGTGGCACCATGCTAGTGCGAGGGTTGTTAAGAGTGGGTATGTGGCCCCCGTGGTAGTGAGGTTTGTGAAAAGGGGGTATGTGGCCCCGTGTAATTGGGAGGGTTGTGAAGAGTGGGTATGTGGCCCCGTGCTAGTGTGAGGGTTGTTAAGAGTGGGTATGTGGCCTCCTGTCAGTAGGAGGGTTGTGAAGAGTGGGTATGTGGCCCCGTGCCAGTGGGAGGGTTGTGAAGAGTGGGTATGTGGCCCCGTGCTAGTGTGAGGGCTGTGATGAGTGGGTATGTGGCACCGTGCTAGTGCGAGGGTTATTAGGAGTGGGTATGTGGCCCCCGTGGTAGTGAGGTTTGTGAAAAGGGGGTATGTGGCCCCGTGCAATTGGCAGGGTTGTGAAGAGTGGGTATGTGGCCCCGTGCTAGTGTGAGGGTTGTTAAGAGTGGGTATGTGGCCTCGTGTCAGTAGGAGGGTTGTGAAGAGTGGGTATGTGGCCCCGTGCCAGTGGGAGGGTTGTGAAGAGTGGGTATGTGGCCCCGTGCTAGTGTGAGGGGTGTGATGAGTGGGTATGTGGTCCCGTGCAAGTGGGAGGGTTGTGAAGAGTGGTTATGTGGCCCCGTGCTATTGTGAGGGTTGTGAAGAGTGGGTACGTGGCCTCGTGCCTGTGGGAGGGTTGTGAAGAGTGGGTATGTGGCCCGGTGCTAGTGTGAGGGTTGTGAAGAGTGGGTACGTGGCTCGTGCATGTGGAAGGGTTGTGAAGAGTGGGTATGTGGCCCCGTGCTAGTGTAAGGGTTGTGATGAGTGGGTATGTGGTCCCGTACAAGTGGGAGGGTTGTGAAGAGTGGTTATGTGGCACCGTGCTAGAGTGAGGGTTGTGAAGAGTGGGTACGTGGCCTCGTGCCTGTGGGAGGGTTGTGAAGAGTGGGTATGTGGCCCCGTGCTAGTGTGAGGGTTGTGAAGAGTGAGTATGTGGCCCCGTGCTAGTGTGAGGGTTGTGAAGAGTGGGTATGTGACCCCGTGCTAGAGTGAGGGTTGTGAAGAGTGGGTATGTGGCCCTGTGCAATTGGGAGGGTTGTAAAGAGTTAATTTGTGGCCCCCGTGCTAGTGAGAGTGGTGAAGAGTGGTAGGTGGCCCCGTGCAAGTGGAAGGGTTGTGAAGAGTGAGTATGTGGGCCCGTGCTAGTGTAAGGGATGTGAAGAGTGGGTATGTGGCCCCTTGCTAGTGTGAGGGTTGTTAAGAGTGTGTATGTGGCCCTGTGCCAGTGGAAGGGTTGTGAAGAGTGGGTATGTGGCACCGTGCAAGTGTGAGGGTTGTGACGAGTGGGTATGTGGCCCCGTGCTAGTGTGAAGGTAGTGAAGAGTTAGTATTTGGCCCCGTGCTAGTGTGAGGGTTGTGAAGAGAGGGTATGTGGCCCCGTACTAGTGTGAGTGTTGTGAAGAGTGGGTATGGTGCCCCGTGCAAGTGGGAGGGTTGCGAAGAGTAGGTATGTGGCACCATGCTAGAGTCAGGGTTGTGAAGAGTGGGTATGTGGCCCCGTATAAGTGCGAGGGTTGTTAAGAGTGGGTATGTGGCCCCCGTGGTAGTGAGGTTTGTGAAAAGGGGGTATGTGGCCCCGTGCCATTTGGAGGGTTGTGAAGAGTGGGTATGTGGCCCTGTGCTAGTGTGAGGGGTGTGATGAGTGGGTATGTGGTCCCGTGCAAGTGGGAGGGTTGTGAAGAGTGGTTATGTGGCCCCGTGCTAGTGTGAGGGTTGTGAAGAGTGAGTATGTGGCCCCGTGCTAGTGTGAGGGTTGTAAAGAGTGGGTATGTACTCACCTATTTGTACTCACCTATTTGTGCTTGCGGGGGTTGAGCTTTGGCTCTTTGGTCCCGCCTCTCAACTGTCAATCAACTGGTGTACAGGTTCCTGAGCCTACTGGGCTCTATCATATCTACATTTAAAACTGTGTATGGAGTCAGCCTCCACCACATCACTGCCTAATGCATTCCATCCGTTAACTACTCTGACACTAAAAAAGTTCCTTCTAACGTCTCTGTGGCTCATGGGAGTACTCAGTTTCCACCTGTGTCCCCTTGTTCGCGTCCCACCAGTGTTGAATAGTTTATCCTTGTTTACCCGGTCGATTCCTCTGAGGATTTTGTAGGTTGTGATCATGTCTCCCCTTACTCTTCTGTCTTCCAGTGTCGTAAGGTGCATTTCCCGCAGCCTTTCCTCGTAACTCATGCCTCTTAGTTCTGGGACTAGTCTAGTGGCATACCTTTGGACTTTTTCCAGCTTAGTCTTGTGCTTGACAAGGTACGGGCTCCATGCTGGGGCCGCATACTCCAGGATTGGTCTTACATATGTGGTGTACAAGATTCTGAATGATTCCTTACACAGGTTCCTGAACGCTGTTCTGATGTTAGCCAGCCTCGCATATGCCGCAGACGTTATTCTTTTTATGTGGGCTTCAGGAGACAGGTTTGGTGTGATATCAACTCCTAGATCTTTCTCTCTGTTCGTTTCATTAAGTACTTCATCTCCTATTCTGTATCCTGTGTTTGGCCTCCTATTTCCACCACCTAGTTTCATTACTTTGCATTTACTCGGGTTGAACTTCAACAGCCATTTGTTGGACCATTCACTCAGTCTGTCTAGGTCATCTTGTAGCCTCCTACTATCGTCCTCAGTTTCAATCCTCCTCATAATTTTTGCATCATCGGCAAACATTGAGAGAAACGATTCTATACCCTCTGGAAGATCATTTACATATATCAGAAACAGTATAGGTCCAAGGACTGACCCCTGCGGTACTCCACTCGTAACGTCTCGCCAATCTGAGACCTCACCCCTCGCACTGACTCGTTGTCTCCTGTTACTTAGGTACTCCTGTATCCAACGGAGTACCTTCCCTTTCACTCCAGCCTGCATCTCCAGTTTTTTCACTAGCCTCTTGTGTGGCACTGTGTCAAAGGCTTTCTGACAATCCAAAAATATGCAGTCTGCCCACCCTTCTCTTTCTTGCCTTATTTTTGTTGCCTGGTCGTAGAATTCAAGTAACCCTGTGAGGCAGGACCTGCCATCCCTGAATCCATGTTGATGCTGTGTTACAAAGTTCTTTCGCTCCAGATGTTCCACTAGCTTTCTTCGCACAATCTTCTCCATCAACTTGCATGGTATGCAGGTTAGGGACACTGGTCTGTAATTCAGTGCCTCCTGTCTATCCCCTTTCTTGTATTGACCCCGTGCTAGTGTGAGGGTTGTGAAGACTGGGTATGTGGCCTCGTGTCAGTAGGAGGGTTGTGAAGAGTGGGTATGTGGCCCCGTGCCAGTGGGAGGGTTGTGAAGAGTGGGTATGTGGCCCCGTGCTAGTGTGAGGGGTGTGATGAGTGGGTATGTGGTCCCGTGCAAGTGGGAGGGTTGTGAAGAGTGGTTATGTGGCCCCGTGCTAGTGTGAGGGTTGTGAAGAGTGAGTATGTGGCCCCGTGCTAGTGTGAGGGTTGTAAAGAGTGGGTATGTGACCCCGTGCTAGTGTGAGGGTTGTGAAGAGTGGGTATGTGGCCCCATGCTAGTGGTAGGGTTGTGAAGAGTATTTGGTCCCGTGTAAGTGGGAGGGTTGTGAAGAGTGGGTATGTGGCCCGGTGCTAGTGTGAGGGTTTTGAAGAGTGGGTACGTGGCCCGTGACTGTGGGAGGGTTGTGAAGAGTGGGTATGTGGCCACGCGCTAGTGTGAAGGCTGTGAAGACTGGGTATGTGGCCGCGTGCTATTGTGAAGAGTGGGTATGTGGTCCTGTGTCATTGGGAGGGTTGTAATGAGGGGGTATGTGGCCCCGTGCAAGCTGGAGGGTTGTGAAGACTGGGTGTGTTGCCCTGTATCATTGGGAGGGTTGTAATGAGTGGGTATGTGGCCCCGTGCTAGTGTGGGGGTTATGAAGACTGGGTATGTGGCCCAGTGCTAGAGGGAGGGTGCTGAAGAGAGGGTATGTGGCCCCGTGCTAGTGCGATGGTTGTTTACAGTGGTTTTTTTTTTTTTTTTTTTTTTTTTTTTTTTTTTTTTTTTTTCTACCACAGACGTGGCCACACATTTACAATGCTAACCAGCATATATACATTTTCTTCTGTCCTCCATGGACAGGGTTAGAGAAGTGTTAAACATACAGTTCAAGGGTTTATTGAACACTCAACCACAGAAGGTGATTCGGTGCTTTTGAAATGCTAAGCTAACCTACATACGTAAATACAAAGATACACAGATTTACGTACGCCCTACATAAAGTATTAGATGTGTCTTTTACATAGTGTCATTAATGTACATTCACAAAGGTGAAATGTAATTCTGATCAGCTTCCATATTTGCTTTATACCCATACATATACATACACACACACACATACACATACATATATACACACATACATGCATTCACATACATTTGTCTCATTTACCCTGACAGGGTGAGGTAGCTGATAAAGAAACTAGTGTGCAATTAAGCACTTAATCACTGAAGGTGATGAAGGTGCTTTTACAAGCTCAGGTTATATAGTTACATCACATACATACATTGTATGATTGATACATTACATGGTCAATTTTGGATACAAGTCCAATATATCATCAAGTTACAGTGGGTATGTTGCCCCCGTGCTAATTGGAGGGTTGTGAAGAGTGGGTATGTGGCCTCGTGTCATTGGAAGGGTTGTGAAGAATTGGTATGAGGCCCCATGCTAGTGTGAGGGTTGTGAAGAGTGGGAATGTAGCCACGAGCCAGTGGGAGGGTTATGAAAAGTGGGTATGTGACCCCGTGCTAGTGAGGGTTGTGAAGAGTGGGTATGTGGCCCCGTGCTAGAGGGAGAGTTGTGAAGAGTTGGTACGTGGCCCGTGCTTGTGGAAGGGTTGTGAAGAGTGGGTATGTGCCCCCGTGCTAGTGCGAGGGTTGTTAAGAGTGGGTATGTGGCCCCCGTGCTAGTGAGGGTTGTGAAGAGGGGGTATGTGGCCCCATGCAATTGGGAGGGTTGTGTAGAGTGGGTATGTGGCCACGTGCCTGTGGGAGGGTTGTGAAGAGTGGGTATGTGGCCCCTTGCTAGTGTGATGGTTGTGAAGAGTGAGTATGTGGCCCTGTGTTAGTGTGAGGGTTGTGAAGAGTGGGTATGTGGCCGCGTGCCTGTGGGATGGTTGTGAAGAGTGGGTATGTGTCCCTGTGCTAGTGTGAGGGTTTTGAAGAGTGGGTATGTGGCCTTGTGCTAGTGTCAGGGTTGTGAAGAGTGGGTATGTGGCCCCGTGCTAGTGGTAGGGTTGTGAAGAGTGAGTATGTGGTCCCGTGTCAGTGGGAGGGCTGTGAAGAGTGGGTGTGTGGCCCCGTGCTAGTGTGAAGGTTGTGAAAATTGGGTATGTGGCCCCGTGCTAGTGTGAAGATTGTGAAGAGTGGGTATGTTGCCTTGTGTCATTAGGAGGGTTGTGAAGAGTGGGTATGAGGCCCCATGCTAGTGAGGGTTGTGAAGAATGGGTATATAGCCCGGTGCCTGTGGGAGAGTTGTGAAGAGTGGGTATGTGGCCCCGTGCTAGTGTAAGGGTTATTAAGAGTGGGTATGTGGCCTCGTGTCAGTGGGAGGGTTGTGAAGAGTGGGTATGTGGCCCCGTGCCAGTGGGAGGGTTGTGAAGAGTAGGTATGTGGCCCCGTGCTAGTGTGAGGGTTGTGATGAGTGGGAATGTGGTCCCGTGTCAGTGGGGAGGGTTGTGAAGAGTGGTTATGTGGCCCCATGCTAGTGTTAGGGTTGTGAAGAGTGGGTATGTGGCCCTGTGCTAGTTTGAGGGTTGTGAAGAGTGGGAATGTGGCCCCGTGCAAGTGGGAGGGTTGTGAAGAGTGGGTATGTGGCCCCGTGATAGTGTCAGGGTTGTGAAAATAGGGTATGTGGCCCCGTGCTAGTGGTAGGGTTGTGAAGAGTGGGTATGGTGCCCCGTGCAAGTGGGAGGGTTGTGAAGAGTGGGTATGTGGCCCCGTGCTAGAGTCTGGGTTGTGAAGAGTGGGTATGTGACCCCGTGCTAGTGGTAGGGTTGTGAAGAGTATGTGTTCCCGTGTCAATGGGAGGGTTGTGAAGAGTGGCTATGTGGCCCGGTGCTAGAGTGAGGGTTGTGAAGAGTGGATACGTAGCCCGTGCCTGTGGGAGGGATGTGAAGAGTGGGTATGTGGCCCCGCGCTAGTGTGAAGGTTGTGAAGAGTGGGTACGTGGCCTCGTGTAATTTTGAAGAGTGGGTATGTGGCCCTGTGTCAATGGGAGGGTTGTGAAGAGTGGGGATGTGGCTTCGTGTCATTGGGAGGGTTGTGAAGAGTGGGTATGAGGCCCCTTGCTAGTGTGAGAGTTGTGAAGAGTAAGTATGTAGCCCTGTGCCTGTGAAAGGGTTGTGAAGAGTGGGTATGTGGCCCCGTGCTAGTGTGAGGGTTGTGAAGAGTGGGTATGTGGCCCCGTGGAAGTGGGAGGGTTGTAAAGAGTTAATTTGTGGCCCCGTGCTAGTGAGGGTTGTGAAGAGTGGGTATGTTTCCCCGTGCAAGTGGGAGGGTTGTGAAAAGTGGGTATGTGGCCCCGTGCTAGTGTGAGGGTTGTGAAGAGTGAGTATGTGGGCCCGTGCTAGTGTAAGGGTTGTGAAGAGTGGGTATATGGCTCCGTGCTAGTGTGAGGGTTGTTAAGAGTGGGTATGTGGCCCCGTGCAAGTGGAAGGGTTGTGAAGAGTGGGTATGTGGCCCTGTTCTAGTGTGAGGGTTGTGAAGAGTGGGTATGTGGCCCCGTGCTAGTGTGAGGGTTGTGAAGATTGGGTACGTGGCCCCGTGCCTGTGTGAGGGTTGTGAAGAGTGGGTATGTGGCCCTGTGCTAAAGGGAGGGTTGTGAAGAGTGGGAATGTGGCCCCGTGCTAGTGCAAGGGTTGTTAAGAGGGGGTATGTAGCCCCGTGCAAGTGGAAGGGTTGTTATGAGTGGGAATGTGGCCCCGTGCAAGTGTGAGGGTTGTGACGAGTGGGCATGTGGCCCCGTGCTAGTGTGAGGGTTGTGAAGAGTGGGTATGTGGCCCCGTGCAAGTGGGAGGGTTGTGATGAGTTGGTATGTGCTCCTGTGCCTGTGGGAGGGTGGTGAAGAGTGGGTATGTGGCCCCGTGCTAGTGTAAAGGTAGTGAAGAGTTAGTATTTGGCCACGTGCTAGTGTGAGGGTTGTGAAGAGTGGGTATGTGGCCCCGTGCTAGTGTGAGTGTTGTGAAGAGTGGTTATGGTGCCCCGTGCAAGTGGGAGGGTTGCGAAGAGTGGGTATGTGGCACCATGCTAGAGTCAGGGTTGTGGAGAGTGGGTATGTGGCCCCGTGCTAGTGGTAGGGTTGTGAAGAGTATGTGGTCCCGTGTAAGTGGGAGGGTTGTGAAGATTGGGTATGTGGCCTGGTGCTAGTGTGAGGGTTGTGAAGAGTGGGTACGTTGCCCGTGCCTGTGGGAGGGTTTTGAAGAGTGGGTATGTGGCCACGCGCTAGTGTGAAGGTTGTGAAGAGTGGGTATGAGGCTCCGTGCTATTGTGAAGAGTGGGTATGTAGCCCTGTGTCATTGGGAGGGTTGTGAAGAGTAGGTATGTGGCCCCGTGCTAGTGTGAGGGTTGTGATGAGTGGGAATGTGGTCCCGTGTCAGTGGGGAGGGTTGTGAAGAGTGGTTATTTGGCCCCGTGCTAGTGTTAGGGTTGTGAAGAGTGGGTATGTGGCCTTGTGCTAGTTTGAGGGTTGTGAAGAGTGGGAATGTGGCCCCGTGCAAGTGGGAGGGTTGTGAAGAGTGGGTATGTGGCCCCGTGATAGTGTCAGGGTTGTGAAAATAGGGTATGTGGCCCCGTGCTAGTGGTAGGGTTGTGAAGAGTGGGTATGGTGCCCCGTGCAAGTGGGAGGGTTGTGAAGAGTGGGTATGTGGCCCCGTGCTAGAGTCTGGGTTGTGAAGAGTGGGTATGTGACCCCGTGCTAGTGGTAGGGTTGTGAAGAGTATGTGTTCCCGTGCTAGTGTGAGTGTTGTGAAGAGTGGTTATGGTGCCCCGTGCAAGTGGGAGGGTTGCGAAGAGTGGGTATGTGGCACCATGCTAGAGTCAGGGTTGTGGAGAGTGGGTATGTGGCCCCGTGCTAGTGGTAGGGTTGTGAAGAGTATGTGGTCCCATGTAAGTGGGAGGGTTGTGAAGAGTGGGTATGTGGCCTGGTGCTAGTGTGAGGGTTGTGAAGAGTGGGTACGTTGCCCGTGCCTGTGGGAGGGTTGTGAAGAGTGGGTATGTGGCCACGCGCTAGTGTGAAGGTTGTGAAGAGTGGGTATGAGGCTCCGTGCTATTGTGAAGAGTGGGTATGTAGCCCTGTGTCATTGGGAGGGTTGTAATGAGGGGGTATGTGGCCTCGTGCAAGCTGGAGGGTTGTGAAGAGTGGGTGTGTTGCCTTGTATCATTGGGAGGGTTGTGAAGAGTGGGTATGTGGCCCCGTGCTAGAGAGAGAGTTGTGAAGATTTGGTACTTGGCCCGTGCTTGTGGGATGGTTGTGAAGAGTGGGTATGTGGCCCAGTGCTAGTGCGAGGGTTGTTAATAGTAGGTATGTGGCCCCCGTGGTAGTGAGGTTTGTGAAAAGGGGGTATGTGGCCCCGTACAATTGGGAGGGTTGTGAAGAGTGGGTATGTGGCCCCGTGCTAGTGTGAGGGTTGTCAAGAGTGGGTATGTGGCCTCGTGTCAGTAGGAGGGTTGTGAAGAGTGGGTATGTGGCCCCGTGCCAGTGGGAGGGTTGTGAAGCGCGGGGATGTGGCCCCGTGCTAGTGTGAGGGTTGTGATGAATGGGTATGTGGTCCCGTGCAAGTGGGAGGGTTGTGAAGAGTGGTTATGTGGCCCCGTGCTAGTGTGAAGGTTGTGAAGAGTGGGTATGTTTCCCCGTGCAAGTGGGAGGGTTGTGAAGAGTGGGTATGTGGCCCCGTGCTAGTGTGAGGGTTGTGAAGAGTGAGTATGTGGGCCCGTGCTAGTGTAAGGGTTGTGAAGAGTGGGTATATGGCCCCGTGCTAGTGTGAGGGTTGTTAAGAGTGGGTATGTGGCCCCGTGCAAGTGGGAGGGTTGTGAAGAGTGGGTATGTGGCCCCGTTCTAGTGTGAGGGTTGTGAAGAGTGGGTATGTGGACCCGTGCTAGTGTGAGGGTTGTGAAGAGTGGGTAAGTGGCCCCGTGCCTGTGGGAGGGTTGTGAAAAGTGGGTATGTGACCCCGTGGTAGTGTGAGGGTTGTGAAGAGTGGGTATGTGGCCTCGTGTAATTGGAAGGTTTGTGAAGAGTTGGTATGAGGCCCCTTGCTAGTGTGAGGGTTGTGAAGAGTGCGTATGTGGCCCCGTGCTAAAGGGAGGGTTGTGAAGAGTGGGTATGTGGCCCTGTGCTAGAGCGAGGGTTGTTAAGAGGGGGTATGTGGCCCCGTGCTAGTGTGAGGGTTGTGAAGAGTGGGTATGGTGCCCTGTGCAAGTGGGAGGGTTGCGAACAGTGGGTATGTGGCCCCATGCTAGAGTCAGGGTTTTGAAGAGTGGGTATGTGGCCCCGTGCTAGTGGAAGGGTTGTGAGGAGTGAGTATGTAGTCCCGTGTCAGTGGGAGGGTTGTGAAGAGTGGGTATGTGGCCCGGTGCTAGTGTGAGGGTTGTGAAGAGTGGGTACGTGGCCCGTGCATGTGGAAGGGTTGTGAAGAGTGGGTATGTGGCCCCGTGCTAGTGTAAGTGTTGTGATGAGTGGGTACGTGGTCCCGTGCAAGTGGTAGGGTTGTGAAAAGTGGTTATGTGGCCCCGTGCTAGTGTGAGGGTTGTGAAGAGTGAGTACGTGGCCGCGTGCCTGTGGGAGGGTTGTGAAGAGTGGGTATGTGGCCCCGTGCTAGTGTGAGGGTTGTGAAGAGTGAGTATGTGGCCCTGTGCAATTGGGAGGGTTGTAAAGAGTTAATTTGTGGCCCTCGTGCTAGTGAGAGTGGTGAAGAGTGGGTAGGTGGCCCCGTGCAAGTGGAAGGGTTGTGAAGATTGGGTATGTGGCTCCGTGCTAGTGTGAGGGTTGTGAAGAGTTAGTATGTGGGCCCGTGCTAGTGTAAGAGTTGTGAAGAGTGGGTATGTGGCCCCTTGCTAGTGTGAGGGTTGTTAAGAGTGGGTATGTGGCCCCGTGCAAGTGGAAGGGTTGTGAAGAGTGGGTATGTGGCACCGTGCAAGTGTGAGGGTTGTGACGTTGGGTATGTGGCCCCGTGCTAGTGTGTAGGTTGTGAAGAGTGGGTACGTGGCCTCGTGCAAGTGTGAGGGTTGTGAAGTGTAGGTATGTGGCCCCGTGCAAGTGGGAGGGTTGTGATTAGTGGGTATGTGCTCCCGTGCCTGTGGGAGGGTTGTGATGAGTGGGTATGTGGCCCCGTGCTAGTGTGAAGGTAGTGAAGAGTTAGTATTTGGCCCCGTGCTAGTGTGAGGGTTGTGAAGAGTGGGTATGTGGCCCCGTGCTAGTGTGAGTGTTATGAAGAGTGGGTATGGTGCCCCGTGCAAGTGGGAGGGTTGCGAAGAGTGGGTATGTGGCACCATGCTAGTGCGAGGGTTGTTAAGAGTGCGTATGTGGCCCCCGTGGTAGTGAGGTTTGTGAAAAGGGGGTATGTGGCCCCGTGCAATTGGGAGGGTTGTGAAGAGTGGGTATGTGGCCCCGTGCTAGTGTGAGGGTTGTTAAGAGTGGGTATGTGGCCTCGTGTCAGTAGGAGGGTTGTGAAGAGTGGGTATGTGGCCCCGTGCCAGTGGGAGGGTTGTGAAGAGTGGGTATGTGGCCCCGTGCTAGTGTGAGGGCTGTGATGAGTGGGTATGTGGTCCCGTGGAAGTGGGAGGGTTGTGAAGAGTGGTTATGTGGCCCCGTGCTATTGTGAGGGTTGTGAAGAGTGGGTACGTGGCCTCGTTCCTGTGGGAGGGTTGTGAAGAGTGGGTATGTGGCCCGGTGCTAGTGTGAGGGTTGTGAAGAGTGGGTACGTGGCCCGTGCATGTGGAAGGGTTGTGAAGAGTGGGTATGTGGCCCCGTGCTAGTGTAAGGGTTGTGATGAGTGGGTATGTGGTCCCGTACAAGTGGGAGGGTTGTGAAGAGTGGTTATGTGGCACCGTGCTAGAGTGAGGGTTGTGAAGAGTGGGTACGTGGCCTCGTGCCTGTGGGAGGGTTGTGAAGAGTAGGTATGTGGCCCCGTGCTAGTGTGAGGGTTGTGAAGAGTGAGTATGTGGCCCCGTGCTAGTGTGAGGGTTGTGAAGAGTGGGTATGTGACCCCGTGCTAGAGTGAGGGTTGTGAAGAGTGGGTATGTGGCCCTGTGCAATTGGGATGGTTGTAAAGAGTTAATTTGTGGCCCCCGTGCTAGTGAGAGTGGTGAAGAGTGGTAGGTGGCCCCGTGCAAGTGGAAGGGTTGTGAAGAGTGAGTATGTGGGCCCGTGCTAGTGTAGGGGATGTGAAGAGTGGGTATGTGGCCCCTTGCTAGTGTGAGGGTTGTTAAGAGTGTGTATGTGGCCCTGTGCCAGTGGAAGGGTTGTGAAGAGTGGGTATGTGGCACCGTGCAAGTGTGAGGGTTGTGACGAGTGGGTATGTGGCCCCGTGCTAGTGTGAAGGTAGTGAAGAGTTAGTATTTGACCCCGTGCTAGTGTGAGGGTTGTGAAGAGAGGGTATGTGGCCCCGTGCTAGTGTGAGTGTTGTGAAGAGTGGGTATGGTGCCCCGTGTAAGTGGGAGGGTTGCGAAGAGTGGGTATGTGGCACCATGCTAGAGTCAGGGTTGTGAAGAGTGGGTATGTGGCCCCGTATAAGTGCGAGGGTTGTTAAGAGTGGGTATGTGGCCCCCGTGGTAGTGAGGTTTGTGAAAAGGGGGTATGTGGCCCCGTGCCATTTGGAGGGTTGTGAAGAGTGGGTATGTGGCCCTGTGCTAGTGTGAGGGGTGTGATGAGTGGGTATGTGGTCCCGTGCAAGTGGGAGGGTTGTGAAGAGTGGTTATGTGGCCCCGTGCTAGTGTGAGTGTTGTGAAGAGTGAGTATGTGGCCCCGTGCTAGTGTGAGGGTTGTAAAGAGTGGGTATGTACTCACCTATTTGTACTCACCTATTTGTGCTTGCGGGGGTTGAGCTTTGGCTCTTTGGTCCCGCCTCTCAACTGTCAATCAACTGGTGTACAGGTTCCTGAGCCTACTGGGCTCTATCATATCTACATTTAAAACTGTGTATGGAGTCAGCCTCCACCACATCACTGCCTAATGCATTCCATCCGTTAACTACTCTGACACTAAAAAAGTTCCTTCTAACGTCTCTGTGGCTCATGGGAGTACTCAGTTTCCACCTGTGTCCCCTTGTTCGCGTCCCACCAGTGTTGAATAGTTTATCCTTGTTTACCCGGTCGACTCCTCTGAGGATTTTGTAGGTTGTGATCATGTCTCCCCTTACTCTTCTGTCTTCCAGTGTCGTAAGGTGCATTTCCCGCAGCCTTTCCTCGTAACTCATGCCTCTTAGTTCTGGGACTAGTCTAGTGGCATACCTTTGGACTTTTTCCAGCTTCGTCTTGTGCTTGACAAGGTACGGGCTCCATGCTGGGGCCGCATACTCCAGGATTGGTCTTACATATGTGGTGTACAAGATTCTGAATGATTCCTTACACAGGTTCCTGAACGCTGTTCTGATGTTAGCCAGCCTCGCATATGCCGCAGACGTTATTCTTTTTATGTGGGCTTCAGGAGACAGGTTTGGTGTGATATCAACTCCTAGATCTTTCTCTCTGTTCGTTTCATTAAGTACTTCATCTCCTATTCTGTATCCTGTGTTTGGCCTCCTATTTCCACCACCTAGTTTCATTACTTTGCATTTACTCGGGTTGAACTTCAACAGCCATTTGTTGGACCATTCACTCAGTCTGTCTAGGTCATCTTGTAGCCTCCTACTATCGTCCTCAGTTTCAATCCTCCTCATAATTTTTGCATCATCGGCAAACATTGAGAGAAACGATTCTATACCCTCTGGAAGATCATTTACATATATCAGAAACAGTATAGGTCCAAGGACTGACCCCTGCGGTACTCCACTCGTAACGTCTCGCCAATCTGAGACCTCACCCCTCGCACTGACTCGTTGTCTCCTGTTACTTAGGTACTCCTGTATCCAACGGAGTACCTTCCCTTTCACTCCAGCCTGCATCTCCAGTTTTTTCACTAGCCTCTTGTGTGGCACTGTGTCAAAAGCTTTCTGACAATCCAAAAATATGCAGTCTGCCCACCCTTCTCTTTCTTGCCTTATTTTTGTTGCCTGGTCGTAGAATTCAAGTAACCCTGTGAGGCAGGACCTGCCATCCCTGAATCCATGTTGATGCTGTGTTACAAAGTTCTTTCGCTCCAGATGTTCCACTAGCTTTCTTCGCAAAATCTTCTCCATCAACTTGCATGGTATGCAGGTTAGGGACACTGGTCTGTAATTCAGTGCCTCCTGTCTATCCAATTTCTTGTATTGACCCCGTGCTAGTGTGAGGGTTGTGAAGAGTGGGTATGTGGCCTCGTGTCAGTAGGAGGGTTGTGAAGAGTGGGTATGTGGCCCCGTGCCAGTGGGAGGGTTGTGAAGAGTGGGTATGTGGCCCCGTGCTAGTGTGAGGGGTGTGATGAGTGGGTATGTGGTCCCGTGCAAGTGGGAGGGTTGTGAAGAGTGGTTATGTGGCCCTGTGCTAGTGTGAGGGTTGTGAAGAGTGAGTATGTGGCCCCGTGCTAGTGTGAGGGTTGTAAAGAGTGGGTATGTGACCCCGTGCTAGTGTGAGGGTTGTGAAGAGTGGGTATGTGGCCCCATGCTAGTGGTAGGGTTGTGAAGAGTATTTGGTCCCGTGTAAGTCTGAGGGTTGTGAAGAGTGGGTATGTGGCCCGGTGCTAGTGTGAGGGTTTTGAAGTGTGGGTACGTGGCCCGTGCCTGTGGGAGGGTTGTGAAGAGTGGGAATGTGGCCACGCGCTAGTGTGAAGGCTGTGAAGACTGGGTATGTGGCCCCGTGCTATTGTGAAGAGTGGGTATGTGGTCCTGTGTCATTGGGAGGGTTGTAATGAGGGGGTATGTGGCCCCGTGCAAGCTGGAGGGTTTTGAAGACTGGGTGTGTTGCCCTGTATAATTGGGAGGGTTGTAATGAGTGGGTATGTGGCCCCGTGCTAGTGTGGGGGTTATGAAGACTGGGCATGTGGCCCAGTGCTAGAGGGAGGGTGCTGAAGAGAGGGTATGTGGCTCCGTGCTAGTGCGATGGTTGTTTACAGTGGGTCTGTTGCCCCCGTGCTAATTGGAGGGTTGTGAAGAGTGGGTATGTGGCCTCGTGTCATTGGAAGGGTTGTGAAGAATTGGTATGAGGCCCCATGCTAGTGTGAGGGTTGTGAAGAGTGGGAATGTAGCCACGAGCCAGTGGGAGGGTTATGAAAAGTGGGTATGTGACCCCGTGCTAGTGAGGGTTGTGAAGAGTGGGTATGTGGCCCCGTGCTAGAGGGAGAGTTGTGAAGAGTTGGTACGTGGCCCGTGCTTGTGGAAGGGTTGTGAAGAGTGGGTATGTGGCCCCGTGCTAGTGCGAGGGTTGTTAAGAGTGGGTATGTGGCCCCCGTGCTAGTGAGGGTTGTGAAGAGGGGGTATGTGGCCCCATGCAATTGGGAGGGTTGTGAAGAGTGGGTATGTGGCCACGTGTCTGTGGGAGGGTTGTGAAGAGTGGGTATGTGGCCCCTTGCTAGTGTGATGGTTGTGAAGAGTGAGTATGTGGCCCTGTGTTAGTGTGAGGGTTGTGAAGAGTGGGTATGTGGCCGCGTGCCTGTGGGATGGTTGTGAAGAGTGGGTATGTGTCCCTGTGCTAGTGTGAGGGTTGTGAAGAGTGGGTATGTGGCCTTGTGCTAGTGTCAGGGTTGTGAAGAGTGGGTATGTGGCCCCGTGCTAGTGGTAGGGTTGTGAAGAGTGAGTATGTGGTCCCGTGTCAGTGGGAGGGCTGTGAAGAGTGGGTGTGTGGCCCCGTGCTAGTGTGAGGGTTGTGAATAGTGGGTACGTGGCCCGTGCTTATGTGAAGGTTGTGGAGATAGGGTATGTGGCCCCGTGCTAGTGTGAAGGTTGTGAAAATTGGGTATGTGGCCCCGTGCTAGTGTGAAGATTGTGAAGAGTGGGTATGTTGCCTTGTGTCATTAGGAGGGTTGTGAAGAGTGGGTATGAGGCCCCATGCTAGTGAGGGTTGTGAAGAATGGGTATATAGCCCGGTGCCTGTGGGAGAGTTGTGAAGAGTGGGTATGTGGCCCCGTGCTAGTGTAAGGGTTATTAAGAGTGGGTATGTGGCCTCGTGTCAGTGGGAGGGTTGTGAAGAGTGGGTATGTGGCCCCGTGCCAGTGGGAGGGTTGTGAAGAGTAGGTATGTGGCCCCGTGCTAGTGTGAGGGTTGTGATGAGTGGGAATGTGGTCCCGTGTCAGTGGGGAGGGTTGTGAAGAGTGGTTATGTGGCCCCGTGCTAGTGTTAGGGTTGTGAAGAGTGGGTATGTGGCCCTGTGCTAGTTTGAGGGTTGTGAAGAGTGGGAATGTGGCCCCGTGCAAGTGGGAGGGTTGTGAAGAGTGGGTATGCGGCCCCGTGATAGTGTCAGGGTTGTGAAAATAGGGTATGTGGCCCCGTGCTAGTGGTAGGGTTGTGAAGAGTATTTGTTCCCGTGTCAATGGGAGGGTTGTGAAGAGTGGCTATGTGGCCCGGTGCTAGAGTGAGGTTTGTGAAGAGTGGATACGTAGCCCGTGCCTGTGGGAGGGATGTGAAGAGTGGGTATGTGGCCCCGCGCTAGTGTGAAGGTTGTGAAGAGTGGGTACGTGGCCTCGTGTAATTTTGAAGAGTGGGTATGTGGCCCTGTGTCAGTGGGAGGGTTGTGAAGAGTGGGGATGTGGCTTCGTGTCATTGGGAGGGTTGTGAAGAGTGGGTATGTGGCCCCGTGCAAGTGGGAGGGTTGTAAAGAGTTGGTTTGTGGCCCCCGTGCTAGTGATGGTTGTGAAGAATGGGTATGTAGCGCTGTGCAAGTGGGAGGGTTGTGAATAGTGGGTATGTGGCCTCGTGCTAGTGTGAAGTGTGAGGGTTGTGAAGAGTGAGTATGTGTGCCCAAGCTAGTGTGAGGGTTGTGAAGAGTTGGTATATGGCCCCGTGCTAGTGTGAGGGTTGTGAAGAGTGGGTATGTGGCCCCGTGGAAGTGGAAGGGTTGTGAAGAGTGGGTATGTGGCCCCGTGCTATTGTGAGAGTTGTGAAGAGTGGGTATGTGGCCCGTGGCTGTGGGAGGGTTGTGAAGAGTGGGTATGTGGCCCCTTGCTAGTGTGAAGGTTGTGAAGAGTGTGTATGTGGCCCCGTGCAAGTGTGAAGGTTGAGAAGAGTGGGTATGAGGCCCTGTGTCAGTGGTAGGGTTGTAATGAGTAGGTATGTGGCCCCGTGCTAGTTGGAGGGTTGTGAAGAATGGGTATGTGGCCTCGTGTCATTGGGAGGGTTGTGAAGAGTGGATATGAGTCCCCTTGCTAGTGTGAGGGTTATGAAGAGTGGGTATTTAGCCCTGTGCCTGTGCGAGGGTTGTGAAGAGTGGGTATGTGACCCCGTGTTTGTGTGAGGGTGGTGAAGAGTGGGTATGTGGCCCCGTGCAAGTGGGAGGGTTGAGAAGAGTGAGTATGTGGCCCCGTGCTAGTGTGAGGGTTGTAAAGAGTGAGTATATGGCCCCATGCTAGTGTGAGGGTTGTTAAGAGTGGGTATGTGGTCCCGTGCAAGGGGAAGGGTTGTGAAAAGTAGGTATGTGGCCCCGTGCTAGTGTGAGGGTTGTGACGAGTGGGTATGTGGCCCCGTGCTAGTTTGAGGGTTGTGAAGAGTGGGTACGTGGCCCCGTGCTAGTGTGAGGGTTGTGAAGAATAGGTATGCCGCCCCGTGCAAGTGGGAGGGTTGTGATGAGTGGGTATGTGCTCCCGTGCCAGTGGGAGGGTTGTGAAGAGTAGGTATGTGGCCCCGTGCTAGTGTGAGGGTTGTGAAGAGTGAGTATATGGCCCCATGCTAGTGTGAGGGTTGTTAAGAGTGGGTATGTGGTCCCGTGCAAGTGGAAGGGTTGTGAAAAGTAGGTATGTGGCCCCGTGCTAGTGTGAGGGTTGTGACGAGTGGGTATGTGGCCCCGTGCTAGTGTGAGGGTTGTTAAGAGTGGGTACGTGGCCCCGTGCAAGTGTGAGGGTTGTGAAGAGTAGGTATGTGGCCCCGTGCAAGTGGGAGGGTTGTGATGAGTGGGTATGTGCTCCCGTGTCAGTGGGAGGGTTGTGAAAAGTAGGTATGTGGCCCCGTGCTAGTGTGAGGGTTGTGAAGAGTGGGTATGTGGCCCCGTGCTAGTGTGAGGGTTGTGAGGAGTGGGAATGGTGCCCCGTGCAAGTGGGAGGGTTGCGAAGAGTGGGTATGTGGCCCCATGCAAGAGTCAGGGTTGTGAAGGGTGGGTATGTGGCCCCTTGCTAGTGGTAGGGGTCTGAAGAGTATGTGGTCCCGTGTCAGTGGGGGGGTTGTGAAGAGTGGGTATATGGCCCGGAGCTTGTGTGAGGAGTGTGAAGAGTGGGAATGTGGCCCGTGCCTGTGGGAGGGTTGTGAAGAGTGGGTATGTGGCCCCGCGCTAGTGTGAAGGTTGTGAAGAGTGGGTATGTGGCCTCGTGCTATTGTGAAGAGTGGGTATGTGGCCCTGTGTGAGTGGAAGGGTTGTAATGAGTTGGTATGTGGCCCCGTGCTAGTTGGAGGGTTGTGAAGAGTGGGTATGTGGCCTCGTGTCATTGGGAGGGTTGTGAAGAGTGGGTATGAGGCCCCTTGCTAGTGTGAGGGTTGTAAAGAGTAGGTATGTAGCCCTGTGACTGTGGGAGGGTTGTGAAGAGTGGGTATGTGACCCCGTGCTAGTGTGAGGGTTGTAAAGAGTTGGTTTGTGGCCCCCGTGCTAGTGAGGGTTGTGAAGAGGGGGTATGTGTCCCCGTGCTAGTGTGAGGGTTGTTAGGAGTGGGTATGTGGCCCCGTGCAAGTGGAAGGGTTGTGAAGAGTGGGTATGTGGCCCCGTTCTAGTGTGAGGGTTGTGAAGAGTGGGAATGTGGCCCCGTGCAAGTGTGAGGGTTGTGAACAGTGGGTACGTGGCCCCGTGCCTGTGGGAGGGTTGTGAAAAGTGGGTATGTGACCCCGTGCTAGTGTGAGGGTTGTGAAGAGTTGTATGTTGCCTCGTGTCATTGGAAGGTTTGTGAAGAGTTGGTATGAGGCCCCTTGCTAGTGTGAGGGTTGTGAAGAGTGGAAATGTAGCCCCGAGCCTGTGGGAGGGTTGTGAAAAGTGGGTATGTGACCCCGTGCTAGTGAGGGTTGTGAAGAGTAGGTATGTGGCCCCGTGCTAGAGGGAGAGTTTTGAAGAGTTGGTACGTGGCCCGTGCTTGTGGGAGGGTTGTGAAGAGTGGATATGTGGCCCCGTGCTAGTGCGAGGGTTGTTAAGAGTGGGTATGTGGCCCCCGTGGTAGTGAGCTTTGTGAAAAGGGGGTATGTGGCCGGTGCAATTGGGAGGGTTGTGAAGAATGGGTATGTGGCCCCGTGCTAGTGTGAGGGTTGTTAAGAGTGGGTATGTGGCCTCGTGTCAGTAGTAGGGTTGTGAAGAGTAGGTATGTGGCCCCGTGCCAGTGGGAGGGTTGTGAAGAGTGGGTATGTGGCCCCGAGCTAGTGTGAGGGTTGTGATGAGTGGGTATGTGGACCCGTGCAAGTGGGAGGGTTGTGAAGAGTGGTTATGTGGCCCCGTGGTAGTGTGAGGGTTGTGAAAAGTGGGTACATGGCCTCGTGCCTGTGGGAGGGTTGTGAAGAGTGGGTATGTGGCCCCGTGCTAGTGTGAGGGTTGTGAAGAGTGAGTATGTGGCCCCGTGCTAGTGTCAGGGTTTTAAAGAGTGGGTATGTGACTCCGTGCTAGTGTGAGGGTTGTGAAGAGTGGGTATGTGGCCCCGTGCAAGTGGGAGGGTTGTAAAGAGTTAATTTGTGGTCCCCGTGCTAGTGAGGGTTGTGAAGAGTGGGTATGTTTCCCCGTGCAAGTGTGAGGGTTGTGAAGAGTGGGTATGTGGCCCCGTGCTAGTGTGAGGGTTTTGAAGAGTGAGTATGTGGGCCCGTCCTAGTGTAAGGGTTGTGAAGAGTGGGTATATGGCCCCATGCTAGTGTGAGGGTTGTTAGGAGTGGGTATGTGGCCCCTTGCAAGTGGAAGGGTTGTGAAGAGTGGGTATGTCGCTTGTGCTTATGTGAAGGTTGTGAAGATTGGGTATGTAGCCCCGTGCTAGTGTGAAGGTTGTGAAAATTGGGTATGTGGCCCCGTGCTAGTGTGAAGATTGTGAGGAGTGGGTATGTTGCCTTTTGTCATTAGGAGGTTTGTGAAGAGTGGGTATGAGGCCCCATGCTAGTGAGGGTTGTGAAGAGTGGGTATGTGGCCCCGCGCTTGTGTGAAGGTTGTGAAGAGTGGGTACGTGGCCTCGTGCAATTGTGAAGAGTGGGTATGTGGCCCTGTATCAGTGGGAGGTTGTGAAGAGTGGGTATGTGGCCTCGTGTCATTGGGAGGGTTGTGAAGAGTGGGTATGAGGCCCCTTGCTAGTGTGAGAGTTGTGAAGAGTAGGTATGTAGCCCTGTGCCTGTGGGAGGGTTGTGAAGAGTGGGTATGTGACCCCGTGCTAGTGTGAGGGTTGTGAAAAGTGGGTATGTGGCCCCGTGCAAGTGGGAGGGTTGTAAAGAGTTGGTTTGTGGCCCCCGTGATAGTGAGGGTTGTGAAGAATGGGTATGTAGCGCTGTGCAAGTGGGAGGGTTGTGAATAGTGGGTATGTGGCCCCGTGCTAGTGTGAGTGTTGTGAAGAGTGAGTATGTGGGCCCAAGCTAGTGTGAAGGTTGTGAAGAGTGGGTATATGGCCCCGTGCTAGTGTGAAAGTTGTGAAGAGTGGGTATGTGGCCCCGTGGAAGTGGAAGGGTTGTGAAGAGTGGGTATGTGGCCCCGTGCAAGTGTGAGGGTTGTGAAGAGTGGGTATGTGGCCCCGTGCTACTGTGAGGGTTGTGAAGAGTGGGTATGTGGCCCGTGCCTGTGGGAGGGTTGTGAAGAGTGGGTATGTGGCCCTTTGCAAGTGTGAAGGTTGTGAAGAATGTGTATGTGGCCCCGTGCTAGTGTGAAGGTTGTGAAGATTGGGTATGTGGCCCTGTGTCAGTGGTAGGGTTGTAATGAGTAGGTATGTGGCACCGTGCTAGTTGGAGGGTTGTGAAGAGTGGGTATGTGGCCTCGTGTTATTGGGAGGGTTGTGAAGAGTGTGTATGAGTCCCTGTGTTAGTGTGAGGGTTGTGAAGAGTGGGAATGTGGCCCAGTGCAAGTGGGAGGGTTGTGAAGAGTGGGTTTGTGGGCCCCGTGCTAGTGAGGGTTGTGAAGAGTGGGTATGTGGCCCCGTGCAATTGGGAGGGTTGTGAAGAGTGGGTATGTGGCCCCGTGCAAGTGTGAGGGTTGAGAAGAGTGAGTATGTGGCCCCGTGCTAGTGTGAGGGTTGTGAAGATTGAGTATATGGCCCCATGCTAGTGTGAGGGTTGTTAAGAGTGGGTATGTGGTCCCGTGCAAGTGGAAGGGTTGTGAAGAGTAGGTATGTGGCCCCGTGCTAGTGTGAGGGTTGTGACGAGTGGGTATGTGGCCCCGTGCTAGTGTGAGGGTTGTGAAGAGTGGGTACGTGGCCCCGTGCTAGTGTGAAGGTTGTGAAGGGTAGGTATGTGGCCCTGTGCAAGTGGGAGGGTTGTGATGAGTGGGTATGTGCTCCCGTGTCAGTGGGAGGGTTGTGAAGAGTAGGTATGTGGCCCCGTGCAAGTGGGAGGGTTGCGAAGAGTGGGTATGTGGCCCCATGCAAGAGTCAGGGTTGTGAAGAGTGGGTATATGGCCCGGTGCTAGTGTGAGGGTTGTGAAGAGTGGGTATTTGGCCTCGTGCTATTGTGAAGAGTGGGTATGTGGCCTTGTGTGAGTGGAAGGGTTGTAATGAGTTGGTATGTGGCCCCGTGCTAGTTGGAAGGTTGTGAAGAGTGGGTATGAGGCCTCGTGTCATTGGGAGGTTTGTGAAGAGTGGGTATGAGGCCAGTTGCTAGTGTGAGGGTTGTGAAGAGTAGGTATGTAGCCGTGTGACTGTGGGAGGGATGTGAAGAGTGGGTATGTGACCCCGTGCTAGTGTGAGGGTTGTAAAGAGTTGGTTTGTGGCCCCCCGTGCTAGTGAGGGTTGTGAAGAGTGGGTATGTGTCCCCCGTGCTAGTGTGAAGGTTGTGAAGAGTGAGTATGTGGGCCTAAGCTAGTGTGAGGGTTGTGTAGAGTGGGTATATGGCCCCGTGCTAGTGTGAGGGTTGTTAGGAGTGGGTATGTGGCCCCGTGCAAGTGGAAGGGTTGTGAAGAGTGGGTATGTGGCCCCGTGCTAGTGTGAGGGTTGTGAAGAGTGGGTATGTGGCCCCGTGCTAGTGTGAGGGTTGTGAAGAGTGGGTATGTGGCCCGTGCCTGTGGGAGGGTTGTGAAGAGTGGGAATGTGGCCCCTTGCTAGTGTGAAGGTTGTGAAGAGTGTGTATGTGGCCCTGTGCTAGTGTGAAGGTTGTGAAGAGTGGGTATGTGGCCCTGTGTCAGTGGGAGGGTTGTAATGAGTAGGTATGTGGCCCCGTACTAGTTGGAGGGTTGTGAAGAGTGGGTATTTAGCCCTGTGCCTGTGCGAGGGTTGTGAAGAGTGGGTATGTGACCCCGTGTTAGCGTGAGGGTTGTGAAGAGTGGGTATGTGGCCCCGTGCAAGTGGGAGGGTTGTGAAGAGTGGGTTTGTGGGCCCCGTGCTAGTGAGGGTTGTGAAGAGTGGGTATGTGGCCCCGTGCAAGTGGGAGGGTTGTGAAGAGTGGGTATGTGACCCCGTGCAAGTGTGAGGGTTGTGAAGAGTGAGTATATGGCCCCATGCTAGTTTCAGGGTTGTTAAGAGTGGGTATGTGGTCCCGTTCAAGTGGAAGGGTTGTGAAGAGTAGGTATGTGGCCCCGTGCTAGTGCGAGGGTTGTGACGAGTGGGCATGTGGCCCCTTGCTAGTGTGAGGGTTGTGAAGAGTGGGTACGTGGCCCCGTGCTAGTGTGAGGGATGTGAAGAGTAGGTATGTGGCCCCGTGCAAGTGGGAGGGTTGTGATGAGTGGGTATGTGCTCCCGTGTCAGTGAGAGGGTTGTGAAGGGTAGGTATGTGGCCTCGTGCTAGTGTGAGGGTTGTGAAGAGTGGGTATGGTGCCCCGTACAAGTGGGAGGATTGCGAAGAGAGGGTATGTGTCCCCATGCAAGAGTCAGGGTTGTGAAGAGTGGGTATGTGGCCCCGTGCAAGTGGTATGGTTCTGAAGAGTATGTGGTTCCGTGTCAGTGGGAAGGTTGTGAAGAGTGGGTATATGGCCCGGTGCTAGTGTGAGGGTTGTGAAGAGTAGGTATGTGGCCCGTGCCTGTGGGAGGGTTGTGAAGAGTGGGTATGTGGCCCCGCGCAAGTGTGAAGGTTGTGAAGAGTGGGTATGTGGCCCCGTGCTAGTGTGAGGGTTGTGAAGAATGAGTATATGGCCCCATGCTAGTGTGAGGGTTGTTAAGAGTGGGTATGTGGTCCCGTGCAAGTGGAAGGGTTGTGAAGAGTAGGTATGTGGCCCCGTGCTAGTGTGAGGGTTGTGACGAGTGGGTATGTGGCCCCGTGCTAGTGTGAGGGTTGTGAAGAGTGGGTACGTGGCCCCGTGCTAGTGTGAAGGTTGTGAAGGGTAGGTATGTGGCCCTGTGCAAGTGGGAGGGTTGTGATGAGTGGGTATGTGCTCCCGTGTCAGTGGGAGGGTTGTGAAGAGTAGGTATGTGGCCCCGTGCAAGTGGGAGGGTTGCGAAGAGTGGGTATGTGGCCCCATGCAAGAGTCAGGGTTGTGAAGAGTGGGTATATGGCCCGGTGCTAGTGTGAGGGTTGTGAAGAGTGGGTATTTGGCCTCGTGCTATTGTGAAAAGTGGGTATGTGGCCTTGTGTGAGTGGAAGGGTTGTAATGAGTTGGTATGTGGCCCCGTGCTAGTTGGAGGGTTGTGAAGAGTGGGTATGTGGCCTCGTGTCATTGGGAGGTTTGTGAAGAGTGGGTATGAGGCCAGTTGCTAGTGTGAGGGTTGTGAAGAGTAGGTATGTAGCCGTGTGACTGTGGGAGGGATGTGAAGAGTGGGTATGTGACCCCGTGCTAGTGTGAGGGTTGTAAAGAGTTGGTTTGTGGCCCCCCGTGCTAGTGAGGGTTGTGAAGAGTGGGTATGTGTCCCCCGTGCTAGTGTGAAGGTTGTGAAGAGTGAGTATGTGGGCCTAAGCTAGTGTGAGGGTTGTGTAGAGTGGGTATATGGCCCCGTGCTAGTGTGAGGGTTGTTAGGAGTGGATATGTGGCCCCGTGCAAGTGGAAGGGTTGTGAAGAGTGGGTATGTGGCCCCGTGCTAGTGTGAGGGTTGTGAAGAGTGGGTATGTGGCCCCGTGCTAGTGTGAGGGTTGTGAAGAGTGGGTATGTGGCCCGTGCCTGTGGGAGGGTTGTGAAGAGTGGGAATGTGGCCCCTTGCTAGTGTGAAGGTTGTGAAGAGTGTGTATGTGGCCCTGTGCTAGTGTGAAGGTTGTGAAGAGTGGGTATGTGGCCCTGTGTCAGTGGGAGGGTTGTAATGAGTAGGTATGTGGCCCCGTACTAGTTGGAGGGTTGTGAAGAGTGGGTATTTAGCCCTGTGCCTGTGCGAGGGTTGTGAAGAGTGGGTATGTGACCCCGTGTTAGCGTGAGGGTTGTGAAGAGTGGGTATGTGGCCCCGTGCAAGTGGGAGGGTTGTGAAGAGTGGGTTTGTGGGCCCCGTGCTAGTGAGGGTTGTGAAGAGTGGGTATGTGGCCCCGTGCAAGTGGGAGGGTTGTGATGAGTGGGTATGTGCTCCCATGTCAGTGAGAGGGTTGTGAAGGGTAGGTATGTGGCCCCGTGCTAGTGTGAGGGTTGTGAAGAGTGGGTATGGTGCCCCGTACAAGTGGGAGGATTGCGAAGAGAGGGTATGTGGCCCCATGCAAGAGTCAGGGTTGTGAAGAGTGGGTATGTGGCCCCGTGCAAGTGGTATGGTTCTGAAGAGTATGTGGTTCCGTGTCAGTGGGAAGGTTGTGAAGAGTGGGTATATGGCCCGGTGCTGGTGTGAGGGTTGTGAAGAGTAGGTATGTGGCCCGTGCCTGTGGGAGGGTTGTGAAGAGTGGGTATGTGGCCCCGCGCAAGTGTGAAGGTTGTGAAGAGTGGGTATGTGGCCTCGTGCTATTGTGAAGAGTGGGTATGTGGCCCTGTGTCAGTGGAAGGGTTGTAATGAGTTGGTATGTGGCCCCGTGCTAGTTGGAGGGTTGTGAAGAGTGGGTATGTGGCCTCGTGTCATTGGGAGGGTTGTGAAGAGTGGGTATGAGGCCCCTTGCTAGTGTGAGGGTTGTGAAGAGTAGGTATGTAGCCCTATGAATGTGGGAGGGTTGTGATGAGTGGGTATGTGACCCCGTGCTAGTGTGAGGGTTGTGAAGAGTGGGTATGTGGCCCCGTGCAAGTGGGAGGGTTGTAAAGAGTTGGTTTGTGGCCTCCGTGCTAGTGAGGGTTGTGAAGAGTGGGTATGTGTCCCCGTGCTAGTGTGAGGGTTGTGAAGAGTGAGTATGTGGGCCTAAGCTTGTGTGAGGGTTGTGTAGAGTGGGTATATGGCCCCGTGCTAGTGTGAGGGTTGTTAAGAGTGGGTACGTGGCCAGTGCCTGTGGGAGGGTTGTGAAGAGTGGGTATGTGGCCCCTTGCTAGTGTGAAGGTTGTGAAGAGTGGGTATGTGGCCCCGTGCTAGTGTGAAGGTTGTGAAGAGTGGGTATGTGGCCCAGTGTCAGTGGGAGGGTTGTAATGAGTGGGTATGTGGCCCAGTGCTAGTTGGAGGGTTGTGAAGAGTGGGTATGTGGCCTCGTGTCATTTGGAGGGTTGTGAAGAGTGGGTATGAGGCCCCTTGCTAGTGTGAGGGTTGTGAAGAGTGGGTATTTAGCCCTGTGCCTTTGCGAGGGTTGTGAAGAGTGGGTATGTGACCCCGTGCTAGTGCGAGGGTTGTGAAGAGTGGGTATGTGGCCCCGTGCAAGTGGGAGGGTTGTGAAGAGTGGGATTGTGGCCCCCGTGCTAGTGAGGGTTGTGAAGAGTGGGTATGTGGCCCCGTGCAAGTTGGAGGGTTTTGAAGAGTGGGTATGTAGCCCCGTGCAAGTGTGAGGGTTGTGAAGAGTGAGTATGTGGCCCCGTGCTAGTGTGAGGGTTGTAAAGTGTGAGTATATGGTTCCGTGCTAGTGTGAGGGTTGTGAAGAGTGGGTACGTGGCCCGTGCCAGTGGGAGGGGTTTGAAGAGTGGGTATGTTGCCCAGCGCTAGTGTGAAGGTTGTGTAGAGTGGGTATGTAGCCCCGTGGTAGTGTGAAGGTTGTGAAGAGTGGGTATGTGGCCCTGTGTCAGTGGAAGGGTTGTAATGAGTGGGTATGTGGCCCTGTGCTAATTGGAGGGTTGTGAAGTGTGGGTATGTGGCCTCATGTCATTGGGAGGGTTGTGAAGAGTGGGTATGAGGCCCCTTGCTAGTGTGAGGGTTGTGAAGAGTGGGTATGTAGCCCTGTGCCTGTGCGAGGGTTGTGAAGAGTGGGTATGTGACCCCGTGCTAGTGTGAGGGTTGTGAAGAGTGGGTATGTGGCCCCGTGCAAGTGGGAGGGTTGTGAAGAGTGAGTAGGTGGCCCTATGTCAGTGGGAGTGTTGTAATGAGTGGGTATGTGGCCCTGTGCTAGTTGGAGGGTTGTGAAGAGTGGGTATGTGGCCTCATGTCATTGGGAGGGATGTGAAGAGTGGGTATGAGGCCCCTTGCTAGTGTGAGTGTTGTGAAGAGTAGGTATGTACCCCTGTGCCTGTGCGAGGGTTGTGACGAGTGGGTATGTGACCCCGTGCTAGTGTGAGGGTTGTGAAGAGTGGGTATGTGGCCCCGTGCAAGTGGGAGGGTTGTGAAGAGTGGGTATGTGGCCCCTTGCTAGTGTGAAGGTTGTGAAGAGTGGGTATGGGGCCCCATACTAGTGTTAAGGTTGTGAAGAGTGGGCATGTGGCCCTGTGTCAGTGGGAGGGTTGTAATGAGTGGGTATGAGGCCCCGTGCTAGTTGGAGGGTTGTGAAGAGTGGGTATGTGGGTATGTATGAATTCTACCACGGTACAATATTGCAAGGTACATCAAGAAATAAATGTACTTGCTACTGAGTCAGGCAATAATACCACTCTGCCTACAGCTCAAATCAAATTAATTAACAGGAAATCTAGAGTCAACACTAGAGGTCTTTTTGACCAAGGATCACAAAAAAACCTTTATTACACAACAATTAGTCGAGCAATTAAATTTAAAACCTGCCAAAAGTGTGAGATTGAATATTTCTGGTTTCTTGACTAATAGTGGACCTCGTGAATACCAAGTAGTTAAGGTATTAGTGAGACTTGGATCTTCCACTAGTCCAATACAAGCGGTAGTAGTAGACAAACTTCCTACAGACCTGCAGGTCACAGGATTAGCTCGCACTGCGAAATATCTTAAACGAAACCGCATGAAGCTAGCAGATTACAAAATAAATTCTGACTGCCTCACTGATGTTGGAATACTTATAGGCGTTGACCATTATTATAAATTTATAACGGGATGCACCAGACAACACGGAATGAATTTGTTGTCATCTGCTGGAGGCAAATTGCTTACTGGACCGGTGCTTTTCCAACAAAATCCAGCGTCAACCAACCAACAATCTAACAATACAATAGTGGTGTGACTAGGCTTGGAACAGTCACCCCTACGTTTCAGAGAAATATCTGAAGATAATGAGTCTGATCCACCTGTACATCGTCTGTGGGATTTAGACACTTTAGGTATTGTCCCTGAACAACCAAGCCCTGATGATATGTGGACTTACCAGCAATATCTGGATACAGTTGTTTATAAAGATAAACAATACTAGGTGAGACTACCATGGAAGTTGAATCATCCACAACTTCCAGTTAATTATTTCATGGCAGCCTCACAATTACAGTCTCAATTAATACGGCTGAAGAAGCAGCTAGACAAACTGAACATGTATCATCAACTAATCCAACAACAACTCAACAGTAAATTTATCGAGGTTGTTGATAATGATGACCGAAAAATAGGTCACTATTTACCCCATCACGCTGTGGTGAAAGATTCATTGACAACACCAATATGTATTGTCTTCAACTGTAGTGCTAAAGTGAAGCCAAACAGCGTGTCCTTGAATGAATGTCTCGAAACGGGACCTAGCCTAACACAAAGGCTACATGATGTGCTATTACGATTCCGTACTGGTATTTTTGCTTATACTGCTGATATCAGCAAAGCTTTCCTTAGAGTAGGTTTACAAGAAGAGGATCGTAATTACACCAAGTTTCTCTGGATTAAGGACCCACTGGATCCTAACAGTGATATCATAACTTATCGTTTTGCCTCAGTGCTATTCGGAGCTACTTCCTCCCCGTTTCTACTTCAAGCAACATTAGATACACATTTGAGGAAGTCGAATAGCCCTTATAAGGCAGAAATCAGTGACAACTTGTATGTCGATAATTTCCAGGGAACTACAAATGATCAATCCAATTTGGTAGAAATCTACCATGAGGCTAACCGTGAGTTATTAGGAGCCAATATGCCATTTCAATCATGGGCCTCAAAAAATAAATCATTAAACCAGATAATCGAGAAAGAGTTTCCAGGTTATCAGGTACCTAATCAATTAAAAGTTCTGGGTGTGGAATGGAACACAAGTACTGACGAGATGAATGTCAAGTCAGTACAAACCGACAATTCATCCCTTACCATGAGAAAATTACTCTCGTATGTCAGTCAACCATTTGACCCTTTAGGCTTACTTAGTCCTATATTAATAAGGGGCAAACTCCTAATGCAGGAATGCAGGCAGAAACATATGGGATGGGATGATCCATTGCCAATTGAGTTGCAAGATAAATGGCAGATACTCACAACGGATTTCAATCAGTTAGGTGTTTTGAAATTTCCTCGTAATGCTTCAGGACCAAACTTGCCCACAAATTTGCACGTTTTTTGCGATGCCTCTGGCAAAACGTATGGCGCTGTAGCCTACTTAGTTAATAGTGCACAATCAATTTTGCTCACATCTAAAGCAAGAGTTGCTCCCATTAAGAAGAGATCTTTACCTCAAATGGAGTTAACTGCATTGCTGGTGGGAGTAAGATTGGCTCATTGCCTGACCAAGACACTCAATAATATCCGCTTTGGTAAAATCGTCGTGTGGTCAGACAATGAGGCAGTCTTAAAATGGGTAAGAAACAACAACAATAAAACTCCCTACGTTAGTAATCGTGTTAGGGAAATTCATGAATTATCTGCTGGATATAAATTCAGACATGTTCCCACTAAGGACAATCCTGCAGATTACTTATCTCGAGGATTAATATTAAAACCACTTATCAAGTCTTCGATGTGGTTTAATGGACCTTCATGGCTTGTTAGTGGTCAGTGGCCCAAACAAAAGCCACAAGTCATAGTGACCAATATCACTACTCCCATGAAAGAACCAGAACCTCATCGAATCTTAGCTATTAATCCTCACAATTATTCTTACTTGAATAAGTTATTAAGAGTGACAGCACATGTGTTTGACTTTCTTGCTAAGATAGGAATCAGTCATAAGTTTCCCAATCCTATCCTCTACTGGATCAAACGTGCACAGCAAGAGACATATGGAAGTGAATATGAAAATCTTCCAGATAAATTAACCAAGTCTCTAGGTATCTGGTATGATGCCGACACTCATTATATATTAAGGTGTGGAGGACGTTTGCTTCATGCAAAAATTGATTTGGATACAAAGAATCCGATCCTTCTACCACGTCACCACATTATTACCAAACTTCTAGTTTTACATCACCATCAATATGGTACTTTGCATGGTGGAGTGTTAGATACCTTACCGACCTTAGACAGAAATATTGGCTTCCTCAACGTCGTCAAACAGTCAAATCAATTATTAAGTTCTGTGTGATCTGCAAAAGATACGACGCTCGAGTGTGTCCTTACCCAGGACCTCCACCACTCCCTGAAGAAAGAGTAGTTCATCTTCGTCCCTCTGAGACCACTGGTGTCGATTACACAGGAGCCTTGCTTCTCACTGGCAATCCAGATAAGATACCAGTGAAAGCTTATATTTGCCTCTTCACGTGTGCTACCACGCGAGGCGTACATCTAGAAGTGACTTCGGACATGAGTGCTGAAGCCTTCATCCAAGCTTTACGTAGATTTGCAGCTCGCAGATCCTGTCCCAAACTAATGATATCGGACAATGGTTCAAATTTTGTAGCAGGAGAAGCCTGTCAACGAGAGGTATGGAATCATCCAGAAGTGCAGTCAGTCCTGCAGAGACGACAATGCCACTGGAAATTTATTGCTCCCAGAGCCCCCTGGCAAGGTGGGTTCTACGAACGTATGATAGGAACTGTCAAGAAGTGTTTAAGGAAGACCTTAAATCGACAGAAAATTAGTTACTCCGAACTCCAAACACTTGTCGTGGAAATCGAGGCGCGAGTCAACAATCGCCCATTAACATACCTATCAGATGATTTCTCACAGAGAGAACCTCTGAGTCCCTCACACTTAATACATGGAGGCCTGCTGAGCCCTTTAATACCTTTGGCAGAAGAGGACCCCGTCGATCCTTCCCATGTAACCAGGAGTGACTTAGTAGAAAGTTACCAACATCTCTCAAGAGTAATTGAAAGGTGGAGTGAGGTGTGGACTCGAGAGTACCTCACAGCTCTACGAGAGTACCACTACGGAGCTTCGAGTCCCTATAATAAAGTGCAACTTAAACTAGGAGACCTAGTATTGGTTGACAGTGATGGACCAAGGTCAGAGTGGCCCATAGGCAAAATTGTTGCTATCCACCCAGATCACCAAGGCATCCTGAGAGTAGTAAAGGTTTTGTGCCGAGGCAACACTACCCTAAAAACCTTAGAGAAGTTGGTACCGCTCGAATTAGCAGAACGAGAGTGTTTACCAGAACCAGCTTCACCAACAGTTTCCGAGGACAACAATTCTGATCCACCGAGCAACCGCCCCACTAGAGCAGCTGCTCAACAATGCAAACGGAAGCCTATTATAGCTATGACCAAGAGCAAATAATTTCCCATCCAATTTAAGTAATCATGATGATACTGTGTTGTGATGACAAATAACAAATCGTTACAAGTCACAATGACCCAGAACATTCTCATCACAGTGGATTCTCAATTACTTTAAATTGTATGATTTAATTCTTAATTTGTTGTATAGGATATTAAAAATAACATTATTTCGTCTAGAGTATCTGAAAGTTTACAAGACTTTAAGACTTAGTAACATAAACATTACATGTCATAGCGACACCAGTCCCAGAGTTTATTGTAGGCTTTATTAGTCATTAACTTTAGATGATTCACAATAACATGTTCCATTCAACATGAATTTCTTTGCAAGACTTAAGTTTCTTGTATGTCCTTGACAATTACGGGACATCCGTTATGTGTGTACTAACATACTAACATATTAACATTAATACTAACTTCGGGATAGGTATGTCAGTACTCAACATTACACTGCGACCCGAGAAATCTCCCCCCGGAGTTATGTTGGAAATTTCCAACACTAATACAATACTATTGTATTAAAATAAATCAGTATTATTATATACTAACTACAGTAGTCACTAAAACTTACTAACAGTAATGTTCACATAAACTAACCATTATATCTACATATGGGTGCTGGAATTCTTACGAAACCAAGCACCAGTATTGCGTCAAATTATATCTAGTTAAACACATTTATTGCCAGTGTGTTAGAGAATTGAATGTGGTTCTCTAAAATCATCAGTATTCCGTGTGATAATTATATATGGATAACATAACTCCCAAATAATTCTAAATCGAGAGTTTTTAGTTACAATTGTAATCAAGTAATAGTTTTTCTGTCGCACGTGAATGCCATGGAGAAAACTAAAATCTTCTCCATTTCTCGTTTACCCCCATAAGACGAGAAAGCAATAATATTGAAATCCCTAAAATCACAAACCAGTCTTTATTAAAGTATTTCAACCACAATTGCGCGAAATAGTATTATTCGTGATAAATAATTTCTGTGGTGAATGCGGGATGCGGGTTGAGGAGGGAGAGAGACGTCATTGTGTGTGTCTGGCGAGCTCGTGTTGCGGAGTGAGCAACGAGAGCATACGTTTTTGGACGGAAAGTCGTGGCGTCAGAGTCACGTGACGTTGGGATTATCAGCAAGAATTACACTGATACTCAGCTTAGAACGAATAATTATTCTTCTACGTGATCTACAGTGCTCGGTTAAATAATAACGCGTCGATATTCACGCCAAACTCTCAACCACGTGTACAACATTGTGGAAGTTTGAGATTGAGACGCGATACCAGCAGACTTCAGCATATACTGCACTCACCGATAAGTATATATTTCTTTCTTGATGCATCATTAGAGATTGTATATTTCGTGGGCAGTCTGTCGTTACATCGTAAGACGACTAAAAATCCAATGTTAGTACCGCACTAATCTTTATTTTCTATTTCATGAATATTGAGAATTAAGTAGCCTAGTTCAATGATATGTAATATCCTTTAAATTACAGCTCGTATGTGAGGAGTCAACGAGCCGTTAACTACATTCATGTTATTCAACTTTAAGGGCTTCTATGTGGAGATCCTGAGATCACGAGGACGAATCACGAACGATGTCATAGAAATCGTCTTAAAGTTAAGACTTTTTGTACACATTTAATTGCTCCAATTTATTCTATAAATTCATGATATTATCACATTGAATGCTTGTCATGTGTGGAGATAGATGTGTTGTGATGAGTGGGTATATAGCCCCGTGTTAGTGTGAGGGTTGTTAGGAGTGGGTATATGGCCCCGTGCTAGTGGAAGGGTTGTGAAGAGTGGGTATGTGGCCCCTTGCTATTGTGAAGGTTGTGAAGAGTGGGTATGTGGCCCCGTGCTAGCGTGAAGGTTGTGAAGAGTGGGTATGTGCCCTCGTGTCATTGGAAGGGTTGTGAAGAGTTGATATGAGGCCCCTTGCTAGTGTGAAGGTTGTGAAGAGTGAGTATGTAGTCCCGTGCCTGTGGGAGGGTTGTGAAAAGTGTGTATGTGACCCCGTGCTAGTGTGAGTGTTGTGAAGAGTGGGAATGTGGCCCCGTGCTAGTGCGAGGGTTGTTAAGAGTAGGTATATGGCCCCCGTGCTAGTTGGAGGGTTGTGAAGAGTGGGTATGTTGCCTCGTGTCATGGGAAGGGTTGTGAAGAATTGGTAAGAGGCCCCTTGCTAGTGTGAGGATTGTGTAGAGTGGGTATGTAGCCCCGTGCCTGTGGGAGGGTTGTGAAAAGTGGGTATGTGACCCAGTGCTAGAGGGAGAGTTGTGAAGAGTGGGTACGTGGCCCGTGCCTGTGAAAGGGTTGTGAAGAGTGGGTATGTGGTCCCGTGCTAGTGCGAGGGTTGTTAAGAGTGGGTATGAGGCCCCCGTGCTAGTGAGGGTTGTGAAGAGGGGGTATGTGGCCCCGTGCAATTGGGAGGGATGTGAAGAGTGTGTATGTGGCCCCGTGCTAGTGTGAGGGTTGTGAAGAGTGAGTATGTAGCCCGTGCTAGTGTTAGGGTTGTGAAAAGTGGGTATGTGGCCGCGTGCTAGTGTCAGGGTTGTGAAGAGTGGGTATGTGGCCCCGTGCTAGTGGTAGGGTGGTAAAGAGTGAGTATGTAGTCCCGTGTCAGTGGGAGGGTTGTGAAGAGTGGATGTGTGGCCCCGTGCTAGTGTGGGGGTTGTGAATAGTGGGTACGTGGCCCGTGCTTGTGTGAAGGTTGTGAAGATTGGGTATGTGGCCCCGTGCTAGTGTGAAGGTTGTGAAAATTGGGTATGTGGCCCCATGCTAGTGTGAAGGTTGTGAAGAGTGGGTATGTTGCCTCGTGTCATTAGGAGGGCTGTGAAGAGTGGGTATGAGGCCGTATGCTAGTGAGGGTTGTGAAGAGTGGGTATGTGGCCCCGTGCTAGTGTGAGGGTTGTGAAGAGTAGGTATGTGGCCCCGTGCTAGTGTGAGGGTTGTGATGAGTGGGTATGTGGTCCCGTGTCAGTGGGAGGGTTGTGAAGAGTGGGTATGTGGCCCCGTGCCAGTGTGAGGGTTGTGAAGAGTGGGTATGTGGCCCCGTGCTAGTGTGAGGGTTGTGATGAGTGGGTATGTGGTCCCGTGTCAGTAAGAGGGTTGTGAAGAGTGGTTATGTGGCCCCGTGCTAGTGTGAGGGTTGTGAAGAATGGGTATGTGGCCGCGTGCTAGTGTGAGGGTTGTGAAGAGTGAGTATGTGGCCCCGGGCTAGTGTGAGGGTTGTGAAGAGTGGGTATGTGGTCCTGTGCTAGTGTGAGGGTTGTGAAGAGTGGGAATGTGGCCCCGTGCAAGTGGGAGGGTTGTGAAGAGTAAGTATGTGGCCCCGTGATAGTGTCAGGGTTGTGAAGATTGGGTATGTGGCCCCGTGCTAGTGGTAGGGTTGTGAAGAGTGAGTATGTGGTCCCGTGTCAGTGGGAGGGTTGTGAAGAGTGGGTGTATGGCCTCGTGCTAGTGTGAGGGTTGTGAAGAGTCGGTTCGTGGCCCGTGCTAGTGTGAAGGTTCTGAATATTGGGTATGTGGCCCCGTGCTAGTGTGAAGGTTGTGAAGATTGGGTATGTGGCCCCGTGTCATTGGCAGGGTTGTGAAGAGTGGGTATGAGGCCTCTCGCTAGTGTGAGGGTTGTGAAGAGTGGGTATGTAGCCCGGTGCCTGTGGGAGGGTTGTGAAGAGTGGGTATGTCGTCCCGTGCTAGTGGGAGGGTTGTGAGGAATGGGTATGTGGTCCCGTGTCAGTGGGAGGGTTGTGAAGAGTGGGTATATGGCCCCGTACTAGTGTGAGGGTTGTGAAGAGTGGGTATGTGGCCCTGTGCTAGTGTGAGGGTTGTGAAGAGTGGGTATGTGGCCCAGTGCAAGTGGGAGAATTGTGAAGAGTGGGTATGTGGCCCCGTGCTAGTTTGAGGGTTGTTAAGAGTGGATATGTGTCCCCGTGCAAGGAGGAGGGTTATGAAGAGTGGGTATGTGGCCCCGTGCTAGTGTGAGGGTTGTGAAGAGTGGGTACGTAGCCCGTGATAGTGTGAAGGTTGTGAACATTGGGTTTGTGGCCCCGTGCTAGTGTGAAGGTTGTGAAGATTGGGTACGTGGCCCCGTGCTAGTGTGAAGGTTGTGAAGAGTGGGTATGTGGCCTCGTGTCATTGGGAGGGTTGTGAAGAGTGGGTATGAGGCCCATTGCAAGTGAGGGTTGTGAAGAGTGGGTATATAGCCCGGTACCAGTGGGAGGGTTGTGAAGAGTGGGTATGTGGCCCCGTGCTAGTGTGAGGGTTGTTAAGAGTGGGTATGTGGCACCGTGCTAGTGGTAGGGTTGTGAAGAGTGAGTATGTGGTCCCGTATCAGTGGGAGGGTTGTGAAGAGTGGGCGTATGGCCCCGTGCTAGTGTGAGGGATGTGAAGAGTGGGTACGTGACCCGTGCAAGTGTGATGGTTGTGAAGATTGGGTATGTAGCCCCGTGCTAGTTGGAAGGTTGTGAAGATTGGGTATGTGGCCCTGTGTCATTGGGAGGGTTGTGAAGAGTTGGTATGAGGCCCCTTGCTAGTGTGAGGGTTGTGAAGAGTGGGTATGTAGCCCGGTGCTTGTGCGAGGGTTGTGAAGAGTGAGTATGTGGCCCCGTGCTAGTGTGAGGGTTGTGAAGAGTGGGTATGTGGCACCGTGCCTGTAGGAGGGTTGTGAAGAGAGGGTATGTGGGCCCATGCTAGTGTGAGGGTTGTGAAAAGTGGGTATGTGGCCCCGTGCTAGTGTGAGGGTTGTGAAGAGTGGGTATGTGGCCCCGTGCTAGTGTGAGTGTTGTGAAGAGTAGGTATGTGGGCCCCGTGCTAGTGTAAGGGTTGTGAAGAGTAGGTATGTGGCCCCGTGCTAGTGTGAGGGTTGTGAAGAGTGGGTATGTGGCCCCGTGCTAGTGAGAGGGTTGTGAAGATTGGGTATGTGGCCCCGTGCTAGTGTGAGGGTTGTGAAGAGTAGGTTTGTGGCCCCGTGCAAGTGGGAGGGTTGTGATGAGTGGGTATGTGCTCCCGTGTCAGTGGGAGGGTTGTGAAGAGTAGGAATGTGGCCCCGTGCTAGTGTGAGGGGTTGTAAAGAGTGGGTATGTGGCCCCGTGCCTGTGGGAGGGTTGTGAAGAGTGGGTATGTGGCCCCGTGCTAGTGTGAGGGTTGTTAAGAGTGGGTATGTGGCACCGTGCTAGTGGTAGGGTTGTGAAGAGTGAGTATGTGGTCCCGTATCAGTGGGAGGGTTGTGAAGAGTGGGTGTATGGCCCGTGCTAGTGTGAGGGATGTGAAGAGTGGGTACGTGACCCGTGCAAGTGTGATGGTTGTGAAGATTGGGTATGTAGCCCCGTGCTAGTTGGAAGGTTGTGAAGATTGGGTATGTGGCCCTGTGTCATTGGGAGGGTTGTGAAGAGTTGGTATGAGGCCCCTTGCTAGTGTGAGGGTTGTGAAGAGTGGGTATGTAGCCCGGTGCTTGTGCGAGGGTTGTGAAGAGTGAGTATGTGGCCCCGTGCTAGTGTGAGGGTTGTGAAGAGTGGGTATGTGGCACCGTGCCTGTATGAGGGTTGTGAAGAGAGGGTATGTGGGCCCATGCTAGTGTGAGGGTTGTGAAGAGTGGGTATGTGGCCCCGTGCTAGTGTGAGGGTTGTGAAGAGTGGGTATGTGGCCCCGTGCTAGTGTGAGGGTTGTG
The DNA here is from genome assembly GCF_040958095.1 of Procambarus clarkii. Taxonomy (NCBI): domain Eukaryota; kingdom Metazoa; phylum Arthropoda; class Malacostraca; order Decapoda; family Cambaridae; genus Procambarus; species Procambarus clarkii. The sequence goes on along the minus strand of NC_091183.1, from coordinate 8,968,120 downwards.
AAGAGTAGGTATGTGGGCCCCGTGCTAGTGTAAGGGTTGTGAAGAGTGGGTATGTGGCCCCGTGCTAGTGTGAGGGTTGTGAAGAGTGGGTATGTGGCCCCGTGCTAGTGTGAGGGTTGTGAAGATTGGGTATGTGGCCCCGTACTAGTGTGAGGGTTGTGAAGAGTAGGTATGTGGCCCCGTGCAAGTGGGAGGGTTGTGATGAGTGGGTATGTGCTCCCGTGTCAGTGGGAGGGTTGTGAAGAGTAGGAATGTGGCCCCGTGCTAGTGTGAGGGGTTGTAAAGAGTGGGTATGTGGCCCCGTGCCTGTGGGAGGGTTGTGAAGAGTGGGTATGTGGCCCCGTGCTAGTGTGAGGGTTGTGAAGAGTGTGTACGTGACCCGTGCTAGTGTGAAGGTTGTGAAGATTGGGTATGTGGCCCCGTGCTAGTGTGAAGGTTGTGAAGATTGGGTATGTGGCCCCGTGTCATTGGGAGGGTTGTGAAGAGTTGGTATGAGGCGCCTTGCTAGTGTGAGGGTTGTGAAGAGTGGGTATGTAGCCCGGTGCCTGTGGGAGGGTTGTGAAGAGTGGGTATGTGGTCCCGTGCTAGTGGGAGGGTTGTGATGAATGGGTATGTTGTCCCGTGTCAGTGGGAGGGTTGTGAAGAGTGGGTGTATGGCCCTGTACTAGTGTGAGGGTTGTGAAGAGTGGGTATGTGGCCCCGTGCTAGTGTGAGGGTTGTGATGAGTGGGTATGTGGCTCCGTGCTAGTGTGAGGGTTGTGAAGAGTGGGTATGTGGCCCCGTGCTAGTGTGAGGGTTGTGAAGAGTAGGTATGTGGCACCGTGCAAGTGGGAGGGTTGTGATGAGTGGGTATGTGCTCCCGTGTCAGTGGGAGGGTTGTGAATAGTAGGTATGTGGCCCCGTGCTAGTGTGAGGGTTGTGAAGAGTGGGTATGTGGCCCCGTGCCTGTGGGAGGGTTGTGAAGAGTGGGTATGTGGCCCCGTGCTTGTGTAAAGGTTGTGAAGAATGAGTATGTGGCCCCGTGCTAGTGTGGGGGTTGTGAAGAGTGGGTATGTGGCCCCGTGCTAGTGTGAGGGTTGTGAAGAGTAGGTAAGTGGCCCCGTGCTAGTGTGAGGGTTGTGAAGAGTAGGTATGTGGCCCCGTGCAAGTGGGAGGGTTGTGATGAGTGGGTATGTGCTCACGTGTCAGTGGGAGGGTTGTGAAGAGTAGGAATGTGGCCCTGTGCTTGTGTGAGGGTTGTAAAGAGTGGGTTTGTACTCACCTAGTTGTACTCACCTAGTTGTGCTTGCGGGGGTTGAGCTCTGACTCTTTGGTCCCGCCTCTCAACTGTCAATCAACAGGTGTACAGGTTCCTGAGCCTATTGGGCTCTAGCATATCTACACTTGAAACTGTGTATGGAGTCAGCCTCCACCATATCACTTCCTAATGCATTCTATTTGTCAACCACTCTGACACTAAAAAAGTTCTTTCTAATATCTCTGTGGCTCATTTGGGCACTCAGTTTCCACCTGTGTCCCCTAGTGCGTGTGCCCCTTGTGTTAAACAGCCTGTCTTTATCAACCCTGTCGATTCCCTTGAGGTTCTTGAATGTGGTGATCATGTCCCCCCTAAGTCGTCTGTCTTCCAACGAAGTGAGGTTTAATTCCCGTAGTCTCTCCTCGTAGCTCATGCCTCTCAGCTCGGGTACTAGTCTAGTGGCAAACCTTTGAACCTTTTCCATTTTAGTCTTATGCTTGACTAGATATGGACTCCATGCTGGTGCCGCATACTCCAGGATTGGTCTGACATATGTGGTATATAACGTTCTGAAAGATTCCTTACACAAGTTTTTAAAGGCCGTTCTTATGTTAGCCAACCTGGCATATGCCGCTGATGTTATCCTCTTGATATGAGCTTCAGTGGACAGGTCTGGCGTGATATCAACCCCCAGGTCTTTCTCTCTCTCGGACTCTTGAAGTATTTCATCTCCCAAGTGATACCTTGTATCTGGTCTCCTGCTTCCTACCCCTATCTTCATTACATTACATTTGCTTGGATTAAACTCTAACAGCCATTTGTTCGACCATTCCTGCAGCTTGTCCAGGTCTTATTGCAGCCTCAAGCTGTCCTCCTCTGTCTTAATCCTTCTCATAATTTTGGCGTCGTCAGCAAAAATTGAGAGGAATGAGTCTATACCCTCTGGGAGATCATTTACGTATATCAGAAACAGGATAGGTCCAAGTACAGAGCCCTGTGGGACTCCACTGGTGACTTCACGCCAGTCTGAGGTCTCACCCCTCACTGTAACTCTCTGGTTCCTATTGTTTAGGTACTCCCTTATCCACTGGAGCGCCCTACCAGTTACTCCTGCCTGTTTCTCCAGCTTATGCATCAACCTTTTATGGGTTACTGTGTCAAAGGCTTTCCGAAAGTCCAAAAAAATGCAGTCCGCCCACCCTTCTCTTGTTTAATCTTTGTCACCTGATCGTAGAATTCTATCAATCCTGTAAGGCAAGATTTACCCTCCCTGAACCCATGTTGATGGGTTGTCACGAAGTCTCTTCTCTCCAGATGTGTTACTAGGTTTTTTCTCACAATCTTCTCCATCACCTTGCATGGTATACAAGTTAAGGACACTGGCCTGTAGTTCAGTGCCTCTTGTCTGTCACCCTTTTTGTATATTGGTACTACATTAGCAGTCTTCCATATTTCTGGTAGGTCCCCAGTTTCCAGTGACCTACTATACACTATGGAGAGTGGTAGGCAAAGTGCTCCTGCACACTCTTTCAATACCCATGGCGAGATTCCATCCGGCCCAACAGCTTTTCTCACATCCAGCTCCAATAGGTGCTTCTTGACCTCATCTCTTGTAATTTCGAACCTATCCAAGGTCACCTGGTTTGCTGCCACCTCTTCTAGCGCCGCGACATCTCTCTGTTCTATTGTAAAGACCTCCTGGAACCTTTTGTTGAGTTCTTCACACACCTCTTTGTTATTCTCTGTGTACCTGTCCTCGCCCACCCTAAGTTTCATCACCTGTCCCTTCACTGTTGTCTTCCTCCTGCTGTGACTGTGTAGTAGCTTTGGTTCGGTCTTGACTTTATTTTCTATATCATTTTCATACCTTTTCTCAGCTGCTCTTCTCACACTGACGTACTCGTTCCTGGTTCTCTGGTATCTCACTCTACTTTCTGGTGTTCTGTTATTACAGAAGTTCCTCCATGCCCTTTTGTTCAGCTCCTTTGCTTTCATACATTCCTTATTAATCCACGGATTCTTCCTTTGCTTCTCTGTTTTTTCCTGTCGGGCTGGGACAAACCTGCTTACAGCCTCCTGACATTTTTGGGTGATATAGTCCATCATGTCTTGTACGGACTTGGTTCCGAGTTCTGTGTCCCAATGTATATCCCATAGGAATTTATTCATTTCCTCTTAGTTTCCCTTTCGGTACGCCAGCCCTTTGGTTCCCAGTTCTTTTTTGGGGGTGATAATTCCCAGCTCAACCAGGTACTCAAAGCTCAATACACTATGATCACTCATTCCCAAGGGGGCTTCCAACTTAACTTTCCTTATATCCGACTCATTTAGGGTAAATATCAGATCAAGCAAGGCTGGTTCATCCCCTCCTCTCATTCTTGTCGGTCCCTTGACGTGTTGACTTAGAAAGTTTCTTGTTGCCACATCCAGCAGCTTAGCTCTCCATGTGTCTGGGCCTCCATGTGGGTCTCTGTTCCCCCAATCTATCTTCCCATGGTTGAAGTCTCCCATGATTAGAAGTCTGGATCCGTTCCTGCTAGCCACAGAAGCTGCTCTCTCTATTATATTGATGGTGGCCAAGTTGTTTCTATCATATTCCTGTCTGGGTCTTCTGTCATTCGGTGGGGGGTTATATATGACTACTATTATAATTTTCTGTCCTCCAGTTGCTATGGTGCCTGAAATGTAGTCACTGAAACCTTCACAGTTCTGAATTACCATCTCTTCGAAACTCCAACCTTCTCTTAGTAGCAGAGCTACACCACCTCCTCCTCTCCCTTCTCTCTCTTTCCTCACTACATAGTAGCCCTGTGGAAACACTGCGTTTGTTATGATTTTCGTTAACTTTGTTTCTGTGAGTGCTATTATGTCTAGGTTTTCTTCTAGTGCCCATTCTCCAAGTTCACTTGTTTTATTTGAAATCCCATCTATGTTAGTGTACATCGCATTGAAGCTCACTTTCTTCTGTTCATTTTCATGTCTCTTTCTTGGCAAGCATTCTGCTGGTGTGGGTAGCTGTTCCGTGGGTGAGAGGATCTGTGAGGTGGCTTGCAGGGTCTCAGAGGATTTTGGGGTGGGGGGTGGGGGTTTAAGGGAAGGGGGGACAGGTAGGGTGTGGGTGTGGGTGTGGGAGGATACGGGGTGAGAGGGGAGGAGGGATAGGGAGGGTATGGGATGAAGGGGGAGGGGGGACAGGGGGAAAAGGTGGGAGGGGGGACATGATGGGAATGGGAAAGGGGTGTCAGGGTCAGAATGGGGTGGGGTGGGAGGGAGGGTTGGGTGGGGGCAGGTAGGGTGAGGGGAAGGGAGGGTTTCTATGCAGAGGGGGGTGGTGGTGTTGCCCCCCCCCCCCTCTGGTGTTGCTGGGATGCTGGTTTTGGGTTCTCTTGTCTCGGGGACTGTTGTGTTGAGGGCTGTGATTTCCTGGTTTGCTCTTCTCTCCCTGCGCTTCCTCCTTGCCTCTGCTGCCCTGGCTCTCTCCTCCTTCGTCCTGTCCCTCTGCAGGAATACTTTTTTGTATCCCTCCATATGCTGCAGACGACTCTTCCTTTCGAGAATGTCCGCCTTCGTGGTTTCGTTTGTAAACACCACCTTTACCAGTCGGTTTCAGTCCTTGTTGTACCAGCCCAACCTGAAAACCTTCTCTATGTTATGTACAGCCCCTTCCATCTGTAACCCCTTCAGTAGCCCATGTACTGCCTCTCTATCCTTGCCATTCCATTCTTGCCTGTTGGATCCTTCCTGTTCTTTGATGCCTACAACTACCACTGATCTTTTCCTCTCCAGCAGTTGAGTGGTGCACCTTGCTGCTTCCTGTGACGTAGCTGCTTGCATCGCTACCTCCCTCACTGTGTCCATTGCTTCTGAGCTCTTTTTCAGTATATCCGCAAATGTATCAGGTACAGAGGCATTTCCTTCCAATGTAACATTCCCACCTTCCCTTTGGATGATAATCTGATGCTCGGTCTCTTTATTTTTCTCTGTGAGAGATTTGATCTCCTCCCTTGCTGATGCCAGCTCACTTTGCAGATTGTTAATTGTAATCCTCATTTCATTCATCTCCCTCCTGAATTCCTCCAGAACTTGTGTTAGCAATTCCTTTGTTTGACCTCCCTGGCTGCTTCCCATGTCCCTGTTGCGGCCTCCTGCCATTTTATCCCTTGTCAAGAGAGAGAGAGAGACAGAGAGAGCAAGAGAGCAAAAGAGAGAGAGAGCAAGAGAGAGAGAAAGCAAGAGAGAGAGAGAGCAAGAGAGAGAGAGAGCAACAGAGAGAGAGAGCAACAGAGAGAGAGAGCAACAGAGAGAGAGAGCAAGAGAGAGAGAGAGCAAGAGAGAGAGAGCGCAAGAGAGAGAGAGCGCAAGAGAGAGAGAGAGAGAGAGAGAGAGAGAGAGAGAACGTGTGTGCGCTTGGGATGGGGTTACTAGGAGGTGAGGTGTTCAGCTTACAGCAGGTAAGAGAGGGGGGGTGGATTATGAGAGGTTTTATCTCCTTTCCACGAAAGGTGTTAATCCCTTCTAGCCTGTGTGTGCGTGCATACGTACGTGGGCTTGAGTGCGTGCGTGCGTGCGTGCGTGTGTGCGCGTGCGTGTGTCACTAGTTCCCGGAAGCGGTAACTTCTACCCAGAATGAGCCACACCGAGATTTTAAATATATATACTATCCTGAACAAGAATTTGATAATATTTTACCTCACACTGTACACCTGATTACTTGACCAGAGAGGGGGTACATACCAGTATGATTCCCGCTCACACAACTAGATGAGTAATAATGATGTATGGTTGACGATGGTGCTCCGTCGTCGCCTTTCCACTTGGTGATTCTCTAAGTGCTAGTAGATTGACGATGTCGATTCTTTTCTACACAAATCTCTGGAGTCACAGTCACCACCCAACAAACACAGTCAGCAGTTCCACGGCGGGCTGTTCCACCTGGCCGTCAGGTCTGGTCAGGTCAGGTCACTACTCGGTCCTCCACACTGTATGCATCGGTAATTCCACTAGCTACACTGTGGTTTTTTTGCACTATCGCTAGCGATATGACTATGCTATATAGCACCCTGCTAGCTACACACTGCGAGAGGCCAAATACTATGATCTAGCCTCAATAATCCTTCAACGTCCCGAGAAATTGACGAATTTCCGCAGACCTCGCTAATCGCGTGTCTCGTACCGTCGCTGGCCAACTACTGTGGCCCCGTGCCTGTGGGAGGGTTGTGAAGAGTGGGTATGTGGCCCCGTGCTAGTGTGAAGGTTGTGAAGAGTGAGTATGTGGCCCCGTGCTAGTGGTAGGGTTGTGAAGAGTGAGTATGTGGTCCCGTGTCAGTGGGAGGGTTGTGAAGAGTGGGTATGTGGCCCGGTGCTAGTGTGAGGGTTGTGAAGAGTGAGTACGTGGCCCGTGCCTGTGGGAGGGTTGTGAAGAGTGGGTATGTGGCCCCGCGATAGTGTGAAGGTTGTGAAGAGTGGGTATGTGGCCCCGTGCTAGTGTGAAGGTTGTGAAGAGTGGGTATGTGGCCCTGTGTCAGTGGGAGGGTTGTAATGAGTGGATACGTGGCCCCGTGCTAGTTAGAGGGTTGTGAAGAGTGGGTATGTGGCCTCGTGTCATTGGGAGGGATGTGAAGAGTGGGTATGAGGCCCCTTGCTAGTGTAAGGGTTGTGAAGAGTGGGTATGTAGCCCTGTGCCTGTGGAAGGGTTGTGAAGAAGGGGTATGTAACCCCGTGCTAGTGTGAGGGTTGTGAAGAGTGGGTATGTGGCCCCGTGCAAGTGGGAGGGTTGTGAAGAGTGGGTATGTGCTTCCGTGTCAGTGGTAGGGTTGTGAGGAGTAGGTATGTGGCCCCGTGCTAGTGTGAGGGTTGTGAAGAGTGGGTATGTGGCCCCGTGCCTGTGGGAGGGTTGGGAAGAGTGGGTATGTGGCCTCGTGCTAATGTGAAGGTTGTGAAGAGTGAGTATGTGCCCCCGTGCTAGTGTGAGGGTTGTGAAGAGTGGGTATGTGGCCCTGTGCTAGTGTGAGGGTTGTGAAGAGTGGGTATGTGTCTCCGTGCTAGTGTGAAGGTTGTGAAGAGTGGGTATGTGGTCCCATGCTAGAGTCAGGGTTGTGAAGAGTAGGTATGTGGCCCCGTGCTAGTGGTAGGGCTGTGAAGAGTGAGTATGTGGTCCCGTGTCAGTGGGAGGGTTGTGAAGAGTGGGTATGTGGCCCGGGGCTAGTGTGAGGGTTGTGAAGATTGGGAGCGTGGCCCGTGCCTGTGGGAGGGTTGTGAAGAGCGGGTATGTGGCCCCGTGTTGGTGTGAATTTTGTTAAGAGTGGGTATGTGGCCTCGTGTCAGTGGGAGGGTTGTGAAGAGTGGGTATGTGGCCCCGTGCCAGTGAGAGGGTTGTGAAGAGTGGGTATGTGGCCCCGTGTTAGTGTGAGGGTTGTAAAGAGTGGGTATGTGGCCGCGTGCCGGTGGGAGGGTTGTGAAGAGTGGGTATGTGGCCCCGTGCTAGTGTGAGGGTTGTGAAGAGTGAGTATGTGGTCCCGTGTCAGTGGGAGGGTTGTCAAAATTGGGTGTATGGCCCCGTGCTAGTGTGAGGGTTGTGAAGAGTGGGTACGTGGCCCGTGCTAGTGTGAAGGTTGTGAAGATTGGGTATGTGGCCCCGTGCTATTGTGAAGGTTGTGAAGATTGGGTATGTGGCCCCGTGTCATTGGTAGGGTTGTGAAGAGTGGGAATGAGGCCTCTTGCTAGTGTGAGGGTTGTGAAGAGTGGGTTTGTACCCCTTTGCCTGTGGGAAGGTTGTGAAGAGTGGGTACGTGGCCCCGTGCTAGTGTGAGGGTTGTGAAGAGTAGGTATGTGGCCCCCGTGCTAGTGTGAGGGTTGTGAAGAGAGGGTATGTGGCCCCCGTGCCTGTGGGACGGTTGTGAAGAGTGGGTATGTGGACTCGTGCTAGTGTGAAGGTTGTGAAGAGTGAGTATGTGCCCCCGTGATAGTGTGAGGGTTGTGAAGAGTGGGTATGTGGCCCCGTGCTAGTGTGAGGGTTGTGAAGAGTGGGTATGGTGCCACGTGGAAGTGGGAGGGTTGTGTATAGTGGGTATGTGGCCCCATGCTAGAGTCAGGGTTGTGAAGAGTAGGTATGTGGCCCCGTGCTAGTGGTAGGGTTGTGAAGAGTGAGTATGTGGTCCCGTGTCAGTGGGAGGGTTGTGAAGAGTGGGTATGTGGCCCGGTGCTAGTGTGAGGGTTGTGAAGATTGGGTGCGTGGCCCGTGCCTGTGGGAGGGTTGTGAAGAGTGTGTATGTGGCCCCGCGCTAGTGCAAAGGTTGTGAAGAGTGGGTATGTGGCCCCGTGCTAGTGTGAAGGTTGTGAAGAGTGGGTATGTGGCCCTGTGTCAGTGGGAGGGTTGTAATGAGTGGGTATGTGGCCCCGTGCTTGTTGGAGGGTTGTGAAGAGTGGGTATGTGGCCTCGTGTCATTGGGAGGGTTGTGAAGAGTGGGTATGAGGTCACTTGCTAGTGTGAGGGTTGTGAAGAGTAGGTATGTAGCCCTGTTCCTGTGGAAGGTTGTGAAGAGTGGGTATGTGATCCCGTGCTAGTGTGAGGGTTGTGAAGAGTGGGTATGTGGCCCCGTGCAAGTGGGAGGGTTGTGAAGAGTGAGTCTGTGGTCCTGTGCTAGTGTGAGGGTTGTGAAGAGTGGGTATATGGCCCCGTGCAAGTGGGAGGGTTGTGAGGAGTGAGTATGTGGTCCCGTGCTAGTGTGAGGGTTGTGATGAGTGGGTATATGGCCCCGTGCAAGTGTGAGGGTTGTTAAGAGTGGGTATGTGGCCCTGTGCAAGTGGAAGGGTTGTGAAGAGTGGGTATGTGGCCCCGTGCTAGTGTGAGGGTTGTGAAGAGTGGGTATGTGGCCCCGTGCTAGTGTGAGGGTTGTGAAGAGTAGGTACGTGGCCAGTGCCAGTGGGAGGGTTGGAAAAGTGGGTATGTGACCCCGTGCTAGTGTGAGGGTTGTGAAGAGTAGGTATGTGGCCCCGTGCTAGAGGGAGGGTTGTTAAGAGTGAGTAGGTCGCCCCTGTGCTAGTGAGGGTTGTGAAGAGTGGGTATGTGGCCCCATGCAATTGGGAGGGTTGGGAAGAGTGTGTATGTGGCCCCGCGCTAGTGTAAAAGTTGTGAAGAGTGGGTATGTGGCCCCGTGCTAATGTGAAGGTTGTGAAGAGTGGGTATGTGGCCCTGTGTCATTGGGAGGGTTGTAATGAGTGGGTATGTGGCCCCGTGCTTGTTGGACGGTTGTGAAGAGTGGGTATGTGGCCTCGTGTCATTGGGAGGGTTGTGAAGAGTGGGTGTGAGGCCACTTGCTAGTGTGAGGGTTGTGAAGAGTAGGTATGTAGCCCTGTTCCTGTGGAGGGTTGTGAAGAGTGGGTATGTGACCCCGTGCGAGTGTGAGGGTTGTGAAGAGTGGGTATGTGGCCCCGTGCAAGTGGGAGGGTTGTGAAGAGTGAGTATGTGGTCCCGTGCTACTGTGAGGGTTGTGAAGAGTGGGTATATCGCCCCGTGCAAGTGTGAGGATTGTTAAGAGTGGGTATGTGGCCCTGTGCAAGTGGAAGGGTTGTGAATAGTGGGTATGTGGCCCCGTGCGAGTGTGAGGGTTGTGAAGAATGGGTATGTGGCCCCGTGCTAGTGTGAGGGTTGTAAAGAGTAGGTACGTGGCCCTTGCCAGTGGGAGGGTTGGAAAAGTGGGTATGTGACACCATGGTAGTGTGAGGGTTGTGAAGAGTAGGTATGTGGCCCCGTGCTAGAGGGAGGGTTGTGAAGAGTGGGTATGTGGCCCCGTGCTAGTGCGAGGGTTGTTAAGAGTGAGTATGTGGCGCCCGTGCTAGTGAGGGTTGTGAAGAGTGGGTATGTGGCCCCATGCAATTGGAAGGGTTGTGATGAGTGGGTATGTGGCCCCGTGCTAGTGTGAGGGTTGTGAAGAGTGGGTATGTAGCCCCGTGCAAGTGTGAGGGTTGTTAAGAGTGGGTATGTGGCCCTGTAAAAGTGGAAGGGTTGTGAAGAGTGGGTATGTGGCCCCGTGCGAGTGTGAGGGTTGTGAAGAGTGGGTATGTGGCCCCGTGCTAGTGTGAGGGTTGTGAAGAGTAGGTACGTGGCCCTTGCCAGTGGGAGGGTTGGAAAAGTGGGTATGTGACCCCGTGCTAGTGTGAGGGTTGTGAAGAGTTGGTATGTGGCCGTGTGCTAGAGGGAGGGTTGTGAAGAGTGGGTATGTGGCCCCGTGCTAGTGCGAGGGTTGTTAAGAGTGAGTATGTGGCGCCCGTGCTAGTGAGGGTTGTGAAGAGTGGGTATGTGGCCCCATGCAATTGGGAGGGTTGTGATGAGTAAGTATGTGGCCCCGTGCTAGTGTGAGGGTTGTGAAGAGTGGGTATGTAGCCCCGTGCCTGTGGGAGGGTTGAGAAGAGAGGGTATGTGGCTCCGTGCTAGTGTGAGGGTTGTGAAGAGTGAGTATGTGGCCCCATGCTAGTGTGAGGGTTGTGAAGAGTGTGTATGTGGCCCCGTGCTAGTGTGAGGGTTGTTAAGAGTTGGTATGTGGCCCCGTGCTAGTGTGAGGGTTGTGAAGAGTAGGTACGTGGCCAGTGCCAGTGGGAGGGTTGGAAAAGTGGGTATGTGACCCCGTGCTAGTGTGAGGGTTGTGAAGAGTAGGTATGTGGCCCCGTGCTAGAGGGAGGGTTGTTAAGAGTGAGTAGGTCGCCCCTGTGCTAGTGAGGGTTGTGAAGAGTGGGTATGTGGCCCCATGCAATTGGGAGGGTTGGGAAGAGTGTGTATGTGGCCCCGCGCTAGTGTAAAAGTTGTGAAGAGTAGGTATGTGGCCCCGTGCTAATGTGAAGGTTGTGAAGAGTGGGTATGTGGCCCTGTGTCAGTGGGAGGGTTGTAATGAGTGGGTATGTGGCCCCGTGCTTGTTGGACGGTTGTGAAGAGTGGGTATGTGGCCTCGTGTCATTGGGAGGGTTGTGAAGAGTGGGTATGAGGCCACTTGCTAGTGTGAGGGTTGTGAAGAGTAGGTATGTAGCCCTGTTCCTGTGGAGGGTTGTGAAGAGTGGGTATGTGATCCCGTGCGAGTGTGAGGGTTGTGAAGAGTGGGTATGTGGCCCCGTGCAAGTGGGAGGATTGTGAAGAGTGAGTATGTGGTCCCGTGCTACTGTGAGGGTTGTGAAGAGTGGGTATATCGCCCCGTGCAAGTGTGAGGATTGTTAAGAGTGGGTATGTGGCCCTGTGCAAGTGGAAGGGTTGTGAATAGTGGGTATGTGGCCCCGTGCGAGTGTGAGGGTTGTGAAGAATGGGTATGTGGCCCCGTGCTAGTGTGAGGGTTGTAAAGAGTAGGTACGTGGCCCTTGCCAGTGGGAGGGTTGGAAAAGTGGGTATGTGACACCGTGGTAGTGTGAGGGTTGTGAAGAGTAGGTATGTGGCCCCGTGCTAGAGGGAGGGTTGTGAAGAGTGGGTATGTGGCCCCGTGCTAGTGCGAGGGTTGTTAAGAGTGAGTATGTGGCGCCCGTGCTAGTGAGGGTTGTGAAGAGTGGGTATGTGGCCCCATGCAATTGGGAGGGTTGTGATGAGTGGGTATGTGGCCCCGTGCTAGTGTGAGGGTTGTGAAGAGTGGGTATGTAGCCCCGTGCAAGTGTGAGGGTTGTTAAGAGTGGGTATGTGGCCCTGTAAAAGTGGAAGGGTTGTGAAGAGTGGGTATGTGGCCCCGTGCGAGTGTGAGGGTTGTGAAGAGTGGGTATGTGGCCCCGTGCTAGTGTGAGGGTTGTGAAGAGTAGGTACGTGGCCCTTGCCAGTGGGAGGGTTGGAAAAGTGGGTATGTGACCCCGTGCTAGTGTGAGGGTTGTGAAGAGTTGGTATGTGGCCCCGTGCTAGAGGGAGGGTTGTGAAGAGTGGGTATGTGGCCCCGTGCTAGTGCGAGGGTTGTTAAGAGTGAGTATGTGGCGCCCGTGCTAGTGAGGGTTGTGAAGAGTGGGTATGTGGCCCCATGCAATTGGGAGGGTTGTGATGAGTGAGTATGTGGCCCCGTGCTAGTGTGAGGGTTGTGAAGAGTGGGTATGTAGCCCCGTGCCTGTGGGAGGGTTGAGAAGAGTGGGTATGTGGCTCCGTGCTAGTGTGAGGGTTGTGAAGAGTGAGTATGTGGCCCCATGCTAGTGTGAGGGTTGTGAAGAGTGTGTATGTGGCCCCGTGCTAGTGTGAGGGTTGTTAAGAGTTGGTATATGGCCCCGTGCAAGTGGGAGGGTAGTGAAGAGTGGGTATGTGGCCTCGTGCTAGTGTCAGGGCTGTGAAGAGTGGGTATGTGGCTCCGTGCTAGTGGTAGGGTTGTGAAGAGTGAGTATGTGGTCCCGTGTCAGTGGGAGGGATGTGAAGAGTGGGTGTGTGGCCCTTTGCTAATGTGAGGGTTGTGAAGAGTGGGTAGGTGGCCCGTGCTAGTGTGAAGGTTGTGAAGATTGGGTATGTGGCCCCGTGTTAGTGTGTAGGTTGTGAAGATTGGGTGTGTGGCCCCGCGCTATTGTGAAGGTTGTGAAGAGTGGGTATATAGCCCAGTGCCTTTCGGAGGGTTGTGAAGAGCGGGTATGTGGCCCCGTGTTGGTGTGAATTTTGTTAAGAGTGGGTATGTGGCCTCGTGTCAGTGGGAGGGTTGTGAAGAGTGGGTATGTGGCCCCGTGCCAGTGAGAGGGTTGTGAAGAGTGGGTATGTGGCCCCGTGTTAGTGTGACGGTTGTAAAGAGTGGGAATGTGGCCGCGTGCCTGTGGGAGGGTTGTGAAGTGTGGGTATGTGGCCCTGTGCTAGTGTGAGGGTTGTGAAGAGTGAGTATGTGGTCCCGTGTCAGTGGGAGGGTTGTCAAGAGTGGGTGTATGGCCCCGTGCTAGTGTGAGGGTTGTGAAGAGTGGGTACGTGGCCCGTGCTAGTGTGAAGGTTGTGAAGATTGGGTATGTGGCCCCGTGCTATTGTGAAGGTTGTGAAGATTGGGTATGTGGCCCCGTGTCATTGGTAGGGTTGTGAAGAGTGGGAATGAGGCCTCTTGCTAGTGTGAGGGTTGTGAAGAGTGGGTTTGTACCCCTTTGCCTGTGGGAAGGTTGTGAAGAGTGGGTACGTGGCCCCGTGCTAGTATGAGGGTTGTGAAGAGTAGGTATGTGGCCCCCGTGCTAGTGTGAGGGTTGTGAAGAGAGGGTATGTGGCCCCCGTGCCTGTGGGAGGGTTGTGAAGAGTGGGTATGTGGCCTCGTGCTAGTGTGAAGGTTGTGAAGAGTGAGTATGTGCCCCCGTGATAGTGTGAGGGTTGTGAAGAGTGGGTATGTGGCCCCGTGCTAGTGTGAGGGTTGTGAAGAGTGGGTATGGTGCCACGTGGAAGTGGGAGGGTTGTGTATAGTGGGTATGTGGCCCCATGCTAGAGTCAGGGTTGTGAAGAGTAGGTATGTGGCCCCGTGCTAGTGGTAGGGTTGTGAAGAGTGAGTATGTGGTCCCGTGTCAGTGGGAGGGTTGTGAAGAGTGGGTATGTGGTCCGGTGCTAGTGTGAGGGTTGTGAAGATTGGGTGCGTGGCCCGTGCCTGTGGGAGGGTTGTGAAGAGTGTGTATGTGGCCCCGCGCTAGTGCAAAGGTTGTGAAGAGTGGGTATGTGGCCCCGTGCTAGTGTGAAGGTTGTGAAGAGTGGGTATGTGGCCCTGTGTCAGTGGGAGGGTTGTAATGAGTGGGTATGTGGCCCCGTGCTTGTTGGAGGGTTGTGAAGAGTGGGTATGTGGCCTCGTGTCATTGGGAGGGTTGTGAAGAGTGGGTATGAGGTCACTTGCTAGTGTGAGGGTTGTGAAGAGTAGGTATGTAGCCCTGTTCCTGTGGAAGGTTGTGAAGAGTGGGTATGTGATCCCGTGCTAGTGTGAGGGTTGTGAAGAGTGGGTATATGGCCCCGTGCAAGTGGGAGGGTTGTGAGGAGTGAGTATGTGGTCCCGTGCTAGTGTGAGGGTTGTGATGAGCGGGTATATGGCCCCGTGCAAGTGTGAGGGTTGTTAAGAGTGGGTATGTGGCCCTGTGCAAGTGGAAGGGTTGTGAAGAGTGGGTATGTGGCCCCGTGCTAGTGTGAGGGTTGTGAAGAGTGGGTATGTGGCCCCGTGCTACTGTGAGGGTTGTGAAGAGTAGGTACGTGGCCAGTGCCAGTGGGAGGGTTGGAAAAGTGGGTATGTGACCCCGTGCTAGTGTGAGGGTTGTGAAGAGTAGGTATGTGGCCCCGTGCTAGAGGGAGAGTTGTTAAGAGTGAGTAGGTCGCCCCTGTGCTAGTGAGGGTTGTGAAGAGTGGGTATGTGGCCCCATGCAATTGGGAGGGTTGGGAAGAGTGTGTATGTGGCCCCGCGCTAGTGTAAAAGTTGTGAAGAGTGGGTATGTGGCCCCGTGCTAATGTGAAGGTTGTGAAGAGTGGGTATGTGGCCTCGTGTCATTGGGAGGGTTGTGAAGAGTGGGTATGAGGCCACTTGCTAGTGTGAGGGTTGTGAAGAGTAGGTATGTAGCCCTGTTCCTGTGGAGGGTTGTGAAGAGTGGGTATGTGACCCCGTGCGAGTGTGAGGGTTGTGAAGAGTGGGTATGTGGCCCCGTGCAAGTGGGAGGGTTGTGAAGAGTGAGTATGTGGTCCCGTGCTACTGTGAGGGTTGTGAAGAGTGGGTATATCGCCCCGTGCAAGTGTGAGGATTGTTAAGAGTGGGTATGTGGCCCTGTGCAAGTGGAAGGGTTGTGAATAGTGGGTATGTGGCCCCGTGCGAGTGTGAGGGTTGTGAAGAATGGGTATGTGGCCCCGTGCTAGTGTGAGGGTTGTAAAGAGTAGGTACGTGGCCCTTGCCAGTGGGAGGGTTGGAAAAGTGGGTATGTGACACCGTGGTAGTGTGAGGGTTGTGAAGAGTAGGTATGTGGCCCCGTGCTAGAGGGAGGGTTGTGAAGAGTGGGTATGTGGCCCCGTGTTAGTGCGAGGGTTGTTAAGAGTGAGTATGTGGCGCCCGTGCTAGTGAGGGTTGTGAAGAGTGGGTATGTGGCCCCATGCAATTGGGAGGGTTGTGATGAGTGGGTATGTGGCCCCGTGCTAGTGTGAGGGTTGTGAAGAGTGGGTATGTAGCCCCGTGCAAGTGTGAGGGTTGTTAAGAGTGGGTATGTGGCCCTGTAAAAGTGGAAGGGTTGTGAAGAGTGGGTATGTGGCCCCGTGTGAGTGTGAGGGTTGTGAAGAGTGGGTATGTGGCCCCGTGCTAGTGTGAGGGTTGTGAAGAGTAGGTACGTGGCCCTTGCCAGTGGGAGGGTTGGAAAAGTGGGTATGTGACCCCGTGCTAGTGTGAGGGTTGTGAAGAGTTGGTATGTGGCCCCGTGCTAGAGGGAGGGTTGTGAAGAGTGGGTATGTGGCCCCGTGCTAGTGCGAGGGTTGTTAAGAGTGAGTATGTGGCGCCCGTGCTAGTGAGGGTTGTGAAGAGTGGGTATGTAGCCCCGTGACTGTGGGAGGGTTGAGAAGAGTGGGTATGTGGCTCCGTGCTAGTGTGAGGGTTGTGAAGAGTGAGTATGTGGCCCCATGCTAGTGTGAGGGTTGTGAAGAGTGTGTATGTGGCCCCGTGCTAGTGTGAGGGTTGTTAAGAGTTGGTATGTGGCCCCGTGCAAGTGGGAGGGTAGTGAAGAGTGGGTATGTGGCCTCGTGCTAGTGTCAGGGCTGTGAAGAGTGGGTATGTGGCCCTGTGCTAATGTGAGGGTTGTGAAGAGTGGGTAGGTGGCCCGTGCTAGTGTGAAGGTTGTGAAGAATGGGTATGTGGCCCCGTGTTAGTGTGTAGGTTGTGAAGATTGGGTTTGTGGCCCCGCGCTATTGTGAAGGTTGTGAAGAGTGGGTATATAGCCCAGTGCCTTTCGGAGGGTTGTGAAGAGCGGGTATGTGGCCCCGTGTTGGTGTGAATTTTGTTAAGAGTGGGTATGTGGCCTCGTGTCAGTGGGAGGGTTGTGAAGAGTGGGTATGTGGCCCCGTGCCAGTGAGAGGGTTGTGAAGAGTGGGTATGTGGCCCCGTGTTAGTGTGAGGGTTGTAAAGAGTGGGTATGTGGCCGCGTGCCTGTGGGAGGGTTGTGAAGTGTGGGTATGTGGCCCTGTGCTAGTGTGAGGGTTGTGAAGAGTGAGTATGTGGTCCCGTGTCAGTGGGAGGGTTGTCAAGAGTGGGTGTATGGCCCCGTGCTAGTGTGAGGGTTGTGAAGAGTGGGTACTTGGCCCATGCTAGTGTGAACGTTGTGAAGATTGGGTATGTGGCCCCGTGCTATTGTGAAGGTTGTGAAGATTGGGTATGTGGCCCCGTGTCATTGGTAGGGTTGTGAAGAGTGGGTATGAGGCCTCTTGCTAGTGTGAGGGTTGTGAAGAGTGGGTATGTACCCCTTTGCCTGTGGGAAGGTTGTGAAAAGTGGGTACGTGGCCCCGTGCTAGTGTGAGGGTTGTGAAGAGTAGGTATGTGGCCCCGTGCTAGTGTGAGGGTTGTGAAGAGAGGGTATGTGGCCCCGTGCCTGTGGGAGGGTTGTGAAGAGTGTGTATGTGGCCTCGTGCTAGTGTGAAGGTTGTGAAGAGTGAGTATGTGCCCCCGTGCTATTGTGAGGGATGTGAAGAGTGGGTATGTGGCCCCGTGCTAGTGTGAGGGTTGTGAAGAGTGGGTATGGTGCCCCGTGGAAGTGGGAGGGTTGTGTATAGTGGGTATGTGGCCCAATGCTAGAGTCAGGGTTGTGAAGAGTACATATGTGGCCCCGTGCTAGTGGTAGGGTTGTGAAGAGTGAGTATGTGGTCCCGTGTCAGTGGGAGGGTTGTGAAGATTGGGTGCGTGGCCCGTGCCTGTGGGAGGGTTGTGAAGAGTGTGTATGTGGCCCCGCGCTAGTGCAAAGGTTGTGAAGAGTGGGTATGTGGCCCCGTGCTAGTGTGAAGGTTGTGAAGAGTGGGTATGTGGCCCTGTGTCAGTGGGAGGGTTGTAATGAGTGGGTATGTGGCCCCGTGCTTGTTGGAGGGTTGTGAAGAGTGGGTATGTGGCCTCGTGTCATTGGGAGGGTTGTGAAGAGTGGGTATGAGGTCACTTGCTAGTGTGAGGGTTGTGAAGAGTAGGTATGTAGCCCTGTTCCTGTGGAAGGTTGTGAAGAGTGGGTATGTGATCCCGTGCTAGTGTGAGGGTTGTGAAGAGTGGGTATATGGCCCCGTGCAAGTGGGAGGGTTGTGAGGAGTGAGTATGTGGTCCCGTGCTAGTGTGAGGGTTGTGATGAGCGGGTATATGGCCCCGTGCAAGTGTGAGGGTTGTTAAGAGTGGGTATGTGGCCCTGTGCAAGTGGAAGGGTTGTGAAGAGTGGGTATGTGGCCCCGTGCTAGTGTGAGGGTTGTGAAGAGTGGGTATGTGGCCCCGTGCTAGTGTGAGGGTTGTGAAGAGTAGATACGTGGCCAGTGCCAGTGGGAGGGTTGGAAAAGTGGGTATGTGACCCCGTGCTAGTGTGAGGGTTGTGAAGAGTAGGTATGTGGCCCCGTGCTAGAGGGAGAGTTGTTAAGAGTGAGTAGGTCGCCCCTGTGCTAGTGAGGGTTGTGAAGAGTGGGTATGTGGCCCCATGCAATTGGGAGGGTTGGGAAGAGTGTGTATGTGGCCCCGCGCTAGTGTAAAAGTTGTGAAGAGTGGGTATGTGGCCCCGTGCTAATGTGAAGGTTGTGAAGAGTGGGTATGTGGCCTCGTGTCATTGGGAGGGTTGTGAAGAGTGGGTATGAGGCCACTTGCTAGTGTGAGGGTTGTGAAGAGTAGGTATGTAGCCCTGTTCCTGTGGAGGGTTGTGAAGAGTGGGTATGTGACCCCGAGCGAGTGTGAGGGTTGTGAAGAGTGGGTATGTGGCCCCGTGCAAGTGGGAGGGTTGTGAAGAGTGAGTATGTGGTCCCGTGCTACTGTGAGGGTTGTGAAGAATGGGTATGTGGCCCCGTGCTAGTGTGAGGGTTGTAAAGAGTAGGTACGTGGCCCTTGCCAGTGGGAGGGTTGGAAAAGTGGGTATGTGACACCGTGGTAGTGTGAGGGTTGTGAAGAGTAGGTATGTGGCCCCGTGCTAGAGGGAGGGTTGTGAAGAGTGGGTATGTGGCCCCGTGTTAGTGCGAGGGTTGTTAAGAGTGAGTATGTGGCGCCCGTGCTAGTGAGGGTTGTGAAGAGTGGGTATGTGGCCCCATGCAATTGGGAGGGTTGTGATGAGTGGGTATGTGGCCCCGTGCTAGTGTGAGGGTTGTGAAGAGTGGGTATGTAGCCCCGTGCAAGTGTGAGGGTTGTTAAGAGTGGGTATGTGGCCCTGTAAAAGTGGAAGGGTTGTGAAGAGTGGGTATGTGGCCCCGTGCGAGTGTGAGGGTTGTGAAGAGTGGGTATGTGGCCCCGTGCTAGTGTGAGGGTTGTGAAGAGTAGGTACGTGGCCCTTGCCAGTGGGAGGGTTGGAAAAGTGGGTATGTGACCCCGTGCTAGTGTGAGGGTTGTGAAGAGTTGGTATGTGGCCCCGTGCTAGAGGGAGGGTTGTGAAGAGTGGGTATGTGGCCCCGTGCTAGTGCGAGGGTTGTTAAGAGTGAGTATGTGGCGCCCGTGCTAGTGAGGGTTGTGAAGAGTGGGTATGTGGCCCCATGCAATTGGGAGGGTTGTGATGAGTGAGTATGTGGCCCCGTGCTAGTGTGAGGGTTGTGAAGAGTGGGTATGTAGCCCCGTGACTGTGGGAGGGTTGAGAAGAGTGGGTATGTGGCTCCGTGCTAGTGTGAGGGTTGTGAAGAGTGAGTATGTGGCCCCATGCTAGTGTGAGGGTTGTGAAGAGTGTGTATGTGGCCCCGTGCTAGTGTGAGGGTTGTTAAGAGTTGGTATGTGGCCCCGTGCAAGTGGGAGGGTAGTGAAGAGTGGGTATGTGGCCTCGTGCTAGTGTCAGGGCTGTGAAGAGTGGGTATGTGGCCCTGTGCTAATGTGAGGGTTGTGAAGAGTGGGTAGGTGGCCCGTGCTAGTGTGAAGGTTGTGAAGAATGGGTATGTGGCCCCGTGTTAGTGTGTAGGTTGTGAAGATTGGGTTTGTGGCCCCGCGCTATTGTGAAGGTTGTGAAGAGTGGGTATATAGCCCAGTGCCTTTCGGAGGGTTGTGAAGAGCGGGTATGTGGCCCCGTGTTGGTGTGAATTTTGTTAAGAGTGGGTATGTGGCCTCGTGTCAGTGGGAGGGTTGTGAAGAGTGGGTATGTGGCCCCGTGCTAGTGAGAGGGTTGTGAAGAGTGGGTATGTGGCCCCGTGTTAGTGTGAGGGTTGTAAAGAGTGGGTATGTGGCCGCGTGCCTGTGGGAGGGTTGTGAAGTGTGGGTATGTGGCCCTGTGCTAGTGTGAGGGTTGTGAAGAGTGAGTATGTGGTCCCGTGTCAGTGGGAGGGTTGTCAAGAGTGGGTGTATGGCCCCGTGCTAGTGTGAGGGTTGTGAAGAGTGGGTACTTGGCCCATGCTAGTGTGAACGTTGTGAAGATTGGGTATGTGGCCCCGTGTCATTGGTAGGGTTGTGAAGAGTGGGTATGAGGCCTCTTGCTAGTGTGAGGGTTGTGAAGAGTGGGTATGTACCCCTTTGCCTGTGGGAAGGTTGTGAAAAGTGGGTACGTGGCCCCGTGCTAGTGTGAGGGTTGTGAAGAGTAGGTATGTGGCCCCGTGCTAGTGTGAGGGTTGTGAAGAGAGGGTATGTGGCCCCGTGCCTGTGGGAGGGTTGTGAAGAGTGTGTATGTGGCCTCGTGCTAGTGTGAAGGTTGTGAAGAGTGAGTATGTGCCCCCGTGCTATTGTGAGGGATGTGAAGAGTGGGTATGTGGCCCCGTGCTAGTGTGAGGGTTGTGAAGAGTTGGTATGGTGCCCCGTGGAAGTGGGAGGGTTGTGTATAGTGGGTATGTGGCCCAATGCTAGAGTCAGGGTTGTGAAGAGTACGTATGTGGCCCCGTGCTAGTGGTAGGGTTGTGAAGAGTGAGTATGTGGTCCCGTGTCAGTGGGAGGGTTGTGAAGATTGGGTGCGTGGCCCGTGCCTGTTGGAGGGTTGTGAAGAGTGTGTATGTGGCCCCGCGCTATCGTAAATGTTGTGAAGAGTGGGTATGTGGCCCCGTGCTAGTGTGAAGGTTGTGAAGAGTGGGTATGTGGGCCTGTGCCAGTGGGAGGGTTGTAATAAGTGGGTATGTGGCCCCGTGCTTGTTGGAGGGTTGTGAAGAGTGGGTGTGTGGCCTCGTGTCATTGGGAGGGTTGTGAAGAGTGGGTATGAGGCCACTTGCTAGTGTGAGGGTTGTGAAGAGTAGGTAGGTAGCCCTGTTCCTGTGGAGTGTTGTGAAGAGTGGGTATTTGACCCCGTGCTAGTGTGAGGGTTGTGAAGAGTGGGTATGTGGTCCTGTGCTAGTGTGAGGGTTGTTAAGAGTGGGTATGTGGCCCTGTGCAAGTGTGAGGGTTGTGAAAAGTGGGTATGTGGCCCCGTGCTAGTGTGAGGGTTGTGAAGAGTGGGTATGTGGCCCTGTGCAAGTGTGAGGGTTGTTAAGAGTGGGTATGTGGCCCTGTGCAAGTGTGAGGGTTGTGAAAAGTGGGTATGTGGCCCCGTGCTAGTGAGAGGGTTGTGAAGAGTGGGTATATGGCCCTGTGCAAGTGTGAGGGTTGTTAAGAGTGGGTATGTGGCCCTGTGCAAGTGTGAGGGTTGTGAAAAGTGGGTATGTGGCCCCGTGCTAGTGTGAGGGTTGTGAAGAGTGGGTATGTGGCCCCGTGCTAGTGTGAGGGTTGTGAAGAGTAGGTACGTGGCCATTGCCAGTGGGAGGGTTGGAAAAGTGGGTATGTGACTCCGTGCTAGTGTGAGGGTTGTGAAGAGTAGGTATGTGGCCCCGTGCTAGAGGGAGGGTTGTTAAAAGTGAGTATGTTGCCCCCGTGCGAGTGAGGGTTGTGAAGAGTGGGTATGTGGCCCCATGCAATTGGGAGGGTTGTGATGAGTGGGTATGTGGCCCCGTGCTAGTGTCAGGGTTGTGAAGAGTGGGTATGTAGCCCCGTGCCTGTGGGAGGGTTGAGAAGAGTGGGTATGTGGCTCCATGCTAGTGTGAGGGTTGTGAAGAGTGAGTATGTGGCCCCATGCTAGTGTGAGGGTTGTGAAAAGTGTGTATGTGGCCCCGTGCTAGCGTGAGGGTTGTTAAGAGTGGGTATGTGGCCCCGTGCAAGTGGGAGGGTAGTGAAGAGTGGGTATGTGGCCTCGTGCTAGTGTCAGGGGTGTGAAGAGTGGATATGTGTTTCTGTGCTAGTGGTAGGGTTGTGAAGAGTGAGTATGTGGTCCCGTGTCAGTGGGAGGGTTGTGAAGAGTGGGTGTGTGGCCCTGTGCTAATGTGAGGGTTGTGAAGAGTGGGTACGTGGCCCGTGCTAGTGTGAAGGTTGTGAAGATTGGGTATGTGACCCCGTGTTAGTGTGTAGGTTGTGAAGATTGGGTATGTGGCCCCGCGCTATTGTGAAGGTTGTGAAAAGTGGGTATATAGCCCGGTGCCTGTGGGAGGATTGTAAAGAGTGGGTATGTGGCCCCGTGTTAGTGTGAATTTTGTTAAGAGTGGGTATGTGGCCTCGTGTCAGTGGGAGGGTTGTGAAGATTGCGTATGTGGCCCCATGCTAGTGCGGGTTGTGAAGAGTGGGTATATAGCCCGGTGCCTTCGGGAGGGTTGTGAAGAGCGGGTATGTGGCCCCGTGTTGGTGTGAATTTTGTTAAGAGTGGGTATGTGGCCTCGTGTCAGTGGGAGGGTTGTGAAGAGTGGGTATGTAGCCCCGTGCCAGTGGGAGGGTTGTGAAGAGTGGGTATGTGGCCCCGTGTTAGTGTGAGGGTTGTGAAGAGTGGGTATGTGGCCGCGTGCCTGTGGAAGGGTTGTGAAGAGTTGGTATGTGGCCCCGTGCTAGTGTGAGGGTTGTGAAGAGTGAGTATGTGGTCCTGTGTCAGTGGGAGGGTTGTGAAGAGTGGGTGTATGGCCCCGTGCTAGTGTGAGGGTTGTAGAGAGTGGGTACGTGGCCCGTGCTAGTGTGAAGGTTGTGAAAATTGGGTATGTTGCCCAGTGCTATTGTGAAGGTTGTGAAGATTGGGTATGTGGATCCGTGTCATTGGTAGGGTTGTGAAGAGTGGGTATGAAGCCCCTTGCTAGTGTGAGGCTTGTGAAGAGTGGGTATGTACCCCTTTGCCTGTGGGAAAGTTGTGAAGAGTGGGTACGTGGCATCGTGCTAGTGTGAGGGTTGTGAAGAGTAGGTATGTGGCCCCGTGCTAGTGTGAGGGTTGTGAAGAGTGGGTATGTGGCCCCGTGCCTGTGGGAGGGTTGTGAAGAGTGGGTATGTGGCCCCGTGCTAGTGTGAGGGTTGTGAAGAGTGAGTATGTGGCCCCGTACTAGTGTGAGGGTTGTGAAGAGTGGGTATGTGGCCCCGTGCTAGTGTGAGGGTTGTGAAGAGTGGGTATGGTGCCCCGTGAAAGTGGGAGGGTTGTGAAGAGTTGGTATGTGGCCCCGTGCTAGTGATAGGGTTGTGAAGAGTGAGTATGTGGTCCCGTGTCAGTGGAAGGGTTGTAAAGAGTGGGTATGTGGCCCGGTGCTAGTGTGAGAGTTGTGAAGAGTGGGTACGTGGCCCGTGCCTGTGGGAGGGTTGTGAAGAGTGGGTATTTGGCCCCGCGCTAGTGTGAAGGTTGTTAAGAGTGGGTATGTGGCCCCGTGCTAGTGTGAGTGTTGTGAAGAGTGGGTACGTGGCCCGTGCCTGTGGCAGGGTTGGGAAGAGTGGGTATGTGGCCTCGTGCTAGTGTGAAGGTTGTGAAGAGTGGGTATGTGGCCCTTTGTCAGTGGGAGGGTTGTAATGAGTGGGTATGTGGCCCCGTGCTAGAGGGAGGGTTGTAAAGAGTGGGTATATGACCCCGTGCTAGTGCGAGGGTTGTTAAGAGTGGGTATGTGGCCCCAGTGCTAGTGAGGGTTGTGAAGAGTGGGTATGTGGCCCCGTGCAATTGGGAGGGTTGTGATGAGTGGGTATGTGGCCCCGAGCTAGTGTCAGGGTTGTGAAGAGTGGGTATGTGGCTTCGTGTCATTGGAATGGTTGTGAAGAGTTGGTATGAGGCCCCTTGCTAGTGTGAGGGTTGAGAAGAGTGGGTATGTGGCCCCGTGCTAGTGTGAGGGTTGTGAAGAGTGAGCATGTGGCCCCATGCTAGTGTGAGGGTTGTGAAGAGTGGGTATGTGGCCCCGTTCTAGTGTGAGGGTTGTTAAGAGTGGGCATGTTGCACCGTGCAAGTGGGAGGGTTGTGAAGAGTGGATATGTGGCCCTGTGCTAGTGTCAGGGTTGTGAAGAGTGGGTATGTGGCCCCGTGCTAGTGGTAGGGTTGTGAAGAGTGAGTATGTGGTCCCGTGTCAGTGGGAGGGTTGTGAAGAGTGGGTATGTGGCCCCGTGCTAGTGTTAGGGTTGTGAACAGTAGGTACGTGTCCCGAGCCTGAGGGAGGGTTGTGAAGAGTGGGTATGTTGCCCTGTGTCAGTGGGAAGGTTGTGATGAGTGGGTATGTGGCCCCGTGGTAGTGTGAGGGTTGTTAAGAGTGGGTATGTGGCCCCGTGCAAGTGGGAGGGTTGTGAAGAGTGGGTATGTGGCCTGTTGTAATCCCAGCAGAAGTTAAGGTTAAGGTGCTAAACACAGGGCATGTGTTCTCCTGTCACCCAGACCGCGTATATACACTGACCGGTCAGGCAAGTGAGGAGCCATACCCTACGGGGAGTGTGCCAGGGGAGAGCACACCAGCGGCTGAGGACATAGGTAGGGGTACGAGGAGTTGGCAATCAAGGGTGGATAACACAGAACAGCCTTCGCAGGACCGGGGACAAGGTCCACAGGCGACGTTGACACATCGCTATCCGACCCGCTCTCGTGGGGTCATGAACACAGAAGGAGCATAGTATGTACTGTAGAGTAGTGCATGGCCATGGTAGTTTTTGTAGAGTGTGGGGTAGTGTGTAGTGTGTGGTGTTGAGTGGTGCATGGGCATGGTAGTTTTGTCGAGTGTGGGGTAGTGTGTAGAATGTTGTGTTGGGGGCGTTGAGGACGCCGGGTGTTGTGTTGAGGGCGTTTGGACGCCTGGTATGGAGTGTGGTGTTGTGGAGTATATGGTAGCGCAGGGGCGCCAGGTAGTAGTCGGTAAGGTGAGTATTGGCGTAGCAAGGTCGGTGCGTTAGGACGCAGGAAGTGGTTGTAGGGATGTGTGGCGTTATATTGAGGTCATCAGTGGTTGGGATGACCAGAGGTAATGGTGTGTCGGAGTGGGTAAGTCTTATGGATAAGATGAAATGTGGATAATTGCAGGAGTTGGTGGCTGCAGTAGGCAAGCCAAGTCGATATATCTAGCAAAACTCATAAAAGACTAATAAAAATTCATTATTCTCATTAAAATTTTCATTAATTATGTCGGAGTGGGTAAGTCTTATGGATAAGATTACAATGTAGAATTTCAAAATTTCAGGTGTTGGTGGTTGCAGTGGGCTACCTTGAGGCTACCTTGAGGTGCTTCCGGGGCTTAGTGTCCCCGCGGCCCGGTCGTCGACCAGGCCTCCTGGTTGCTGGACTGATCAACCAGGCTGTTAGACGCGGCTGCTCGCAGCCTGACGTATGAGTCACAGCCTGGTTGATCAGGTATCCTTTGGAGGTGCTTATCCAGTTCTCTCTTGAACACTGTGAGGGGTTTGCCAGTTATGGGCGAGCCAAGTAGATATACTAATGTCTCATTAATTAAGTTGTTACAAGAATCTCACTTGAGGCGAGCCAGTGGCAGTATGATGCTTTAGTAACATTAGTTGTGAAATTATTTTAATGAAGTATTTATTGTGATAATGTATGTGTATGTATATATTGTATATTACCTCATCGGCACCATTACTGAGTGTTAGGCTTGAGAAGGTCCCCCGGGATCATGTCACAGAGCTTCAGGTAGAGTAGAAGGGAAGCTATACCTGGTTGATACCTGGTTGATGGGGTTTTGGGAGTTCTTCTACTCCCCAAGCCCGGCCCGAGGCCAGGCTTGACTTGTGAGAGTTTGGTCCACCAGGCT
Source organism: Procambarus clarkii (assembly GCF_040958095.1). Taxonomy (NCBI): domain Eukaryota; kingdom Metazoa; phylum Arthropoda; class Malacostraca; order Decapoda; family Cambaridae; genus Procambarus; species Procambarus clarkii. The sequence goes on along the minus strand of NC_091183.1, from coordinate 8,942,864 downwards.
GTTGCTTGGAGCGGCCCGAGGTATGAGGCTATGAGGCTACACTCAGTAATTCTAGAAAAAAATGGGGGAGGAAGTGAAGCCAACGTGACGTTATAGGCGAAATTCGCCCCCTGACATCAAAGCAGGGATAAGGGCCAGCTGCAATAGCTTTGCAGCTGCGCTCAGGCTATATACGGGGAGAGAGTAAGGAGCCGAGGGGGTGTTATGTAATAATGGGATCGAGCCAGGGGGCTCCGAGGGAATATTTTGCAGGTACAGCGGTTGGGAAGGTGTGAATACAGGTGGACACACTCTGGGCAGATGGGCCTAGAGTAATGTGCTACAGCTGTGGTGAGCACAGCAAGGAAGGATGACCAGAGAGCTGTGAGGTATCGACATCGTTCTGGGGTTGGTGCTCTGGAACGAGACGTCAGCACAGACCCGAGGGAACATGACCCTGGGGTAGGAATCTCCGTTGCTCTGGAGGCCAGGATCACGTTAGCTCAGAGCAACGATGGGACATTGACAACATTCACCAGGCTGGACAGCCTGGGTTTTGTCTGGGTCATGGAGGATCTATGACCTAGCAACCATGGGACACGAAGACAGGAGAAGTGATGCTGCCAATTGTGGAGGAGGCCAGTGAAACATTGTGTGATCATTGTAAGCCCTTATGTCAACAGTACAGGGCAAGATGTTAAATTGTTAGGAACTTATTACTAAGGATGAAGAACCTTAGATATATATGTGTTGTGTATATATTAATGACTTGTGTCATTTCTGTTTAAGTGCCAGCATTCTGGTCCATGTAATTTTATGGTTATGTTTGTATGTAATTATATGTCAGCAGTTTAGGTATATTGTTGGAGATGGGAAAAATTATTACAGACTATTTTACCTGTGCTATGATGTGAATATAATGTATATGTTGGAGAAGTTTTGTGAGTCATGTCGGGAAATTTTTTAATTTATTTCATAGTGTGTATGATGAACTTATTGGATGATTTTTTAGTTGTACACATATGGTGGGTGCATCCTCCAGGTCCTTGCACTAATGGAACCATTGCAATGATGCATATGGGGACATATGCGTGTTTAAGGAGGGGAGTGGTGTTGTAATCCGCAAGTTAGTAGGAATTATTAGCTAGAGGATCATTACTACAACACTTAACGAATGATGATTGGAAGTACATGTAAGTAGACAGACTATGGATCACATATCTAAGAAAGGTCAATGGATTAAGACCGAAGCTGTTTAGCCAAATTAATAATTCCTGGAAAGAGGAATTATTCTTCGTCAGGCTTCTAGGATCAAGGTTACCGCTCTTGGGATAAGGTTAATCGGATTATACCTTCCTTGAGAGGCGGGGTGAAATGTTTGAGGCCATGGCTGACTGGAGTCAGTCTTGTTGTGGGAGTTGAACTGGCAAGTCCTCCAAGGTCTCCGTTTGCGGCAGCAGCGAAGTGTAGGAGACAGCTATGCGAGAGCCTGATGTAATCTTAGTGACCAAGTTAAGTCTGCAGTATGTGAGTATTGAATAAAAGACTAACCGGGTGTGGAGCGTTGTAGTAATCATTCCGTATTAGGGACTTAGGCGGAAATTACGAGTGTGGGTGGTGATCGCGGAGGTCAAGTGGTCTATGGGTATTGGAAGTGTATTGACCTAATAGAGTATGTTAATATGTAATTATTTGTCAGAGTCTATTCTTTGTAATTAAATGACAAAACCCGATGGCCTTTAAATACCTTCCATATGTTCATTCATTGTGTTCCAGTACAAACCTAGTGGTACACCTCAAGGGTCTGGTGTGTGTGTAGAAGTATAGGTGGTAGTAACGGTTGCTGAGGCAAGGTGTTATGTGTTGTGTAATCGCTGTGATCGGAATGAACCGGGGTTCAGCGTCACGACAGGCCTCGTGCTAGTGTCAGGGTTGTGAAGAGTGGGTATGTGGCCCCGTGCTAGTGGTAGGACTGTGAAGAGTGAGTATGTGGTCCCGTGTCAGTGGGAGGGTTGTGAGGAGTGTGTGTGTGGCCACGTGCTAGTGTGAGGGTTGTGAAGAGTGAGTACATGGCCCGTGCTAGTGTGAAGGTTGTGAAGATTGGGTATGTGGCCCCGTGCTAGTGTGAAGGTTGTGAAGATTGGGTATGTGGCCCCGTGCTAGTGTAAAGGTTGTGAAGAGTGGGTATGTTGCCTCGTGTCATTGGGAGGGTTGTGAAGCGTGGGTATGAGGCCCCATGCTAGTGAAGGTTGTGAAGAGTGGGTATATAGCCCGGTGCCTGTGGGAGGGTAGTGAAGAGTGGGTATGTGGCCCCGTGCTAGTGTGAGGGTTGTTAAGAGTTGGTATGTGGCATCGTGTCAGTGGGAGGGTTGTGAAGAGTGGGTATGTGGCCCCGTGCCAGTGGGAGGGTTGTGAAGAGTAGGTATGTGGCCCCGTGTTAGTGTGAGAGTTGTAATGAGTGGGTATGTGGTCCCGTGTCAGTGGGAGGGTTGTGAAGAGTGAGTATGTGGCCCCGTGCTAGTGTGAGGGTTGTGATGAGTGGGTATGTGGTTCCGTGTCAGTGGGAGGGTTGTGAAGAGTGGTTATGTGGCCCCGTGCTAGTGTGAGGAATGTGAAGAGTGGGTATGTGCCCGCGTACCTGTGGGAGGGTTGTGAAGAGTGGGTATGTGGCCCCGTGCTAGTGTGAGGGTTGTGAAGAGTGAGTATGTGGCCCCGTGCTAGTGTGAGGGTATTGAAGATTGGGTATGTGGCCCCGTGCTAGTGTGAGGGTTATGAAAAGTAGGAATGTGGCCCCGTGCAAGTGGGAGGGTTGTGAAGAGTATGTGGTCCGGGGTCATTGGGAGGGTTGTGAAGAGTGGGTGTATTGGCCCGTGCTTGCTAGTGTGAGGGTTGTGAAGAGTGGGTACGTGGCTCGTGCTAGTGTGAAGGTTGTGAAGATTGGGTATGTGGCCCCGTGTTATTGGCAGGGATGTGAAGAGTGGGTATGAGGCCCCTTGCTAGTGTAAGTGTTGTGAAGAGTGGGTATGTAGCCCGGTGCCTGTGGGACGGTTGTGAAGAGTGGGTATGTGGTCCCGTATTGTGGGAGGGTTGTGATGAATAGGTATGTGGTCCTGTGTCAATGGGAGGGTTGTGAAGAGTGGGTATATGGCCCCGAACTAGTGTGAGTGTTGTGAAGAGTGGGTATGTGGCCCCGTTCTAGTGTGAGGGTTGTGAAGAGTGGGTATGTGGCCCAGTGCAAGTGGGAGGGTTGTGATGAGTAAGTATGTGGTACCGTGCTAGTTTGAGGGTTGTTAAGAGTGGGTATGTGGCCTCGTGCAAGTGGGAGGGTTGTGAAAAGTGGGTATGTGGCCTTGTGCTAGTGTCAGGGTTGTGAAGAGTGGGTATGTGGCCCCGTGCAAGTAGTAAGGTTGTGAAGAGTGAGTATGTGGTCCCATGTCAGTGGGAGGGTTGCGAAGAGTGGCTGTGTGGCCCCGTGCTAATGTGAGGGTTGTGAAGAGTGGGTACGTGGCCCGTGATAGGGTGAAGGTTGTGAAGATTGGGTATGTGGCCCCGTGCTAGTGTGAAGGTTGTGAAGATTGGGTATGTGGCCCCGTGCTAGTGTGAAGGTTGTGAAGAGTGGATATGTGGCATTGTGTCATTGGGAGGGTTGTGAAGAGTGGGTATGAGGCCCCTTGCTAGTGAGGATTGTGAAGAGTGGGTATATAGCCCGGTGCCTGTGGGAGGGTTGTGAAGAGTGGGTACGTGGCCTCGTGCTAGTGTGAGGGTTGTTAAGAGTTGGTATGTGGCTTCGTGTCAGTGGGAGGGTTGTGAAGAGTGGGTATGTGGCCCCGTGCCAGTGGGAGGGTTGTGAAGAGTAGGTATGTGGCCCCGTGCTAGTGTGAGGGTTGTGATGAGTGGGTATGTGGTCCCGTGTCAGTGGGAGGGTTGTGAAGAGTGAGTATGTGGCCCCGTGCTAGTGTGAGGGTATTGAAGATTGGGTATGTGGCCCCGTGCTAGAATGAGGGTTGTGAAGAGTGGGAATGTGGCCCCGTGCAAGTGGGAGGGTTGTGAAGAGTATGTGGTCCCGTGTCATTGGGAGGGTTGTGAAGAGTATGTGGTCCCGTGTCAATGGGAGGGTTGTGAAGAGTGGGTACGTGGCCCGTGCTAGTTTGAAGGTTGTGAAGATTGGGTATGTGGCCCCGTGTCATTGGCAGGGATGTGAAGAGTGGGTATGAGGCCCCTTGCTAGTGTGAGGGTTGTGAAGAGTGGGTATGCAGCTAGGTGCCTGTGGGTCGGTTGTGAAGAGTGGGTATGTGGTCCCGTGCTAGTGGGAGGGTTGTGATGAATAGGTATGAGGTCCCGTGTCAATGGGAGGGTTGTGAAAAGTGGGTATATGGCCCCGAACTAGTGTGAGTATTGTGAAGAGTGGGTATGTGGCCCCGTGCTAGTGTGGGGGTTGTGTAGAGTGGGTATGTGGCCCAGTGCAAGTGGGAGGGTTGTGATGAGTAAGTATGTGGTACCGTGCTAGTTTGAGGGTTGTTAAGAGTGGGTATGTGGCCTCGTGCAAGTGGGAGGGTTGTGAAAAGTGGGTATGTGGCCTTGTGCTAGTGTCAGGGTTGTGAAGAGTGGGTATGTGGCCCCGTGCTAGTAATAAGGTTGTGAAGAGTGAGTATGTGGTCCCATGTCAATGGGAGGGTTGCGAAGAGTGGCTGTGTGGCCCCGAGCTAATGTTAGGGTTGTGAAGAGTGGGTACGTGGCCCGTGATAGGGTGAAGGTTGTGAAGATTGGGTATGTGGCCCCGTGCTAGTGTGAAGGTTGTGAAGATTGGTTATGTGGCCCCGTGCTAGTGTAAAGGTTGTGAAGAGTGGGTATGTGGCATTGTGTCATTGGGAGGGTTGTGAAGAGTGGGTATGAGGCCTCTTGCTAGTGAGGATTGTGAAGAGTGGGTATATAGCCCGGTGAATGTGGGAGGGTTGTGAAGAGTGGGTATGTGGCCTCGTGCTAGTGTGAGGGTTGTGATGAGTGGGTATGTGGTCCCGTGTCAGTGGGAGGGTTGTGAAGAGTGGTTATGTGGCCCCGTGCTAGTGTGAGGGTTGTGAAGAGTGGGTACGTGGCCCGTGCTAGTGTGAAGGTTGTGAAGATTGGGTATGAGGCCCCGTGCTATTGTGAAGGTTGTGAAGATTGGGTATGTGGCCCCGTGTCATTGGCAGGGTTGTGAAGAGTGGGTATGAGGCCCCTTGCAAGTGTGAGGGTTGTGAAGAGTGGGTATGTACCCCGGTGCCTGTGGGAAGGAAGTGAAGAGTGGGTACGTGGCCCCGTGCTAGTGTGAGGGTTGTGAAGAATAGTTATGTGGCCCCGTGCAAGTGGGAGGGTTGTGATGAGTGGGAATGTGCTCCCGTGTCAGTGGGAGGGTTGTGAAGAGTAGGTATGTGGCCCCGTGCTAGTGTGAAGGTTGTGAAGAGTGGGTATGTTGTCTCGTGTCATTGGGAGGGTTGTGAAGCGTGGGTATGAGGCCCCATGCTAGTGAGGGGTTGTGAAGAGTGGGTATGTGGCCCCGTGCTAGTGTGAGGAATGTGAAGAGTGGTTATGTGGCCCCGTGCTAGTGTGAGGAATGTGAAGAGTGGGTATGTGGCCGCGTGCCTGTGGGAGGGTTGTGAAGAGTGGGTATGTGGCCCCGTGGTAGTGTGAGGGTTGTGAAGAGTGAGTATGTGGCCCCGTGCTAGTGTGAGGGTATTGAAGATTGGGCATGTGGCCCCGTGCTAGTGTGAGGGTTGTGAAGAGTGGGTACGTGGCCCGTGCTAGTGTGAAGGTTTTGAAGATTGGGTATGAGGCCCCGTGCTATTGTGAAGGTTGTGAAGATTGGGTATGTGGCCCCGTGTCATTGGCAGGGTTGTGAAGAGTGGGTATGAGGCCCCTTGCAAGTGTGAGGGTTGTGAAGAGTGGGTATGTACCCCGGTGCCTGTGGGAAGGAAGTGAAGAGTGGGTACGTGGCCCCGTGCTAGTGTGAGGGTTGTGAAGAATAGTTATGTGGCCCCGTGCAAGTGGGAGGGTTGTGATGAGTGGGAATGTGCTCCCGTGTCAGTGGGAGGGTTGTGAAGAGTAGGTATGTGGCCCCGTGCTAGTGTGAAGGTTGTGAAGAGTGGGTATGTTGTCTCGTGTCATTGGGAGGGTTGTGAAGCGTGGGTATGAGGCCCCATGCTAGTGAGGGTTGTGAAGAGTGGGTATGTGGCCCCGTGCTAGTGTGAGGAATGTGAAGAGTGGTTATGTGGCCCCGTGCTAGTGTGAGGAATGTGAAGAGTGGGTATGTGGCCGCGTGCCTGTGGGAGGGTTGTGAAGAGTGGGTATGTGGCCCCGTGGTAGTGTGAGGGTTGTGAAGAGTGAGTATGTGGCCCCGTGCTAGTGTGAGGGTATTGAAGATTGGGCATGTGGCCCCGTGCTAGTGTGAGGGTTGTGAAGAGTGGGAATGTGGCCCCGTGTAAGTGGGAGGGTTGTGAAGAGTATGTGGTCCCGTGTCATTGGGAGGGTTGTGAAGAGTGGGTGTATTGGCCCGTGCTAGTGTGAGGGTTGTGTAGAGTGGGTACGTGGCCCGTGCTAGTGTGAAGGTTGTGAAGATTGGATATGTGGCCCCGTGTCATTGGCAGGGATGTGAAGAGTGGGTATGAGGCCCCTTGCTAGTGTGAGGGTTGTGAAGAGTGGGTATGTAGCCCGGTGCCTGTGGGAGGGTTATGAAGAGTGGGTATGTGGTCCCGTGCTAGTGGGAGGGTTGTGAATAGTGGGTATATAGCCCGGTGCCTGTGGGAGGGTTGTGAAGAGTGGGTATGTGGCCTCGTGCTAGTGTGAGGGTTGTGATGAGTGGGCATGTGGTCCAGTGTCAGTGGGAGGGTTGTGAAGAGTGGTTATGTGGCCCCGTGCTAGTGTGAGGGTTGTGAAGAGTGGGTATGTGGCCGCGTGTCTGTGGGAGGGTTGTGAAGAGTCGGAATGTGGCCCCGTGCTAGTGTGAGGGTTGTGAAGAGTGAGTATGTGGTCCCGTGTCAGTGGGAGGGTTGTGAAGAGTGGGTATATGGCCCCGTGCTAGTGTGAGGGTTGTGAAGAGTGGGTACGTGACCCGTGCTAGTGTGAAGGTTGTGAAGATTGGGTATGTGGCCCCGTGCTATTTTGAAGGTTGTGACGATTGGGTATGTGGCCCCGTGTCATTGGCAGGGTTGTGAAGAGTGGGTATGAGGCCCCTTGCAAGTGTGAGGGTTGTGAAGAGTGGGTATGTACCCCGGTTCCTGTGGGAAGGTTGTGAAGAGTGGGTACGTGGCCCCGTGCCTGTGGGAGGGTTGTGAAGAGTGGGTATGTGGCCCCGTGCTAGTGTGAGTGTTGTGAAGAGTGAGTATGTGGCCCCGTGCTAGTGTGAGTGTTGTGAAGAGTGGGTATGGTGGCGCGTGAAAGAGGGAGGGTTGTGAAGAGTGGGTATGTGGCCCCATGCTAGAGTCAGGGTTGTGAAGAGTGGATATGTGGCCCCGTGCTAGTGGTAGGGTTGTGAAGAGTGAGTATGTGGTCCCGGGTCAGTGGAAGGGTTGTGAAGAGTGGGTATGTGGCCCGGTGCTAGTGTGAAGGTGGTGACGAGTGGGTATGTGGCCCCGTGCTAGTGTGAGGGTTGTAAAGAGTGAGTATGTAGCCCCGTGCTAGTGTGAGGGTTGTGAAGAGTGAGTATATGGCCCCGTGCTAGTGTGAGGGTTGTTAAGAGTGGGTATGTGGCCCCGTGCAAGTGGATGGGTAGTGAAGAGTGGGTATGTGGCCCCGTGCTAGTGTGAGGGTTGTGAAGAGTGGGTATTTGGCCCCTGCTTGTGTGAGGGTTGTGAAGAGTGGGTATGTGGCCCCGTGCTGGTGTGAGGGTTTTGAAGAGTGGGTATGTGGTCCCGTGCTAGTGTGGAGGTTGTGAAGGGTGGGTATGTGGCCCTTTGTCAGTGGGAGGGTTGTAATGAGTGGGTATGTGGCCCCGTGCTATTTGTAGGGTTGTGAAGAGTGGGTATGTGGCTTCGTGTCATTAGAAGGGTTGTGAAAAGTTGGTATGAGGCCCCATGCTAGTGTGAGGGTTGTGAAGAGTGGGTATGTAGCCCCGTGCCTGTGGGAGGGTTGTGAAAAGTAGGTATGTGACCCCGTGCTAGCGTGAGGGTTGTGAAGAGTGGGTATGTTGCCTGTGCTAGAGGGAGGGTTGTAAAGAGTGGGTATGGACCCCGTGCTAGTGCGCGGGTTGTTAAGAGTGGGTATGTAGCCCCGTGCAATTGGGAGGGTTGTGATGAGTGGGTATGTGGCCCCATGCTAGAGTCAGGGTTGTGAAGAGTGGGTATAGTGCCCCGTGAAAGTGGGAGGGTTGTGAAGAGTGGGTATGTGGCCCCATGCTAGAGTCAGGGTTGTGAAGAGTGGGTATGTGGCCCCGTGCTAGTGGTAGGGTTGTGAGGAGTGAGTATGTGGTCCCGTGTCAGTGGAAGGGGTGTGAAGAGTGGGTATGTTGCCCGGTGCTAGTGTGAGTGTTGTGAAGAGTGGGTATGTGGCCCCGCGCTAGTGTGAAGGTTGTGAAGAGTGGGTATGTGGCCCCGTGCTAGTGTGAGGGTTGTAAAGAGTGAGTATGTAGCCCCGTGCTAGTGGCAGGGTTGTGAAGAGTGAGTATATAGCCCCGTGCTAGTGTGAGGGTTGTTAAGAGTGGGTATGTGGCCCGGTGCAAGTGGATGGGTTGTGAAGAGTGGGTATGTGGCCCCGTGCTAGTGTGAGGGTTGTGAAGAGTGGGTATGTGGCCTTGTGCTAGTGTGAGGGTTGTGAAGAGTGGGTACGTGGCCCGTGTCTGTGGCAGGGTTGTGAAGAGAAGGTATGTGGCTCCGTGCTAGTGTGAGGGTTGTGAAGAACGGGTATGAGGCCCCGTGCTAGTGTGGAGGTGGTGAAGAGTGGGTATGTGGCCCTGTGTCAGTGGGAGGGTTGTAATGAGTGGGTATGTGGCCCGTGCAAGTTGGAGGGTTGTGAAGAGTGGGTATATGGCTTCGTGTCATTGGAAGGGTTGTGAAGAGTTAATATGAGGCCCCTTGCTAGTGTGAGGGTTGTGAAGAGTGGGTATGTAGCCCCGTGCTAGTGTGAGGGTTGTGAAGAGTGGGTATGTGGCCCCGTGCTAGAGGGAGGGTTGTAAAGAGTGGGTATGTGACCCTGTGCTAGTGCGAGGGTTGTTAAGAGTGGGTATGTGGCCCCGTGCAATTGGGAGAGTTGTGATAAGTGGGTATATGGCCCCGTGCTAGTGTGAGGGTTGTGAAGAGTGGGTATGTAGCCTCGTGCCTGTGGGAGGGTTGTGAAGAGTGGGTATGTGGCCCCGTGCTAGTGTGAGAGTGGTGAAGAGTGAGTATGTGGCCCCGTGCTAGTGTGAGGGTTGTTAAGAGTGGGTATGTGGCCCCGTGCAAGTGGGAGGGTTGTGAAGAGTGGGTATGTGGCCCTATGTCAGTGGGAGGGTTGTAATAAGTGGGTATGTGGCCCCGTGCTAGTGTGAGGGTTGTTAAGAGTGGGTATGTGGCCCCGTGCAAGTGGAAGGGTTTTGAAGAGTGGGTATGTGGCCTCGTGCTGGTGTCAGGGTTGTGAAGAGTGAGTATGTGGTCCCGTGTCAGTGGGAGGGTTGTGAAGAGTGGGTATATGGCCCCGTGCTAGTGTGAGGGTTGTGAAGAGTGGGTACGTGCCCCGTGCTAGTGTGAAGGTTGTGAAGATTGGGTATGTGGCCCCGTGCTATTTTGAAGGTTGTGACGATTGGGTATGTGGCCCCGTGTCATTGGCAGGGTTGTGAAGAGTGGGTATGAGGCCCCTTGCTAGTGTGAGGGTTGTGAAGAGTGGGTATGTTCCCCGGTGCCTGTGGGAAGGTTGTGAAGAGTGGGTACGTGGCCCCGTGCTAGTGTGAGGGTTGTGAAGAGTAGGTATGTGGCCCCGTGCAAGTGAGAGGGTTGTGATGAGTGGGTATGTGCTCCCGTGTCAGTGGGAGGGTTGTGAAGAGTAGGTATGTGGCCCCGTGCTAGTGTGAGGGTTGTGAAGAGTGGGTATGTGGCCCCGTGCCTGTGGGAGGGTTGTGAAGAGTGGGTATGTGGCCCCGTGCTAGTGTGAGTGTTGTGAAGAGTGGGTATGGTGGCCCGTGAATGAGGGAGGGTTGTGAAGAGTGGGTATGTGGCCCCATGCTAGAGTCAGGGTTGTGAAGAGTGGATATGTGGCCCCGTGCTAGTGGTAGGGTTGTGAAGAGTGAGTATGTGGTCCCGTGTCAGTGGAAGGGTTGTGAAGTGTGGGTATGTGGCCCGGTGCTAGTGTGAAGGTGGTGAGGAGTGGGTATGTGGCCCCGTGCTAGTGTGAAGGTTGTAAAGAGTGAGTATGTAGCCCCGTGCTAGTGTGAGGGTTGTGAAGAGTGAGTATATGGCCCCGTGCTAGTGTGAGGGTTGTTAAGAGTGGGTATGTGGCCCAGTGCAAGTGGATGGGTTGTGAAGAGTGGGTATGTGGCCCCGTGCTAGTGTGAGGGTTGTGAAGAGTGGGTATGTGGGCCCATGCTTGTGTGAGGGTTGTGAAGAGTGGGTACGTGGCCCGTGTCTGTGGCAGGGTTGTGAAGAGTGGGTATGTGGCCCCGTGCTGGTGTGAGGGTTTTGAAGAGTGGGTATGTGGCTCCGTGCTAGTGTGGAGGTTGTGAAGAGTGGGTATGTGGCCCTTTGTCAGTGGGAGGGTTGTAATGAGTGGGTATGTGGCCCCGTGCTATTTGTAGGGTTGTGAAGAGTGGGTATGTGGTTTCGTGTCATTAGAAGGGTTGTGAAAAGTTGGTATGAGGCCCCATGCTAGTGTGAGGGTTGTGAAGAGTGGGTATGTAGCCCCGTGCCTGTGGGAGGGTTGTGAAAAGTGGGTATGTGACCCCGTGCTAGCGTGAGGGTTGTGAAGAGTGGGTATGTTGCCTGTGCTAGAGGGAGGGTTGTAAAGAGTGGGTTTGTGACCCCGTGCTAGTGCGAGGGTTGTTAAGAGTGGGTATGTAGCCCCGTGCAATTGGGAGGGTTGTGATGAGTGGGTATGTGGCCCCATGCTAGAGTCAGGGTTGTGAAGAGTGGGTATGGTGCCCCGTGAAAGTGGGAGGGTTGTGAAGAGTGGGTACGTGGCCCGTGCTAGTTTGAAGGTTGTGAAGATTGGGTATGTGGCTCCGTGTCATTGGCAGGGATGTAAAGAGTGGGTATGAGGCCCCGTGAAAGTGGGAGGGTTGTGAAGAGTGGGTACGTGGCCCGTGCTAGTTTGAAGGTTGTGAAGATTGGGTATGTGGCTCCGTGTCATTGGCAGGGTTGTGAAGAGTGGGTATGTATCCCGGTGCCTGTGGGTCGGTTGTGAAGAGTGGGTATGTGGTCCCGTGCTAGTGGGAGGGTTGTGATGAATAGGTATGTGGTCCAGTGTCAATGGGAGGGTTGTGTAAAGTGGATATATGGCCCCGAACTAGTGTGAGTATTGTGAAGAGTGGGTATGTGGCCCCGTGCTAGTGTGGGGGTTGTGAAGAGTGGGTATGTGGCCCATTGCAAGTGGGAGGGTTGTGATGAGTAAGTATGTGGTACCGTGCTAGTTTGAGGGTTGTTAAGAGTGGGTATGTGGCCTCGTGCAAGTGGGAAGGTTGTGAAAAGTGGGTATGTGGCCTTGTGCTAGTGTCAGGGTTGTGAAGAGTGGGTATGTGGCCCCGTGCTAGTAGTAAGGTTGTGAAGAGTGAGTATGTGGTCCCATGTCAGTGGGAGGGTTGCGAAGAGTGGTTGTGTGGGCCCGTGCTTATGTGAGGGTTGTGAAGAGTGGGTACGTGGCCCGTGATAGGGTGAAGGTTGTGAAGATTGGGTATGTGGCCCCGTGCTAGTGTGAAGGTTGTGAAGATTGGGTATGTGGCCCCGTGCTAGTGTGAAGGTTGTGAAGAGTGGGTATGTGGCATTGTGTCATTGGGAGGGTTGTGAAGAGTGGCTATGAGGCCTCTTGCTAGTGAGGATTGTGAAGAGTGGGTATATAGCCCGGTGCCTGTGGGAGGGTTGTGAAGAGTGGGTATGTGGCCTCGTGCTAGTGTGAGGGTTGTGATGAGTGGGTATGTGGTCCCGTGTCAGTGGGAGGGTTGTGAAGAGTGGTTATGTGGCCCCGTGCTAGTGAGAGGGTTGTGAAGAGTGGGTACGTGGCCCGTGCTAGTGTGAAGGTTGTGAAGATTGGGTATGAGGCCCCGTGCTATTGTGAAGGTTGTGAAGATTGGGTATGTGGCCCCGTGTCATTGGCAGGGTTGTGAAGAGTGGGTATGAGGCCCCTTGCTAGTGTGAGGGTTGTGAAGAGTGGGTATGTACCCCGGTGCCTGTGGGAAGGAAGTGAAGAGTGGGTACGTGGCCCCGTGCTAGTGTGAGGGTTGTGAAGAATAGTTATGTGGCCCCGTGCAAGTGGGAGGGTTGTGATGAGTGGGAATGTGCTCCCGTGTCAGTGGGAGGGTTGTGAAGAGTAGGTATGTGGCCCCGTGCTAGTGTGAAGGTTGTGAAGAGTGGGTATGTTGCCTCGTGTCATTGGGAGGGTTGTGAAGCGTGGGTATGAGGCCCCATGCTAGTGAGGGTTGTGAAGAGTGGGTATATACCCCGGTGCCTGTGGGAGAGTTGTGAAAAGTGGGTATGTGGTACCGTGCTAGTGTGAGGGTTGTTAAGAGTGGGTATGTGGCTTCGTGTCAGTGGGAGGGTTGTGAAGAGTGGGTATGTGGCCCCGTGCCAATGGGAGGGTTGTGAAGAGTGGGTATGTGGCCCCGTGCTAGTGTGAGGGTTGTGATGAGTGGGTATGTGGTCCCGTGTCAGTGGGAGGGTTGTGAAGAGTGGTTATGTGGCCCCGTGCTAGTGTGAGGAATGTGAAGAGTGGGTATGTGGCCGCGTGCCTGTGGGAGGGATGTGAAGAGTGGGTATGTGGCCCCGTGCTAGTGTGAGGGTTGTGAAGAGTGAGTATGTGGATCCGTGCTGGTGTGAGGGTATTGAAGATTGGGCATGTGGCCCCGTGCTAGTGTGAGGGTTGTGAAGAGTGGGAATGTGACCGCGTGCCTGTGGGAGGGTTGTGAAGAGTGGGTATGTGGCCCCGTGCTAGTGTGAGGGTTGTGAAGAGTGAGTATGTGGTCCCGTGTCAGTGGGAGGGTTGTGAAGAGTGGGTATATGGCCCCGTGCTAGTGTGAGGGTTGTGAAGAGTGGGTACGTGCCCCGTGCTAGTGTGAAGGTTGTGAAGATTGGGTATGTGGCCCCGTGCTATTTTGAAGGTTGTGACGATTAGGTATGTGACCCCGTGTCATTGGCAGGGTTGTGAAGAGTGGGTATGAGGCCCCTTGCTAGTGTGAGGGTTGTGAAGAGTGGGTATGTACCCTGGTGCCTGTGGGAAGGTTGTGAAGAGTGGGTACGTGGCCCCGTGCCTGTGGGAGGGTTGTGAAGAGTGGGTATGTGGCCCCGTGCTAGTGTGAGTGTTGTGAAGAGTGGGTATGGTGGCCCGTGAAAGAGGGAGGGTTGTGAAGAGTGGGTATGTGGCCCCATGCTAGAGTCAGGGTTGTGAAGAGTGGATATGTGGCCCCGTGCTAGTGGTAGGGTTGTGAAGAGTGAGTATGTGGTCCCGTGTCAGTGGAAGGGTTGTGAAGAGTGGGTATGTGGCCCGGTGCTAGTGTGAAGGTGGTGAAGAGTGGGTATGTGGCCCCGTGCTAGTGTGAAGGTTGTAAAGAGAGAGTATTTAGCCCCGTGCTAGTATGAGGGTTGTGAAGAGTGAGTATATGGCCCCGTGCAAGTGGATGGGTTGTGAAGAGTGGGTATGTGGCCCCGTGCTAGTGTGAGGGTTGTGAAGAGTGGGTATGTGGCCCCATGCTTGTGTGAGGGTTGTGAAGAGTGGGTACGTGGCCCGTGTCTGTGGCAGGAATGTGAAGAGTGGGTATGTGGCCCCGTGCTAGTGTGGAGGTTGTGAAGAGTGGGTATGTGGCCCTTTGTCAGTGGGAGGGTTGTAATGAGTGGGTATGTGGCCCCGTGCTATTTGTAGGGTTGTGAAGAGTGGGTATGTGGCTTCATGTCATTAGAAGGGTTGTGAAAAGTTGGAATGAGGCCCCATGCTAGTGTGAGGGTTGTGAAGAGTGGGTATGTAGCCCCGTGCCTGAGGGAGGGTAGTGAAAAGTGGGTATGTGACCCCGTGCTAGCGTGAGGGTTGTGAAGAATGGGTATGTTGCCTGTGCTAGAGGGAGGGTTGTAAAGAGTGGGTATGTGACCCCGTGCTAGTGCGAGGGTAGTTAAGAGTGGGTATGTAGCCCCGTGCAATTGGGAGGGTTGTGATGAGTGGGTATGTGGCCCCATGCTAGAGTCAGGGTTGTGAAGAGTGGGTATGGTGCCCCGTGAAAGTGGGAGGGTTGTGAAGAGTGGGTATGTGGCCTCATGCTAGAGTCAGGGTTGTGAAGAGTGGGTATGTGGCCCCGTGCTAGTGGTGGGGTTGTGAAGAGTGAGTATGTGGTCCCGTGTCAGTGGAAGGGGTGTGAAGAGTGGGTATGTGGCCCGGTGCTAGTGTGAGTGTTGTGAAGAGTGGGTACGTGACCCGTGCCTGTGGGACGGTTGTGAAGAGTGGGTATGTGGCCCCGCGCTAGTGTGAAGGTTGAGAAGAGTGGGTATGTGGCCACGTGCTAGTGTGAGGGTTGTAAAGAGTGAGTATGTAGCCCCGTGCTAGTGTGAGGGTTGTGAAGAGTGAGTATATGGCCCCGTGCTAGTGTGAGGGTTGTTAAGAGTGGGTATGTGGCCCGATGCAAGTGGATGGGTTGTGAAGAGTGGGTATGTGGCCCCGTGCTAGTGTGAGGGTTGTGAAGAGTGGGTATGTGGCCTTGTGCTAGTGTGAGGGTTGTGAAGAGTGGGTACGTGGCCCATGTCTGTGGCAGGGTTGTGAAGAGTGGGTATGTTTCTCCGTGCTAGTGTGAGGGTTGTGAAGAGTGGGTATGAGGCCCCCCGTGCTAGTGTGGAGGTAGTGAAGAGTGGGTATGTGGCCCTGTGTCAGTGGGAGGGTTGTAATGAGTGGGTATGTGGCCCGTGCTAGTTGGAGGGTTGTGAAGAGTGGGTATGTGGCTTCGTGTCATTGGAAGGGTTGTGAAGAGTTAATATGAGGCCCCTTGCTAGTGTGAGGGTTGTGAAGAGTGGGTATGTAGCCCCGTGCTAGTGTGAGGGTTGTGAAGAGTAGGTATGTGGCCCCGTGCTAGAGGGAGGGTTGTAAAGAGTGGGTATGTGACCCCGTGCTAGTGCGAGGGTTGTTAAGAGTGGGTATGTGGCCCCGTGCAATCGGGAGAGTTGTGATGAGTGGGTATATGGCCCCGTGCTAGTGTCAGGGTTGTGAAGAGTGGGTATGTGGCCCCGTGCTAGTGTGAGAGTGGTGAAGAGTGAGTATGTGGCCCCGTGCTAGTGTGAGGGTTGTTAAGAGTGGGTATGTGGCCCCGTGCAAGTGGGAGGGTTGTGAAGAGTGGGTATGTGGCCCTGTGTCAGTGGGAGGGTTGTAATAAGTGGGTATGTGGCCCCGTGCTAGTGTGAGGGTTGTTAAGAGTGGGTATGTGGCCCCGTGCAAGTGGGAGGGTTTTGAAGAGTGGGTATGTGGCCTCGTGCTGGTGTCAGGGTTGTGAAGAGTGGGTATTTGGCCCCCTTGTTAGTGGTAGGACTGTGAAGAGTGAGTATGTGGTCCCGTGTCAGTGGGAGGGTTGTGAATAGTGGGTGTGTTGCCACGAGCTTGTGTGTGGGTTGTGAAGAGTGGGTACATGGCCCGTGCTAGAGGGAAGGTTGTGAAGATTGGGTATGTGGCCCCGTGCTTGTGTGAAGGTTGTGAAGATTGGGTATGTGGCCCCGTGCTAGTGTGAAGGTTGTGAAGAGTGGGTATGTTGCCTCGTGTCATTGGGAGGGTTGTGATGCGTGGGTATAAAGCCCCATGATAGTGAGGGTTGTGAAGATTGGGTATATAGCCCGTTGTCTGTGGGAGGGTTGTGAAGAGTGGGTATGTGGCCCCCTGCTAGTGTGAGGGTTGTTAAGAGTGGGTATGTGGCCTCGTGTCAGTGGGAGGGTTTTGAAGAGTGGGTATGTGGCTCCGTGCCAGTGGGAGGGTTGTGAAGAGTGGGTATGTGGCCCCGTGCTAGTGTGAGGGCTGTGATGAGTGGGTATGTGGTTCCGTGTCAGTGGGAGGGTTGTGAAGAGTGGGTATGTGGCCCCGTGCTAGTGTGAGAGTTTTGAAGAGTGGATATGTGGCAGCGTGCCTGTGGGAGGGTTCTGAAGAGTGGGTATGTGGCCCCGTGCTAGTGTGAGGGTTGTGAAGAGTGAGTATATGGCCCAGTGCTAGTGTGAGGGTATTGAAGATTGGGTATGTGGCCCCGTGCTAGTGTGAGGGTTGTGAAGAGTGGGAATGTGGCCCCGTGCAAGTGGGAGGGTTGTGAAGAGTGGGTATGTGGCCCCGTGATAGTGTCAGGGTTGTGAAGAGTGGGTATGTAGCCCCGTGCTAGTGGTAGGGTTGTGAAGAGTGGGAATGTGGCCCCGTACAAGTGGGAGGGTTGTGAAGAGTGGGTATGTGTCCCCGTGATAGTGTCAGGGTTGTGAAGAGTGGGTGTATGGCCCCGTGATAGTGTCAGGGTTGTGAAGAGTGGGTATGTGGCCCAGTGCTAGTGGTAGGGTTGTGAAGAGTGGGAATGTGGCCCCGTGCAAGTGGGAGGGTTGTGAAGATTGGGTATGTGGCCCCTGTCATTGGCAGGGATGTGAAGAGTGGGTATGAGGCCCCTTGCTAGTCTGAGGGTTGTGAAGAGTGGGTATGTAGCCCGGTGCCTGTGGGAGGGTTGTGAAGAGTGGGTATGTGGCCCCGTGCTAGTGTGAGGTTTGTTAAGAGTGGGTATGTGGCCTCGTGTCAGTGGGAGGGTTGTGAAGAGTGGGTATATGGCCCCGTGCCAGTGGGAGGGCTGTGAAGAATGGGTATGTGGCCCCGTGCTAGTGTGAGGATTATGATGAGTGTTTATGTGGTCCCGTGTCAATGGAAGGGTTGTGAAGAGTGGTTATGTGGCCCCGTGCTAATGTGAGGGTTGTCAAGAGTGGGTATGTTACCCCGTGTCAGTGGGAGAGTTGTGAAGAGTGGGTATGTGGCCCCGTGCTAGTGTGAGGGATTGTGAAGAGTGGGTATGTGGCCCCGTGCTAGTGTGAGGGATTGTGAAGAGTGGGAATGTGGCCCCGTACAAGTGGGAGGGCTGTGAAGAGTGGGTATGTGGCCCCGTGCTAGTGTCAGGGTTGTGAAGAGTTGGTATGTGGCACCGTGCTAGTGTGAAGGTTGTGAGGAGTGGGTATGTGGCCCCGTGCTAGTGTGAATGTTGTGAAGAGTGGCGATGTCGCCCGGGGCCTGTGGGAGGGTTTTGAAGAGTGGGCATGTGGCCCGTGCTAGTGTGAAGGTTGTGAGGAGTGGGTATGTGGCCCCGTGCTAGTGTGAATGTTGTGAAGAGTGGGTATGTGGCCCTGTGTCAGTGGGAGGCTTGTAATGAGTGGGTATGTGGTCCCGTGCTAGTTGGAGGGTTGTGAAGAGTGGGAATGTGTCCCCAT